>NC_048224.1:93924539-94067302 GCF_002007445.2 Ailuropoda melanoleuca | reverse complement strand
GGCCCTCCAGCCACCAGCCGCCCCGCGGACGCTCCCGGAGCTCCCTTCTCAGCCTGCTGTCTCAAGCGTGCAGGTCCGCGANGCGGTCTGTCCGCTCCCCCTTGCAGGTGGCTACCGCTTCCCGGCGCCCTGACACGGCGGCTCCCTCCCCCTTCTGTTTAGCTTCCGATATCTGTGCGCGGTTTCACGGCTCCCCGCTTCGTACCTCGATACTCAGCGCTGGAGATGTTCATTTGTAGAGATCCAGATGTCTCTTCCTGCGTCTCAGGCTGATTCTGTGGATATTCCTGCTGGTCTGGTACCTATCCAGCTCAACTCAGGGGACCGGCTGAAAAAGGGGTCCCCTACTCCTCCGCCATCTTAACCTCCCCTCCCAATCATTCTTGAGCAGGATGGTTCTTAGTTTCCAAGTGTTTGAGTTTCTTCCAAATTTTTCCTTGTGATTGAGTTCCAGTTTCAAAGCGTTGTGGTCTGAGAATATGTAGGGAATAATCCCAGTCTTTTGGTATCAGTTGAAACCTGTTTTGTGACCCAGTATATCATCTATTCTGGAGAAAGTTCTGTGTGCATTTGAAAAGAATAAGTATTCTATTGTTCTGGGGTATAGTGTTCTGTATATATCTATGAGGCCCATCTGGTCCAGTATGTCATTCAAAGCACTTGTTTCTTTGTTGATTTTCTGCTTAGGTGATCTGTCTATTGCTCAGAGTGGAGTGTTGACGTCCCCTACTATTAACATATTATTATCTATATGTCTCTTTATTCTGGTTAAGAGTTGGCTTGCGTATCTAGCTGCTCCCCTGTTGGGGGCACAGATATTTATAATTGTCATATCCACTTGTTGGATACATCCTTTAAGAATAATATAGTGCCCTTCTGTATCTTTAACTATAGTCTTTAGTTTAAAATCTAATCTGTCTTATATGAGAATTGCTACCCTAACTTTCTTTTGAGGTCCACTGGCTTTAAAAATGGTTTTCCATCCCTTCACTTTCAGTCTGAATGTATCTTTAGGTTCAAAATGAGCCTCTTGTAGACAGCAAATGGATAGGTCATGTCTTTTTATCCAATCTGCAACCCTGTGATGTTTTATGGGAGCATTTAGGCCATGCACATTGAGAGTGTTTATTGAGACATATGACTTTAATGATGTCATGTTGCCTGTGAAGTTTTTTTTTCTATAGATTGTAAATTTCTGTTCTGTATCTCTCTTGGGGCCTTTTTACTTTTATAAAACCTCCCTTAATATCTCATGTGGGCCTGGTTTGGTGGTCATGCATTCCTTCAGTTTCTGCCAGTCCTGGAGGTCTTATCTCTCCATCAATTCTGAAAGACAGCTTTGCTGGATAAAGGATCCTTGGCTGCATGTTCTTCTCAGATAGAGCCTGAAAATACCCTGCCAACCCTTCCTGGCCTGCCAGGTCTCTGTAGACAGGTCTGACGTTATTCTGATATTCTTCCCTCTATACGTAAGGATTTTCTTCCCCCTGGCCGCTTTCAATACTGTATCCTTGGATCTAATATTTGCAAATTTCACTATGATGTGACATGGTGTAGGTCTGTTCTCACTGACCTTGGCAGGGGTCCTGTCTGCCTCGTGGACACGAATGCCTGTTTCCTTTGCCATATTAGGGAAGTTCTCAGCTACAATTTGTTCAAATATCTCTTCTAGACCTCTCTCTTTCTCCACCCCCTCGGGGATGCTGATGATTCTGACATAGGAACGTTTCATTGAGTCAGTAATCTCCCATAATCTACATTCTTGAGATTGGATATTTTTGAGCCAAGTTTCCATTTTAACTTTCTCTTCTACCATCCCATCTTCCAATTTGCTAGTTTGTTCTTCTGCCTCATTTACCCTGGATGTAAGAGCATGTAGTTTAGACTGCATTTGATTCATAGCATTTTTAATTTCTGCCAGATTCGCTCTCATTTCCGCCTTTAGAGATTCTATATTCTCGTTAATATTTTCGTTAATATTGTTTTCAAGCCTACACATCATCTTGACCATTGTTACACTGAACTCCATTTCTGACAATTTGGTTATGTCCATATCCATCAGTCCTGTGGCAGAGGCCACAGACTCCTTATCTTTTCTTTGCTGGGGGGGATTTCTCCTCCTCCTCATTCTGATGAGGAGAGGTTGCAGGGATGCCCAGAGCCCAAATTATTGACCAGGACCCAGGCAGTGTGCACTTGTTTTATAGGGACCTTAGGGATGTGGGCTTCTTGATTTTTCAGCCTGCCTTCTGGGGGAGGGGCTGCTGCACTGATACTCAGGCAACCCTGTTTGGGTAGAGTTGCCCTGCCCCTGTGAGGGGGAATGGGGATGGGCACAATGTGAACCGGTATTTCCAGGCTTTTGTTCTCTGGTGGCTTTCCCTGGCATTTTTCCGTGCCTCTTCTGAGAGTCAGAGCAGCCATTGCCATATCCTAGCCTCTTTATTTTTTAAATAAGAAAAACCATTTTACTGTGGTAAGAACACTTAACATGAGATCTAGCCTTTTAATGGTTTTTAAGTATATAGTGTATTTAAGCTGATCCTAGATGCAGTGCTGTACAACAGATCTCTAAAGTTTCCTCACCTTGCTTAACTGGAATTTTGTGCCAGTTGTTTGGTAACTTTTCATTTCCTTCTCCGCCCGGTCCCTGGTAACCACATTCCAGTCTATGACTCTATGAATTTGACTATTTTAGACACATCATTTGACTATTGTAGACACATCATATAAGTGGAATCATACAGTATTTGTCTCTGTATGATTGATTTCACTTAGATTAAGGTCTTTAAGGGTCATCCATGTTGCGTATTGCAGAATTTCCTTTTTTGAAGCCAAATAATATTCCATTGTATGTATAAACCACATTTTCTTTATCCATTCATCTTTTGAGGGACAGTAGGTTGTTTCTGTAACTTGGCTATTGTGACAAATGCTTTAATGGATGTTAATTGGTAATATCACTTTGAAATTCTGATTTCACTTCTTTTGGATAAATACCCAGAAGTGGATTTACTGTGTCATATGGTGGTTCTGGTTTTAACTTTTTGAAGAATATCCATTCTGTTTTCCATAGTGACTGCACCATTTTGCATTCCCAGTAGTGTGCCTGGGTTCTAATTGCTCCACATATTTGTCAGTACTTATCTTTACGTATAATAGCCATCCTGACAGGTTTTAGTAAATTTAACTAAGGAGATGAAAGACTCATATGCTGAACATCCTGCAATGCACAGAACAGACCACAGGAGCATCCCTAGCTTCTACCTATTAGACATGAGGAGCACAACACCTGTAGTGACAAAAATGTCTCAAGACACTCCCAAATATCTCCTGGAAGGCAAAATCATCCCAGTTGAGAACCACTGCTTTAAATTATTTATTACACATGAAATTATACCATATAGCTATACAATTCTATGTACTGTATAGCTATATAATATTAATATTAATCTGTAGCTGTATAGCTATGTAATATTCTTATGATATTATATATGGTTTTCAGGTATTTTTCTACTGAGACACTGAAAAAAGGATTTGAGCTCCAAAAAAATGAAAAAAACAAAAAACAAAAAAACACCTGAGAGAGAGGTCAGATCAGACAAGCAAGTAGAGTTTGACAAGCCCCAGGTAGCGTGAGTTATTGAAAAGCTCTCATGGAAGTGTCTACTTACTTAGCTTCTATGCTATGTGAAATTCCAGTGATTCTGGTTATTTGCTTTATATATATTTATATCTTTGCTTTAAAGATTTCCAGGGAATCTTTTCCAAAGTACAAATAACTTTGTGAATAAGAATACATGAATGATTTTTAACTATTGTTTTATAACAATCCATTCAAGTTTGACTGTCAAATGTCATGTTCATCTGTTTATAGGCTATGAATAGTACAGTGAGGAATGCTGATTGTGAGGGAAGTAAGGTCTACCTTGAAATTTTAAGTCACTAATTATGGAGGACAGAGAGAGAAAGTTATGGAAAATAAATTTATAGAAATAGCAGATTGGCCATCTTGAGGGAAGGGTGCTAGTTATAATTACAGATCTGCTTAATACTGCTTTTCAGAGAGAAATCTGACTTTAGAAAATATTTTAATAAGGCATGGTTTTTAAGTTACTCAATTCAATCAAATGTCATAATGTTTGTGAAAGCTTCTCTTTTCAAAATTGGAATATATGCCTATATAAGAGTTGATGATAATGCAAATAGTGAAAATGTCACAGCTAAAGCAGTTTTTACTAGTAATTTACTGTGTAGGTGTGAGAAGATGTTAAGATTTATCAAATATGTGTTGTAGCTGATATCTATAATAAAATTGCCTTGCCTATTGAAATGGCCTAATTCTGAAGCACTGAGAATAAGAGGAAAGGAGATAAATAAATGCCTTTTTTGGGGGTGTGGATTATATAACTTGTTAAAAATATTAAGCCTCCAAGATCCATCATCTTAGGACATCATGATGGTTGCTTCTAGGTCTTGGCCATCAATCTATACATAAACATGATAGACACAAATGGGAAATGTAAATTTTACTTTCTGCCTTGCCTGAGAGAAAATATGCTTTTGTTCTAGTTAAATGCATCTTTTTTTTCCACTGTTTCTCATATTTTTTAAGCAAATTCTTTCTTTGTCTTATTCTTTAATGGTCATCATCAATTTCTTTTATTTTTTAAATTCTTTCCAATTTTAGTGTATGTGATGCCAGAGTGAGCACTTTTATTCTTTAAATTTTAATGATTCCATTTTTTTATACTCTCCCAGAAAAGTGGTTAATCTCCCAGATTAAAACACTTTCTCTGAGTCACAAAATATTATTTATCTATTTATTTAATTGATTGCAGATTGTATTCAATGTGCTTTGTTCAGTACAGTTGAGAATGAGAAGATCAATAAGACATAGTTTTTGTTTTCAGTAAATTATGGACAAATAGATTTGTATACTGACAACCATAATACAAGTCAGGATATACTTGTTTAATTGTTCTGAAAAAGTGAAGACAAAGTGGCACATTAACAACACATCTGGTTGGTGGCATACAGGAGGGAGGAGTTTGCCTTTGAGATGGGCTGTGCATAATAGTTATTATTTAATCAGGAAGATGTAAGGGAATTATCATTTCCAGCAGAATTATGAGCACAAATAAAGGTGTTGTGTATGTTCAGATACTGGTAAATTGCAGGAGGGGTACTAGTGAAAGGATTGGTTGGGAAAGGCAGATCCCAAGAATATCCTGAAGGACCATGAAAGTCAATGGGACAGTCTTTATAAAAGTCTATTCATATTCCAAAGTTTTTAGTTGCTGTGAACCCAATCTTCACCCTTTTCCTTTAAACATACTTTGTAATACCCTTACTCTCTACTAGAACTCCTAGAACTGCCACAATGAGGTAACACAGCCCAGGTGGCTGAGAACAAAAGAAATTTATTATTTTACAGTTCTGTAGACTAGAAGTCTGAAATCAAGGTATCAGCAGGGCCATGGTCCCTCTGAAGGGTCTAGGAAGCTGTTTTTTTTCTTCTCTTCCTGTCTTCTGGAGGTTGCTGACAATCCTCAGTGTTCCTTAGTTGGTGGCAGCATAATTCCAGTTTCTACTTCTGGCTTCACGTGGCTTCATTCTTCCCGATGTATCTGTGTATCTGTTTATGTGAATTTCCTTCTTCTTTCTGTTATTGAGGCATTAGTAATTGGATTTGGGACCCACCGTAATCCATTATGACTCCATCTTAACTTGATTACATCAGCAAAGATCCTATTTCCAGATAAATATTCACAGGTACCTGGGATTAGAACTTCAACATATCTTTTTAGGGGATACAGTTCAACCCACATTTCTCCTAAAATGAATTTAAGTATGGTATAGCCTATTATATGTATAATTTACCAAATATATATAACACCCTAACAATAAAAATGACTGCATATAAATACTTCATAGTAAATATATGTTTTAATATGTTTAGGCACTACTAAACTAAAATACATCATGAACTAGTCAAATACACTTGCAGATAGAATCACCATGTGAGAAGGAAAAAACATATTTTAATATTGGTGACCCAGTACCATAGCAACATTACTATTAGTAGGCTGATTTTCATAAAAAATGAATCACTGTGGTAAAGACCTGATCAAAATGAAAAAGAATCTCGCCCCAATTCACAAGACACTTGGATTTTGGAATTAAGTTTATAGTAAAACATGTGAAAACATTTTGTGTTTGTATATAAAACAAAGTTGATTTTTATACTCAGTAACAACTTTTTCATTTATATGAATAGACATTAGGATATATGTGCGCAATGGAGAATGCAAAATAATCATTTTGTATATGTGTCATCCCATGCCTAACAGAACAAACATCTCTAGCACCATCCACTAAAAGCTTAAATGCCTCCACATCCCCATTTTGTGAAAATGGAAATAGCTTCCCTTTATAAAACATAGCTTGGGGGCAGTGTAGTTTCTGCAGAACCACAGTCATAATTTTAAAAAACTATCCCTAATCAAAGGTACTTGACCCACAGAATTTGGCCTCTTTATAATTTGGCCTCTATATAATCTAACATACACACACACACACACACACACACACGATACACACACACACTAAATATATATATATGTTTAGTCAAGATATTGACTACATTATGTGCTAGATACTAAATTATGCCCTGGGGACAAAATGACAAGAAAGGTAAAAACTGCTTCCTTATGAAAATAATAAATCCGTTATTGAATTATGTATGTCCTTATTTAATATATATTTTAACAAAAAATGTCTCAAATCACATATATAATCATACATATGTAGATATATATTCATTTATGTATATATATTTGTTGCAAACATATGCACATACAGAGTTAAGAATAGAATCAAGAATACCAAAAGATTAATTGTAGTTACATATTGTTTGTTTCTATTAAGAATGTTATTGCTTATCATTTTCTGGAATTTTTGTATAATTATAAGTAAAATCTCAGTAACTCTATTTTGTAACTACTATGATAGTTGACTTATAAGTTACTCTTTTCACCTTCTGAATTATGTAATTTTTGTCCTCTATTTACTGTTTGGGAACTGAAATGTATAGAAAAAAGATGTGGATTCTTGCTATACTGGTACATTTCAGACATCATTTTGGATTGATTGAAGTGTATTTCAGGATATGCTACTCTGCAAGAACCTTTCAGATCACACCATATAGGCAGACACCGAGGCAGGCTATATGTAAAGCCAGCTGCTATCTCTGGTTCTAGTCTCAATCCCTTATTCATCATAACTTCACAAAGAATTGAAGATTCACATGAGGAACAGATTGCAAACATAAAACCCCTACACATGTGCTTGATGAATAATACAAAATGGAGGAAGGCCAGGTGTTGGAGCTATGCTGTTGCAGAACAGGTGGCACTATGCACATGACACACACATGAGAATAGAATCAGTAATGCTTTTAGTGTAGAGACAGAGATTTACTGTGCTTAAGAAGTATAATGGACATATATTACTGAGCGAAATGCCTTGAAAGTAAAATGAAAGGACCAGTCTTCAATTATTAGAGTCTCTTCCTCTTCTTGATTTTATTATGAGGTTATCCAAGTTCTACATTCCCATGTAGAGAGTGAGGATATTTGTGATTTAGGATTCACTGGAGACATTCCTTACAGTGCCTCAGAAACCTACTGCTTTATAGTCTGGAAATATAGTAGTGGAATTCATTTTTGAGGAAGTTAAAAATTAATTCTTTCACATCAATAAGTATGACTTAACATAAGTTATACAAGGTTTCTGCTACAAATATAGAGACAGTGCAATAAGAAGGATAAATACAAAAAATTTTACATTACTTTCTCATTTTTAAATTCAGTGGGAGATTATTTTTTCCTGGTTACCATTAGGTGGATTTTGCCCTTGAGATAAAGTAGAAGTGGAAAGAAGAAAAATATCCAGACGTACAGTTTGGATGTCTTTTGGTGTTGACAGGGAATTTTTCTTTTAGACTTTGATCCTCAAATACCAGCAACACTTTCTATAGTACCAATTTGCCTAGACTCTCTTATTTAAGGAAAGCCTTACTCTATTTAAAAAATGGTTTTGAATTTGTAGCCTAAAGTAATTTGTTTGCAAAGTAAATGTGGTTAAACTCATTATATGAAAAGCTGTTAATATTTTTTTAAATAAAAACAAAAATTCAGCAAATTTTTAACTTATTCCATAGTACCATCAAATATTTAAAAAGACCTTTAAATAGCTTTAAACATGGTCTTCATTAGCTCAGGGATCTGATTAAACAAAATCTTTTTAAATTGGACATAGGAATGTTTTATCAGCTAAAGAAAGAATCTGTAAAGCAAATCACCCTCGCTAACAAAGAGGTAATTAAGAACTACACTGATGTTAATGGAGTTCTCTGAATGACATGTCTAGAATAGGAAGTAATAGGAAACCATTTGCTACTGAGTATGTGGGAGAGGTCTGCAGAAACCCAGTAGGGTACATAGAACTTGCAAAGGGTATCATAAATCAGAAACCCTACACCTGTTATCCTCACTCAATAAATTTGTGACATTGGATTTATTGAGAACTAATGAGCTCTTTTCCTTTCATCTGGAAAAAGAAAAAGAAAGGTACAAGGTAATATAATTGAAAATGTTTAGGAAAGAAAAAATATGATGCAAGTGGGTATTTTCAAACATTGACATAACAGCAATTTATTTTAGGCAGTCAAAAACACTAGAGTATAATTATCGATGGCAAACATTCTTACCTTTTTTTTTTTTCCTTTTGGGTAGATGTTTTATAGGGACTATATCAAATTTGTGAGAATGATCCCTTCCCAATTCTCTGCCAAATGGCAAAATGTGCCTTTAAGAAAATGTTGCTACAACTTTGGAATTCTTTTATTTGCATTATTTACCAATCAAACAAAAGTTCTTGACCTAATTCAATTTAAGGTACAGTTATTTATACTCTGATTTCCAGATGTATGTAACCTACAAGTTACATATAAATAGCTATTCATTTAGAAACTGAATGAAAGCTATAATGCATGAATTTAAATAAATGCACTTAAAATTTGGAATTAGACATACATCACATCTTACCAAGATCAAACTTTCTTTCATAAAACTAGCTCTCGCAATAAATGAGTGACGTGGGGAACTAAAAATTAATCATGAATATCATCAATATTCAAGGAATTTAACTTCAAAATTAAGAAGATGATGGTATAAGACAAGGAGTCCTGTATGGTAGATATGACAGTTTCCGATTCCACATGTAAGGAATTTGGAAGTTGCCAGTTCAACCAGTAAAAAGCTAACAGACTGAAAAATTAACAACTCTCTTGGATCCAAAAGAGAGGGGAAGAACACAGGGCAACCACTGTCATTGGAGAGGCAGGCAGGTAAACAGAAGGAGTTGTGATTTACCAGAACAGAAACTCATAAATGTAAACCACCTTGGGAACCAGTGGCAGGGCAGGAAAACCTGAGTTCTAATTGACAAATTGCTGGACACTCAATGTGGACAAGTCTGAGAGTTTAAAACTCCAGGAGAATCCAGTCATAGGTGGGAAACCATAGTGTGAGATTTATCTCCAGGAGTTTAACCAGGTTCCCATTGTAAGTAACAGGAGAAAAATCCTCTTGTGCTTCTATAAGGAAAGGGGAAGAGGAACCATTTTGAACTATATCAGAGCATTCTGTTCTTAACAAGGCCTGCCCTCAGGGCAACCTAGTTAACTAGAACCTAACCTACTGGGGTATTATGAGAGACTAACCGAAGTAGAGAATGGAAATATCCAACTCTAGCCCACTCTAGCCATCCTGTCCCACTAAGGTGGAGGAAGAAAAAAACCTTCAAAATACTTGTGAAGTTCACAGTCTAGAGGCACAGGCTCACTAAAAGACTGGGACCGAATCATAGGACCGTATAGAACTCTGCCTCTCCCCCCCCACCTCACCACCACATTACTAACGGCTTATTTACAGCATCTCCTTTTACTCAGTATGTCATGTCTGACTATGAAGAAGAACTTACAAGGCATACCAAAAGGCCACAACACCCCCCCACAATTTTAAAAGACAAAGCAAGCATCAGAACCAGACATGCCAGGAAGTGTTGGAATTTATCCGACCAAAAGTTTAAAATGATTATGATTAATATGGGAAGGGCTCTAACCTATAAAGTGGGCAGCATGCAGTAACAATGTAAGCAGAAATATGGAAATCCTAAGAAAGAACCCAAAAGAAATACTAGAGATTAAAACAAAAAACAAAACAACAACAAAACACTAACAGAAATGAAGAATGCCTTTGGGCTTATTAGTAGACAGGATAGAGCTGAGGAAAGAATTTCTGAACTAGATAATATTTCAATAGGATCCTGGAAAACCAAAAAGCAAAAAGAATAAATACTGAAAGAAAAAAGGAAAAAAAAAACATAACAGAAAAGAATATCCAAGGATCCTGGGACAACTACAAAAGATGTAACAGACCTGTAGTGGGAATACCAGAAGAAAAAAGAAATAAACAGAAGAAATATATGAAACAATAATGACTAAGAATTTATTTAAATCGTCAGACACCAAACCACAGATGCAGAAAGCTTTGAATAACCAAAGAGAATAAATGCCAACAAAACTATACCTCAGCATATCATTTTCAGAATAGAGAAAATCAAAGATTAGGGAAAACTCCTGAAAGAAGCCAGAGATTAAAAAAAACACCTTACTTATGGAGGAACAAAGATAAAAATTACATCCACTTTCTTTCCAGAAACCAATAAGCAAGAAGAGAGAAGAGAGGAATACTTAAAGTGTTGAGAGAAAAAAGCCACCAAACTTAGAATTCTGTACCCTGTGAAATTACCCTTCCAAAGTGAAGAAGAAATAGACTTTCTCAGACAAATAAAAATTGAGGGAATTGTTGCCAGTAGACATGTCTTGCAAAAAAATGTTAGAAGTTGTTCTATAGAGAGAAGGAAAATGGTATAGGTCAGAAATTCAGATCTACCTAGAGAAAGGAAAAGCAGCATCAAAGAAGTAAGCATAGGTAAACCAAAAAGCTTTTATATTTCTTTTCTTAATTGATCTGACAGATAATAGTTTGTTCAAAAGAATAATAGCACCAATGTATTTTATGTATGCTTATGTATGTATCTTATGTACATACTTACATATGTTTATATATAAAATGAATGACAACAATGATACAAGAGAGGGAAGGGAGAAATCAGAACTATGTTGTTATAAGGTACCCACACTCTGACACTATTTGAATGTGTAGTGACAGATACCAGAGTCTTAGTTCCAGAGAAACTTCTTGGGAATGGCAGCATGAATTAACACGTACACACCTCATGCAAGCAGAGATCAACTCTAAGAATTGACATCTACTCTACTGCCCTAGAATTCAGATCTGAGGACTAATCCAAGTGTGGGAAACAGAGAGAAAAACCAAGATTCAAACAGAAGCCAGGGAGAGGGAGAGATTATATTCTGTGGGAATTAGAGATTATATTTGCAGTTTTATATTCCTGCATGCATTCTGGGGCGCAGTTCATTTCTGAGAACCAGGACAGTACAGATGAGGCCAGTTGAGTAGATCTCATTCTTAAAGCTATAATCTGAATATCAGGGATCCTCAAAGCCCATGTTCTTTCCTTGACATTAACTTTTTAGTATGAATTTTGCTATTATCCACAAAGTTAATAATTAACCACATTGATATTTAGGTAGACTGTATATACTATGGGAAAAATGCAAGGTGAAAGGTCGAAAGCAATATAATTTGTTATTATTTTTCTAAATAATCACTTTGGCACACGTGGAGAATGAATAAATTAATAAAATTGGAATTTTATATAACGTTGCCTTTAAAGAAGAAATATAAAGGATAACTTACATGTAGTTATTACCAAAAAAGTCTTACAAGTTGCAGTTTGGGGTTGTTTAGTGAGAAAATGTACTCAATTGAATAGCTGACATTTTAAACAAATTTTCCTAGATTGTGTAGTATGGAAAATTAATACACACTCATTGTAACTAAATTTCAAAATATAAAAACCCAAATAATTGAATAATTGTAGCTTTAAAATATGTAGATACTATTGTTATTTTGTTATAAATACACATTTTTTAAAGATTTATTTATTTATTTATTAGACAGAGACAGCCAGCAAGAGAGGGAACACAAGCAGGGGGAGTGGGAGAGGAAGAAGCAGGCTCCTAGTGGAGAAGCCTGATGTGGGGCTTGATCCCGGAATGCCGGGATCACGCCCTGAGCCGAAGGCAGAGGCTTAAGGATTGCGCTACCCAGGCGCCCCTAAATACACATTTTTATATATATTATGCAGAAAATATTTAAGGTGGTTTTGACTTAATTTAACCTTACCTCCACTGAATAAATCACTAATTCTTGTCAACACTACCTGCTAAACTTCCTTTGAATCTTTTCTTTTGGTTTTCTCTGTCACCTTTTATTGCAGACAACTATTATTGAATACCTAGAAAACCACTATAGTATTTTAACTGCTTTCCCTATATTTGGATTTTTTTTCCTTTTTCAAAATATTTAGTCTCCACATGTAATCAGAGTCTTTATGTAAAGTAAGTTTTATTTTTGTAAAAACATAAGTCATGCCACTCTCCTGCTGAAACCCTACAAGTATTAAATCACAAACTTGACTGAAAAGACCCTTGAAGAGGTAAACTGCTATTTATTTCTCCAGCCGCACCACAAGTACTACTTAGGCCTCTCCCCATTTCTCCTGACTAATTCAATCTGTAATTCGTTTGGACATGCCACTTCCTCTGAGGATTCTTCCATGTTTCAGCCTACAGATTAGATTGGGTTTAGCACCTCAAACGTTTGCTATCATTGATCTGTTCTCTTTCATAGTGTTTTTAATTGTCTTTCCCTCACTAGCTTATAAGTTTCATAATGGCTGTGTTTGCTTTTGAACCTCAAAGCCAACTGTAACGTTTTTGAACTGCAGATGAAATTTTTAAAATAGTAAATTTTTAGTAACAGGTGCCCTCTCCCTGTGCACATATTATTCCCTCTTGGAACATTCTTGACCTCTAATATACTTGACTGACTCATATTCTTAAGGCTTCAACTTAAATGCTGTTTTTTCAGTGATACTGTCTGGATCCTCAACCTAAGATGCACCCTTCTTTAATACTGTCTGTATTTTCCAACAGAGAGCGTACTGTGTTTTGTAATATGTATTCATTTCTTTAAATATTTGGTTATAGGGGCACTTGAGTGGCTCAGTCATTAATGTCTGCCTTCAGCTCAGGGCGTGATCCCAGAGTACTGGGATGGAGCCCCCTCCCTGCTCTGCTGGGAGCCTGCTTCTTCCTCTCCCACTTCCCCTGCTTGTGTTCCCTCTCTTGCTGTCTGTCTCTCTCTCTCTGTCAAATAAATAAATAAAATCTTTTAAAAAAATAAATATTTGGTTAGAACTATAAGGTCCGTAAGGGCAGGGGACATGATGATTTTGTTCATTTTCTCTCGGTTGTCCTAGTAGTGGGCTGCATAGCATAAAAATGGTACTCAGTAGACACCTATTAAGTAAACGGTGGATGGTGAATTCGTGTTTGATTTTACTGCTTTTGTTTTGTTTGGGACTTGTTTTTATTTTATGTCCTGTCTTAGCAAAAGTAAATTTTGCCAGCATTACAACAACCCCCAGTTCCCAGTTGTTGCCATTGTTTCTGGTTCATGAAGCCAAATATCTAGAAAACACTGCTGCAGAAAATGCATTTTGATACTGACAGAATAAACACAAAGAATTTGGAGTCTATTTAATTGGACACTTAGAGAAGTAACTTTTCCTATTTGTATTTTATTTCACTGTCAAAGTACAGTTCGGAAAAAAAGACATATTTCTTATTTTCAAAATTGTGATATGACAGACACATATATCATTCAACAATTTATGATATTTTTACCTTAACTTCATGGACAAACTGATTCAGGTTACACTCCTTTGTTGTCTCTGTGTCTGGGAATCAAAATGCACAAGTGGATGTTGAAGCTTTAAATTGCTGGCATTCTATTGGCAAACTGTAAATTTTTCAGCTCACTTATGCAAAATAAAGATTACCTCAGACCTGGAAGTTAAATTAGATTAGCATTTCAGTAAAGATCAGCATGCAAGGTGAGTAATGTCTTTTTCTAACAGATTAGTAAACAATATGTATTTCTTGGATAATGATAAGTATATCATTTCTGAGGCCACCTTCAAGGAGACCAGTGCAACAAAAACAGTTATTTCTGGCAGTTAACAAATGAATAATTTATTTATAATGATTTGGAAATTTTAGTCACATAGAAATTTTTTTTAAAGAACAGTAACTCTTATACATATGCATCTTGAGAAATAAGTTTTATAAAACCAGTTTTAATAATGTTCCTGCAGGAGTACAAATAGGATTTAACAATAGAAATGAATTTAAAATGCTCATCTATTATTAATACTGAATGTATAAGCCCTATTAAGAAAAGAGCAGGGATAGTTTAATACGACACTATCCTATGGATATGGATGTGTCAATAACTCAAATGATCGTTCTATTCATCCATCCTTCATTAAAAATGCATGGCTGTTTAATTCCTGACAAACTCAAATATGAACACCATGTTCCAGAAAAGAGGCAAGCCTTTTAATAATAAGTTTATTTATTTTTAATATAATTTATCAGTGATACTATTGTAGCAAAATATTTGTCACTGCAACTGGAAATTTGGCTAGGAATTTATTAAAGATTTATTGCCATTTCCCCTTGGAGGACTGTTTACATGAGATGCATTTTAAAATACCGAAGACTAACAGAGAAGTTAAGGTGGAGATATGTCCCTGAAAATACTATTGTGTAAATAGGCTCAGCTTTTACTTTTGCACCACAGCAGCTTTCATTTGGAAGGGAACACTTTTCATTATACAGTTTTAAGGTATTCAACCCTTAAAATTTTGAATTAATGTTGTTATACTCACTGAAATATAAATGAATTTACTTATTGACTAGCCTGTTAAGATAGAACTTAATGGATGTGTTCCTAGTGATCTACCTTCACATAACTTAAAATTTGACATATAGAAACAGCAATAACAACAAAATGAGAGGATATTAAGTAAAATAACAAACACTGGGAAAAGGGCAAGACAATAGGGGAAAGTTATAACAATATGCTTTTTGTCTGTTGGGATGGTGTACTATATATTTATCAGATTTTCTTTTCACTAAAAGATAATTTGGGTAGGTGTTCCCCATTATATGGAAGATTATGCTAATAATGCAAAAGTATTGGATGGAATATTTGGCCAAGTATGCAATGCTTATTTTTATATTACTGTTTTAAAGTGATTATATAACAATAAAGTCTTTTTAGTCCTTTAAAGCCATATAATATATCACAAATTACCAAGCTGTTTCCCTGTTTTTGTAACATGGCAGAAAAATTTCAAATCTTTAATGGAGTGGGTTGAATGCTTTTGAATTTGTTCATTAGGCCAAAACATAATACTACACCTTTAAAAATTGACTCACTCAGTCAAAATATATTTATTAAAAATCAATTGCATTCCATGCTTTTTTATACCAGGGTTACCAAATTTGCATTGTGGTTCATGGAGAGCCTGCCCCCAAAAAAGTACATATAAGACCTGAAACCTAAAGAGAAAGTATCAACAAAGAGTCAGTGAAGGACATAGATAGTTAGAGCAAGCATCATGTGCTTCCATACCCAAAGATGTTAAAAATGCTAAATGGATTCAATTATTTGGAAGTCAGCCAATATGGCTGGAAATTAGCAAGGGAGGTAGAACTGATGCAAGGGGAGACTAAGGAGTCTTCTGATCATGAAGGGACTTGTTGACAAAAATTTAGGAATTTTAATTTTGTAATATGCTTATTGGGGGGCCCATGAAGAATTTTAGTAGGAAAATCATATGCTTTTATTTCCATTTTGAGAATAAAATTTAGCTTCAGGATTCTGGAATGGGGACAGGGTAGGTTGAAAAGTGAAGAGACAGTTAGGAGGTACTGCCAGCAAGAAAGAATTATAGCTTGAATTAGAGAAGCCACAGTTGCAATAGATAAAATTGGATAGATTTGAAATACATTTTGAAGTTAAGCAAACATAACCTGGTAATTGACAGGTGGTTGATGGAAAGAGAGAAGCTAAAGGAGCATGCACTCTATTTTCAACAAGCAGCTGAGTGGCATGACCATTTATAGATTGGAGAATTAGAAGGTAGAGAAGATTTATGGTAACTAACAAAAATTACATTTGGGATATATTTTGTCTAAAGTCCATTGAGACATCTGAGGTGGAAATACCTGAGATACTTACTGTAAATAGAGTTAGAAGGGAGTTTGGGACTCCAGATATATTAGTTGATATGTATTTGAATGTACTCAAAAGACAATGTAACCCAGAGAAGAGATAGAGAGAAGGAGAATGAGAGACACAGAGCGGGGAGAAAGAGAAGGGAGAGAGAGAAAGAGAGAATGTAGGAGAGGGCAGGGGGAACTAATGCAAGAGAGATTTTTTCTGGAAGGAAGGAGAGTGGAAAAACGTAGTGAATTCTGCTTAGAGACCAAGTAGAATGCTATTTAAAAATGCCCAAATGTCAAGAAGAGAGTGTAAGAAAACAAGGTGACACTTCTTTCCCTCCCAAGAATTACCTATCAATTTAGATAAAAATATTTTTACACACATTTTAAAATTAAAGTCCTACCAAAACCAAGCTAAGTGTATCTCTGGGTTAAAAATAGGACAGAATTGCATCCTGTAAGTAGCTCTGTATCAATAGATAAAACTTTGCTGCAAAATTAGAACATTGAGTCCAGGAGGTCAAATTAACAGGTGTATTAGGAGCCTTAATTTACCACAAAGCAAGAAAACAACTTGTGGAATATCTGTGATATTGGAGATTTTTGTTTAAAATTTATGAAAACTTCCCATTTCCCTTAGGTTGTATAAAGCTGCAAATAATATCTTTACCACACAAAAAAATGAGTAGAAGTTGATAAAAATATCATAACTTCGACTCTATCAGAAATTTGAGATCCCAAAGTAAATATGTAACCTAAAATTCAAGAAAGGGAAGACATGTCCTCTGGAGAAAGATGTAACATGAGAATTACCTCAACTATGATGGTGGATAGAAAAAGAATCTGTGTGAGGCCTCAACAAAATTTAATCAGCTGAATTACAAAGACTGCAGAAAGTCAAGCAGCCTAGTTTGTCAGTCTGTAATAGCCAAGACTTGTATATGTTAGTTTTTACTGCTTGACTACACAAAACAACTAGCATTCTATTAAAAATTTAAGAACATACACACAAGCAAGAGGAGCCAACCTATTATAAAGAGACAAAGTAATAAACAGAACCAGATTTGTAAATGACTTAGATATTGAAACTATCATACAGGACACTTTAACTATAAAAATATTAAAACATGAGGAAGGTGTACAACATGTATGAATATAGTGGGTATTAGTCTGAGTTTTCTAGAGAAACAGAACCAATAGATATATTGGTTATAATATACCCTATATATTACATATAAATAGATCCTAGTATATTTACATGAAACATTTTATATAAAAAGATTTATTATAAGGCTCACATGATTATGGAGGCTAAGAAGTCCCAAGATCTGCAATTGGTTTACTGGAGACCCAGAAGAACCAATGGTGTAAGGTCCAGTTGAAAGCAAGAGAAGGTAGATGTCTCAGCTCCCAAACAATCTGAGAGAATTAATTCTCCCTTTCTTAGAGATTTTTGTTCTAGTCAGGCCTCCAAGAGATTGGATTAGGCCAGTACCAGCTGGGTAGGGCCATTTGATTTACTCAGTTAATTCAAATGTTAATCTCATCCAGAAACTCCCTCACAGACACACCTAGAATAAGGTTTAACCCAATAGCTGGGTGCCCAGTCAATTAGACACTTAAAATTAACCATCGCAGGAAATTTCAGTAGAGAGGAAATAGTCAAATGGAAATGCCAGAAATAATTATAAGTTGTCAGACATGAAAGAATAACTTCAGTAGGAACATCAGTAGATTTGAGAGAACTGAAGATAAAATCATTGAAATTAGTTGGGTTGATAGAAATTTCCCAAAGTAGGAGAGAGAATGAAGGCGGGCAGGGAGTGCAAGCACAGAATAAAACATTGAAGAGCTCTAATACAATATCAAACATCTGATATATGTATAATTTCCATCCTAGAGGAAAAGACCAAGAGAACGGGGTAGAAGAAACATGTGAAGAAATAATAGCCAGTATATTTCCTCAGACTGATTTTCTAATTACATATATAATAAAACTTTATTCTCTGCTTAAAACTTTTAAACGTCTCTCTTTGCTTTTGGTATTAAGTATCATTCTTTTAGCCTGACTTAAAACCCCTGTAATATTATCTTCATTGGTATCCAAGCCATATTTCAACCATTATAGCCACTCAAGCACTCAGTACCTTAGCATACACAAGTGTCTGAAGTTCCAGATATGTACCATGTTTTCTTGCAACATCTGTACTTAAACATGCGGCTTCCCTATTCTCAGAATCCCTGTCCACACCCAAGTCAACCTGACCTTAATTCTTATGTCAAGGATCAAATTGAAGGTTGTTTTTATTTGAGGTCTTCCTTGACTTCCAGGTTATGTTAGCAAGTTCCCAGTTTACCACCAACTTGCTTTTACCACAGCATTTATAATAATCTATTGCAATTTTTTCCATATATGTTTTTCAGAGTAGGCAGTAAATCTCCTGAGTTTGGTGAATATATTATGGTTTTCTTGTATTTCTCTGTGTAGTTCAAGGACTAGTGCATGGCAGATGCTTGATAAATGTTCACCAAATTAATAAATGACTAATAAGATATAATAATGAATCATATTAATAATAACAAAGAAAATATGACTGGCCAGCTACAGACTTCAGTATAGTGTTATGAATAGTTAGGTGTTCTTCAATTATTACTTTTAAACGTTCAAAACACTTTTTAATTTATTCTTCTGTGCTCAGCACATTTGTAAAGACTCATAACTTACAAAAATCTAGGCATCAAAAGTTAAGAATAAAAAAAGCAATTTTACATAGTTTAACAGTATATAAAATCACAAGCTAGCAGTTATTGTAAATCACTAACAGAATGCGCAAACTTTCTCAGAGCACAATGTAACCATGCTGAAAAACGTTGTAGATATAAGTTGTAGCAAACCTTTCAAAGCAGACTCTATTAATCTTAATTTTTACTGTTACATTTATCAGAATTAATGCATGAGAGATTATATATGTGAGCTATTTATATGATAATGAAATTGTATAAAATCTGTGGTATGTACAAATCAAACATTTATATTTGCTTTCTTGCTATGCTTATTTTGTTGTATTTGTGATTTGTAATTTATTTTCATATTCCATATTTATGAATAGGAAATTGTACTCTATATAAACTATATTCACACAAGATACTGTATTATGAAGACTTTGACAGTCTTTTGCTGAGGTATGTCTCTTTCTCTATTATAAGTGTATCCTCTAAATAATGGTATATATGATTTCACTCACAACAAACTCTCATTGTAATTCTAAATGAATTTGGAATGAATTTGGTCATCCAACAGAACATGTTTAATACAGTCATTCTGTGAATGAACCTTTTGAATTAAGATCATCCTAGAAAGATTTTTATCAAATTAAAAAGGGGCATCCCCCCAAGCCCCAGGATTTGAAGGTGAAAATCTAGCACAAATGAAATTTTTATCTATATTCTGGAATTATAAAATTGATCTCTATTCATATTTTGTTCTTTGACATTCTACAGAACTTTAATTTTTGCATAGCTATCCCAGGAGCATGGTACTGCCCTACATGTCTGAATGGAAATTTCAATCTCAAAGGCATCAGTTTGTCTTTTTCCTGTTTTTAAGTTGTGGACTGGTTGTATCATCCACATTACTTTATACCAGATCTTATTTAACCATTTCTCCTTTCCTCAAACTTCTTTGTAATTTTTGAATGCTACTAATTTGGAAATTCAATATTTGAAAGTGGTACCTCATTAAATTTTGTTTATTTGTTTTATTCCTTCCTAGAGCCTAGATTTTTCCTGCTAATCTTTGAGTAAACATCTCTAAGGTTTCTAATCTTCCTTCCTATTCTACATCTTCTGTATTCTCTTTCACCTTTCATTATTCATTTAAACTTAAACTTCAAAAGCCATTCCCCTCCCTTTGAACTGTACATGTCATTATGTAATAAAATTCCATATGGTATCATTTACCAAACAATTCAGATTTACCAGTGAGTTCTCAAAACCTATTCAAATTGTGTCTTTTGTAATAAAGAACAAGTTTTTACTAAATGAAATTATTTGTTGATAAAAATACATATATGTGCTATACTAAAAGTTTAATTATATAACTAAATGTGTGATAAGTATATTCTAACTTATTGAAGATAAAATTGACAAAATTACGTATTTAATGAGTACAACTTGATGATTTGATATATATAAGCAGTGTGAAATAATCATGACAGTCAAGCCAATTAATGTATCAATCACCACCTTTGCTTTCTTTTCTCTTTGTCTCTCTCTCTCTTTTTTGTGGTGAGAACACTTAAGATCTATCCACTAAGCAAATTTCAAGTATATAATACTGTACTGTTAAATATAATTATGTATAGTTGCATTGTTAGATATTAAATCTCCAGAACTTATTCATCTTACATAACTGATACTTTGTACCCCTTGAACAACATCTCACTATTTCCAACTTCCCCTAGCCTCTGGCAATTGCCATTGTACTCTCTGTATCTAAGAGTTTGACTATTTTAGATTCCACATATAAGTGAGGTTATACATTATTTGTTTTTCTGTGCCTGACTTATTTTATCTAGCATAATGTTCACCAGATTTATCCAAGTTGTCACAAATGGCAGGATTTCTATATTTCTCATGCATGGTTGAATAATATTCCATTGTACGTATATACCATATTTTCTTTTATTTTTTTCCAAGTTTTTATTTAAATTCCAGTTATTTAACATACAGTATAATACTAGTTTCAGGAGTAGAATTTAGTGGTTCATCACTTACATTCAACACCCAGTGCTCATCATAAGTGCCCTCCTAATACCTATCACCTATTTAACCCAACCCCCTGCCCACCTCCCCTCCTATAACCCTCAGTGTATTTTCTATAATTAAGACTCTGTTTCCTGGTTTGTCTCTCCTTTCTCCCCCCATGTTTATCTGTTTTGTTTCTTAAATTCCACATATTAGTGAAATCATATGGTATTTGTCTTTCTCTGACTGCCTTATTTCACTTACCATAATACTCTTTAGCTCTATTCATGTCATTGTAAATGGCAAGATTTCATTCTTTTTGATGAATAAGTAATATTCCATTGTATATATACCACATTCCTTTAGCCGTTCATCAGTCAATGGACATTTGGGTTCTTTCTAAACTGTTTATTGTTGATAATGCTGCTATAAACATTGGGGTTCATGTATCCCTTTGAATCAGTGTTTTTGTATCCTTTGGGTAAATACCTAGTAGGGCAATTGCTGGATCATAGGGTCATTCTACTTTTAACTTTTTGAGGCGCCTCCCCCTATTTTTCAGAGTGGCTGCACCAGTTTGCATTCCCACCAACAGTGCAAAACAGTTCCCCTTTCTCTGCATTCTTGCCAACACCTGTTGTTTACTGTGTTGTTAATTGTAGCCATTATGACAGGAATGAGATGATCTCTCATTATAGTTTTGTATTTCCCTGATGATGAGTCATGTTGAGCATCTTTTCATGTGTCTGTTAGCCATCTGGATGTTGTTGGAAAAATGTCAATTCATGTTTTCTGTGCATTTCTTAATTGGCTTTTTTGGTTTGGGGCGTTGAGTTTGATAAGTTCTTTATAGATTTTGAATACTAACCCTTTATTAGATATGCCATCTGCAAATATCTTCTCCCATTCTAAAGGTTACCTTTTAGTTTTGTTGATTGTTTCCTTTGCTGTGCAAAAGCTTTTTATTTTGATGTAGTCTCAGTGGTTTATTTTTGCTTTTGTTTCCCTTGTCTCAGGAGACATATCTAGTAAGAAATTGCTATGGCCAATATAAAAGAGGTTACTGCCTATGTTGTACTCTAGGATTTTGATGGTTTTCCTGTCTCACATTTAAGTCTTTCATCCATTTTGAATTTATTTTTGTGTTTGGTGTAAGAAAGTGGTCCAATTCCATTGTTCTGCATGTTTTCCAGTTTTCCCAGAACCATTTGTTGAAGAAACTGTCTTTTTTCCATTGGATAGTCTTGATAGCTTTGTTGAAGATTAGTTGACCGTATACCTGTGGGTTCATTTCTGGATTTTCTATTCTGTTCCATTGATATATGTGTTTATTTTTGTGCCAATATACTACATTTTCTTTATCCATTCATCTGTCAACAGACTCTTTGGTTGTTTCTTATGTTGATTATTATGAATAATGCTGAAATAAACATGAGAACGTAGCTATTTTTTGAAATTCTGATTTTATTTTCTTTGGATATTTACCTAGAAGTGAAATTCCTGAAACATAAGGTAGTTCTATTTTTAATTTTTTGAGGAGCTGCCATACTGTTTTCCATAATGGTTATACCAACTTATATTTCTACCAGTGGTGTACAAGAGTTACTTTTCTCCACATCCTCATAAACACTTGTTAGTTTTTGGCTCTCTAGTAATAGCATTCTAAAAAGTATGAGGAGATATCTGATCATGGTGATAATTTGCATTTAGATGATGCCAAGTATCTCTAATATACTTACTGTCCATTTTCATGTCTTCTTGGAGATATGTCTATTCAGGACTTTTGCCCACTTATAATCAGCTTGTTATTTTTCTATTCAATTATAGGAGCTCTTTATATATTTTGGATATTAACCTCTTATCAGATACATGATTTACAGGCATTTTTTTTCCATTCCATAGGCTGTTTTTTTTTTATTCTGTTGATTGTTTCCTTTGCTATGCAGAGCTTTTTAGATTGATACAATCTGATTTGTTTTTCCATTTGTTGGTTTTTTTTTTTCAGTGTCATATCTGTGAAATTATTGTCAAAACCAATGCCAAGGTTTTTCCTTTTATTTTCTTCTGGTCTTTAGTTTTTGGTCTTATGTTTGAGTCTTTAATCCATTTATAATTGATTTTTATTTTTTGGTGATAGATATGGGTCCAACTTCATTCTTCTGAATGCAGATATCCAGTTTTTCCACACCCATTTATTGAAGAGATTATCATTTCCTCATTGTGCATTTTTGGCACCTTTGTTGAAGGTCAGTTGACCAAATATGTGTAGATTAATTTCTGAGCTCTTTATTCTGTAGTATTAGTCTATTTGTCTGGTTTTTGTTGTTATTGTTGTTGTTTTTAGAGATCCAAACACAAAATGTTCCATCCATTGGCACAGCTTGATTGTCATAACATATCCTGCGTAATACCTCTAAACACCTCTTCTTTTCAAAGCAGCACAGAGGTGCCCCTGTTAAATCATAATGCACATAATATTTTCTTGGTAACAATAGTAGAAGGACACAAAACAAATTAGATATATATTAATTCTGAGTCTCAGAACTGACTTTTCCCTTTTTCTTTTAGTCTATTTTTCTGCTTTTATCCAGTACACTGTTTTGATTAGTATAGTTTTAGAATATACGTTAAAATCAGGAAGTGTGATATCTCTAACATTTGTTCTTGTTCAATATTGCTTTGACTTTTGGGGTCTTTTGTGATTTCACACAAATTTCAAAATTGTGTTTTCTATTTCTGCAAAGAATACCATTGGGATTTTGATAGGAATTGTACTGAATCTGTAGATCACTACCTGTAGTTTGGACATTCTTGAAATACTGTCTTCCAATCCATGAACACAAGATGTCTTCTCATTTATTTGTTTTTTTTTAATTTCTTTCATCAATGATTTAAAATTTTAATGTACAAATATTTCACCTCTTTGGTTATGTTTATTCCTAAATATTTTATCCTTTTTGATGCTCTTCATTTCTTAATTTCTTCTTTGGATAATTCATTCTTTGTGTAAAAATGTGTAATAGATTTTTGTATGTCAATTTTATATCTTTCAACTTTACTGTATTTTAACAAATTTTTTGTTGAGTCTTTAGGATTTTCTACATATTTGACCATGTCATCTACAGATAGATCATTCTGCTTCTTCCCTTCTGATTGGAATGCCTCATTTCTTTTTGTCTAATTACTCTGACTAGGGCTTCTAGTACTATGTTGACAAGAAGTTGTTAGAGTGGGATTCCTTGCTATGTACCACTTCTCAAGGGTAAAGCTTTCAGGTTTTTTTCCCCCCATTGATAATGATGTTACCTATGAGTTTTTTTATACATGGCCTTTATTGTTTTGAGGCAAGTTCCTTCTACCCTATTTTGTGGAGAATTTTATTTTATTTTTTTTTAAAGATTTTTAATTTATTTATAAGACAGAGATAGAGACAGCCAGCGAGAGAGGGAACACAAGCAGGGGGAGTGGGAGAGGAAGAAGCAGGCTCATAGCAGAGGAGCCTGACGTGGGGCTCGATCCCATAACGTCGGGATCACGCCCTGAGCTGAAGGCAGACGCTTAACCGCTCTGCCACCCAGGCGCCCCTGTGGAGAATTTTAATTATGAATGGATGCTGGACTATGTCCGAAAACTTTCAGTTCATTTATGATCATGTGGTTTTAAAATTTCATTTTGTAAATGTGTTTTATTACATTGATTCATGTATGTTGAACCATCCTTTCAGCCCTGGGATAAGTCCCATTTGATCTTGGTATATGATTATTTTAATGTGCTACTGGATTCAGTTTGCTACCTCATTTTTACCAGTTACCTCTGCAAAGACCCTATTTCCAAATAATATCACATTTTTATTTTTGGGTGGCCATGAATTTTGGGGAACTCTAGTCAACCCAGTATACAATCCAAGACATTTTCTGATTCTACTGATACCAGGATTGTTTGGGTGAGATCCTCCTCCTCTTTATGAGCTTTGTGTCACAGTATGTGACTTTATACTACCTGATTTTTAAAAAAATATATATGTGATCTGCTGGATTTAGATCAACTATGACTTAAGCAAAACTACTTCTTTAGTTGATGCTAATTTATTGATCATGGAAACTATATTCTTATGGTTTCAATCCATCCGACATGTTTGTTTGGATTTATTGATGTTTATTTTATTTTAAATATAGTTAAATGTGTTTCTAAAGCTAAAGCTCCTATATGTCAGCAGATTTTTTTCCTTGTTTCTTTTTCAATTTTGATGATATATATGCCTTTATTAATCTAACATTTTAAACCTTATATCCTTCTAGGTAATGGCAGATATTCCAATTACTTACATAGCTCACTAGATAATAGACATTGTGATGTGCAACATTCTGTACTTTCCATCTGAATAAATAGGAAATGTTAAAGCTTATTACAAAGTGAGATAAAGAACTAGCTCATCTCTGTTTTTTAGGCAAATGACAAGATGTCAATGAGTGGTAGGATATGATGATCTTAACATATGTTTGTCTTCCTGGTATATATGAACACTAGTTTCATTTTATATCTTGCTTTGGAGTGATTTTGGGTATTTTAAATGTTAAGAAATCACAGATATAAGTATGAACTGAGCAATATTAGTTTATACATTAAAACATAATTTTATATGTAAGTTTCTGCATATTTATTAGTAAATAAATCCCAAGTTTCTATGATCATCCAGTTTAAATTGTGACTGAAGACTTTTGTGGTTAGGCAGATATGAGAAGAGAATATAAACAAACTAGAGGTAAGGGGGAAGAAGGGAAGATACAATGATTTGCTATACAAACTCCTGAAAATGTCCATAACTAGCATAGAAATCAAGAGATACACACTAGGCCCACTGAACGAGGTAAGTGGGATCATCGTGTTGCCAGTGCTTGAATATGACTTGATGTCCTTTAATATCTCCCCTAGATAAGTGGCAATTGAATGATGGGCATAAGCATCTCTTTATGATTGAAAACTAGAATAAAATATGTAACCTACATATTTTTCTTAACTAAAGGACAATATGTCCCTCTGAATAAAATAGAATATCTTAACATGTGTAGCAAAAGAGTGTGGGAGCAGTAGAGAATCTAAAATCCATATGCTTTAAATTATTACCATGTGCTGGCAGTTATAAACAATGTCATTTATAATATACTCCCTGACTTCTAATCCATCCCTCCTCCTATCCCCTGCACCACTGCCAAGAAGTACTCTTCATGAAACATCCAATGCTTCTTTACTTGAGGGGATCTGCTATCTTTTGAATCTCCCTTCATAGTAAGTAAGTTTTTTATGTAGAGGAGGCAAGGACATAGGGCAAAGAGGTGGGAGGTAGGGGATTGATTAGATGGGGTAAGGGGAGAAAGAGGAAATGGAAGACTTACTGTATTTTGTGTTTGACTGCTAATCTCTAGTGTAAAAAAAAAGGTTCTTAATGTTATGCAGGTCAGGAAGAAATCTAGCACTAGAAACTATTATTGACAATAAATTGTCTCTTTGTTTTTAGATATTTTGAGTAAATAATTAGAAGTAGATGTATTGAGTTTATTGACTAACAAACCAATGTCTACCTTGGCTTTTCCTCACATTCCTTCCACCCTTCTCTTTTTTTTTTTTTCTTCCACTAGTGTTCATTTGATGACTATGTGTACTGTCTAGGTTCTAGTTGCATACTATTAAGCAAAACAGGTACTATTCTAATTCACATTGTGTTTACAATCTGGAAACAATGTTCTACTTAGGGAAGCATTAATTTGCAGCAATTAAAACCTTGTCAGAATAGAAAATTTAAGAAGTAAAAGGTATGTAATTGTTTGAAAATATAGGACAGATAAAATGAATAAATGTGATTACAGATATTTTAGTGTTATATATTTGCTTGCACCAGGCCCCAGATAATAGATATACTTATTTAAGTGCATTTAAGTGATTGTAACTTGTTTTGAAAATTTAAAAATGCAAGTAACTAGCAATGTCTGACATAGAATATAAAAATGTACTATAAGAATACATCTGACATTAAAATGCTAGCAACATTCAGTACTACTAATTTATAGTGATAATGAGACCTGCAAAGACATAAAGTTATAGTAAAAATAAAAGTGATATAGCCAAACTGAAGGCAATGAGTGTCTTAAAAAACTTTTCACTGGATATCAAAATGCTGAGTCAGCCAATATCATACTTCAGGAAGCAAAAAACAAAACAACAAAAACAAAAACACAAACAAACAAAACATAACAAATTGCTCCTCAAAACATCCAAACATGTTGTTCCAGGGACTCAAATTTGAGAGTCAAGAGAAACTCCATAGTAGAGCCACACTCTCAATGATGCCAGAAAGGAGTAAAATAAAACTTTAAATAATAAGAAACTTATTGCATTTTTTATTTTAAAATTTATTTATTGTAGTAAGAACAATTAACCTGAAATTTATCTCAACAAAATTTTAAGTGCACAATATCATATTAACTGTAAGCACAATGTTGTACAGCAGATCTCTAGAATTTATTGGTGTTGTGTAACTGGTATTTTATATCTGTTGAATAATAACTCCTCATTCCCCACTCCAGCCTCTGGTAACCACCATTCAACTCTCTGCTTCTACGAGTAAGACAACGTATAAGTGGAATAATATAGTATTTATCATTCTTATTTCACATATCATAATATCCTCCATATTCATGCATGTCATTGTATATTGGAGAATTTCTTTTTTAGAGCTGCATAGCATTCTCTCTTATGTATATACTGCATTTTCTTCATCCATCCGTTCATTGATGGACATTTAATGAACAGCTTTCCTGTGATGGAGGTTTTTTCTCCACCTGGTTATTGAGAATAATGCTGCAGTGTACATGGGAGTGAAGATACTGATTTTAATTCTTTTGGATAAATACCTAGAAGTGCGATTGCTATATCATATCACAGTTCTATTTTTAATTTTTTGAGGAACCTCCATACTGTTTTCCACAGTGGCCACATCATTCTACATTCTCACCAACAGTGTATAGAAGTTCCAATTTCTTCACATCCTTACCAACACTTGCTATATTTATTTTGATAATGTCTATCCTGACAGGTATAATGTGATAAATCATTATGGTTTTGATTGGCATTTTTTGATGAGTCGTGATGCCCAGTATCTTCTCATATATCTGTTAGCCATTTGAAATGTGTTTTCAAGTCCTCTGTTCATTTTTAATCAGGTTATTTTTTATTTTGATACTGAATTGTATGAGTTCCTTAAATATTTTAGATATTAGTCCTTCATCAGATACAAGGTTTATTTATATGTCCTCCCATTCTGTAGGTTGCCTTTTTACTGTTAATTATTTCATTTTCTGTAAGATTTTTAGTTTGATGTTGTTTCACTTGTTTATTTTTGCTTTTTCGATCTAAAAATTCAACGAAATTGCTATCAAAATCTCAGTGGCATTCTTTACAGAAATAGAAAAAAAATAAAGAAAATTTATGTAGAATCACAGAGTACACCCCAAATAGTTAAACAATAAGAAAAAAAGCTAAAGCACCACACTTCCTAATTTCAAAATATATTACAAACCTAAAGTAATTTAAACAATGTTTTATTGGGCATGAAGATAGGCATATAGACCAATGGAATAGAAGAGAGTCCGGAAATAAAGTCTCACATACATAGTTAACTGATATTTGAAACTGGCCTCAAAAATGTACCCTGGTGTTATGAACACCAGATATCCACATATTAATGAATGAGGTTGGGCCTTTTTTTACACATGTGTAAAAATCAACTCAAAATGGATTAAATACTTAAATGTAAGACCTGAAACTGTAAGTATCCTAGAAGGAAACATAGGGAAAAATCTTCATGACTTTGGCTTTGGCAGTGATTTTTTGAGTATGACACTAAAAGCATAGGCAACTGCATTTCTTCTTAAATCACAATTAGAAAATTCCAATTATAGGACTACAGTTGTTTTCAGGAAACATGACAGATAATATTTGATATGCTATTCTATTGATATTATTACTGTCCATTGATGTTATTCAAATATATTATGTGATTTATAATGAAGAAATTATGATACCCAGTACTGTAAATTGACAAAAAAGGAAGGTCAGTATCAAATCTGTCAGAATCTAATTTTGAAATAAATAATAGATATAAATTGATGAGCTAAATATTAACTTAAACTCGCCATATTCTGTACAGCAGAGATCACATCATGATCAAGTATAAATATTGATAATCCTATCAGATACAATTATATGGATTATTTCAATTTTCTCAGTGATATTTGGTGGCTAAGCGATCAGTTATTTTGTCTCCAGACATCTATTAATGCCAATTTAAGTTCCTTCAAAATACTGACCAAAAAAAAAAAAAAAAAAAAAGGCACAGGCATTCTGTGACTTTCAGGATATAACAATGTAAATAGAATTGAACACTGAATGTTTGTATTGTAACAATATTGTATTAACCAGCTTTGTTTCGTTAACAAATCAAAATCTCAGTGTATCACAAAAGAACATTTATTTCCAAATTACATTACTCGTCAGTGGTTGAAGATGAGTTGAACTTGCTCCATATTTTCGTTTCCTTCTGATACAGACACTGGAGACTAAGCTATTTTGGGAAGATGTTCTTGACACCATGTGAAAAGAGCAAGTAAGAAACATGGGTTCCTTTTAAAGTCTCAGCTCAAAATTTGTACATTGTCACTTCTGCTCACATTGATTCATGAATGTCACATGATCAGACCTAAAACTAAGGTGAGGAAGTATTCTCTGCCTGCATAAGATAGTGGGAGGGGATGCTTGATCTGCTAACAGGGAAGGAATATTGGAATAATAATAGAATAAATCAGGGATGCCTGGGTGGCTCAGTCAGTTAATTGTCTGCCTTCGGCTCAGGTCATGATCCCAGGGTCCTGGGATTGAGTCCCCAATCAGGCTCCTTGCTCAGCAGGGAGCCTGCTTCTCCCTCTGCCTGCCACTCCTCCTGCTTGTGCACTCTCTCTTTCTCTGACAAATTAATATAATCATACATGTGTTTTAATTTTCCTTTCCTATTAGAGTATGAGGTCTTTGAAAACAGGAATGACCATCAACCATCTTAATACCCTATTTTCATAGTGTTTTTTGAAATATATGTGCATAGGAGATATTTGTAAGTTAAATTGAAAGCATAAATCGGCCATAGGATCAATCTCTGCCTAATTCTGTTGTTGTTATTACTATTTCTACTTACCTTTCAATATTGAACATAAAGAAAAAAAAGAAAAGAGAAAGCAACCAGAGTCTGATGCTCTCGGACAATTTGGTCATTTTTCAAAACAATATAAGACCATATATTCAAAACTGATGGGCACAATAATGTTCTCTCCATAATGTTCTCTCCATGTGAGCAGAAAGGTGGGCATTTTTAAGGGTGCAATTTGTAAAAGCTCTACATCCTATTGCCAGAGTTTAGAGGGACATTCAAAAATTGAAATTAGGGGTTCTTAGTGGTCCCAGGGGGTAAAAATTGCTGTAATTGAGATTCACACTGAGAATATAAAGAACATTAAAATGCAATTAACTTCAAATACTCGCACTCTGATAATACATTAAATCTCATTATTATGACATTATAGAAATATGTAGTATCCAAATGTTCTTTAAGCTATTTACAAAAGTGAATATAAAAGTGTATTTGGCATCAGAGAACATGTTAACTTAATTGTAGGGGGAAAAAACGCCACTGACTCCATATAGAGAAAATTCAGCACAAAGTATATTTGGATCTATGTCCACTTTTCTTATGAATAGCATAGTGAATTCAATTCATTGAAAGTGAATGACTTTCAAAAGGACTGGTTTCACAGGATTAAAAACTGGACTAAAAGCAAGAAAGGACATAAAATAGTATACCTCACTTATTGGTTTTCTTTTCTTCAATATTTTGTCATTTTTTTCTTCTTTCTTTATACATTTTCTTTTGACTGGCATTGCTGAACAGACAACAGCTGCCAAATTTGCCAAAGGCGAAATTTTTCTGCCAATTGAGGTTTTAATGTTTAGTTTTTGTGTTAGCATTGTTAAAGTCACTAAATGATTTTCTAACAAATCACACCAGTGGGCTATAGTTGACTTACCCTGAAAAACAATCTGTCTGAGCAAAGATTTCTCTGGTTTCATATAATAACTTGAAACAAGTAGGCACTTTAAAGGTAAGTATGTTATGATCATGCTTAAAACTAGATGCAAAGCGTAAAACTAAATAGTTAACTGCATAAAACCCAATCAACGAGAAGGTACTCACACTTGTGCACTCTCTCTTTCAGTCTTTCTGTGAAAGCCCAACTATCACTGAGTGAAAGGAATATCCCCTAATACTTGTGCGAGTGTTGTTACTTTCTTGTGTACATGTTAAAGAGAGACTACTTTAGAAGCAAACAAAAAAGTAGAGCTGTGTCCACTATAAACATGTAAACACTGTCCATTGTAAACATGAGCTGATGGGATCTCCCCAAATTATCATCAGACTTACAATATAAAATTGCTCATTCATATTTCCTATCCAGAAATTGCTAAAACCTCATTGTCCCTATAACATGTATTAGTAAAAGAATTTTTAAAAAATTTGTTTTACCATTCAAAAAGCTTGATTTTTCACCATTTGTACAGATCACTGGAATAAAAATTGAATTATAAGTTAATATAAATATGAATGCATATTTGCTCTTTAAATAGAAAGGATAGTTCTGAATTTTATTTTTTACTTATTTTTTGTTTTATTTTAATTCCAGTGTAGTTAACATATAATGTTATATTAGTTTCAGGTGTGCAATATAATGATTCAGTTCCGTCAAGTGCTCATCAAGATAAGTGTATTCATAATCCCCTTCACCTATTTCATCCATCCACCCCACCCACCTCCCCTCTGGTAACTATTTTTATTTTCTATAGTTAGGAGTCTGTATTTTGGTTCATTTCTCTTTTTCCTTTGTTTCTTAAATTTTATATGAGTGGAATTATATGGTATTTGTCTTTCTCTGACTGGCTTATTTTGCTTACCATTATACTGTAAATCCTTCCATGCTATTGCAAGTGGAAAGATTTCATTCTTTTTTTTATAGCTGAATAGTATTGCATTATATAGACATACCACTTCTTTGCTCATCTGTTGATGGACGCTTAGGCTGCTTTGGCTATTGTAAATAATGTTGCAATAAACACAGGGGTGCATATATCCCTTTGAATTAGTGTTTTTGTATTCTTTGGGTAAATACCCAGTGTGATCGCTGGCTCATATGGTAGTTCTATTTTTATTTTTTTGAGGAACCTCCATACTGGCTTCCACAGTGTCTACACCAGTTTGCACACCCACCAACAGTGCACAAGGGTTCCTTTTTCTACAATCCTCATCAACATTTGTGAGTTTTTTATTTTAGCTTTTCTGAAAAGTGCGAGGTGATACTTCATTGTGGTTTTGATTTTCATTTCCCTGATGATAAGTGATGTTGAGCACCTTTTCATTTGCCATCTGTACATCTTTGAAGAAATGTCTGTTTATGTTTTTGCCCATGTTTTAATTGGATTATTTGTGTTTCTTTTGGGTGTCCAGTTGTGTACGTTTTTTATATATTTTGGATACTAAGCTTTTATCAGATATGCCATTTGCAAATATCTTCTCCCATAGTTTGTCTTTTAGTTTTCTGGATTGTTTCCTTTCCTGTGAGAAACTTTTTACTTTGATATAGTCACAAAAGTTTATTTTTGCTTTTGTTCCCCTTGTGTCGGGGGACATGTCTAGAAAGATTTTGCTATAGCCAATGTCAGAGAACTTACTCCCTGTGTTCTAGGATATTTCTGGTTTCAGATCTCATATTTAGGGTTTTTTTTTTAAGATTTTATTTATTTATTTATTTATTTAACACAGATAGAGACAGCCAGCGAGAGAGGGAACACAAGCAGGGGGAGTGGGAGAGGAAGAAGCAGCCTCATAGCGAAGGAGCCTGATGTGGGGCTCGATCCCATAACGCCGGGATCACGCCATGAGCCGAAGGCAGATGCTTAACCGCTGTGCCACCCAGGCGCCCCTCATATTTAGGTCTTTAATCCACTTTGAGTTTATATTTGTGTATGCTGTAAGAAGGTGGTCCAGTTTCATTATTTTGCACATAGCTGTCTACATTTGCCAACAAAATTTTTTGAAGAAACTATATTTTCCGTTGTATATTCTTTCCTCCTCTGTCAAAGATTAAATGACCACATGATTGTGGGTTTATTTATGGGCTTTCTATTCTGTTCCACTATGTCTATTTTTGTCCCAGTACCATACTGTTCAGATTGCTACAGCTTTGTAATATACCTTGAAGTCTAGAATTGTGATACCTCCAATTTCATTTTCCTTGTTCAAGATTGCTTTGGCTATTCAGGGTCTTTCCTGGTTCCATAAAAGTTTTAGGATTATTTGTTCTAGTTCTGTGAAAAATACTGTTGGAATTTTTGATAGGCATTGCATTAAATCTGTAGATTGCATTCAGTAGTATGGACATCTTACCAGTATTTCTTCTTCTAATCTATGAGCATGGAATATCTTTCCATTTGTGTTGTCTTCAATTTCTTTTATTGATGTCTTATACTTTTCAGAGTAGAGGTCTTTCACCTCCTCCATTAAGTTTATTCCTACATATTTTATAATTTTTCATTGCAATTCTAAATGTGATTGTTTTCTTAATTTCTCTTTCTGCTGCTTCATTATTAGTGTATAGAAATGCACTGTACATTGATTTTGTATCCTGTGACCTCAGTGAATTCACTTGTCAGTTCTGGTAGTTGTTCGGTGGAGTCTTTAGAATTTTCTTTTTTTTTTTTTTTTAAAGATTTTATTTATTTATTTGACAGAGATAGAGACAGCCAGCAAGAGAGGGAACACAAGCAGGGGAGTGGGAGAGGAAGAGGCAGGCTCATAGCGGAGGAGCCCAATGTGGGGCTCGATCCCAGAACTCCGGGATCACGCCCTGAGCCGAAGGCAGACGCTTAACCGCTGTGCCACCCAGGCGCCCCTAGAGTTTTCTATATATCACATCATATCATCTTCAAAGTGACAGTTTTACTTCTTCCTTACAAATTTGGATGCCTTTCATACCTTTTTCTTGTCTACTTGCTGTGACCAGGACTTCCTGTACTATGTTGAATAAAAGTGGGGAGGGTGGACATCCTTGTCTTGTTCCTGACCTTAGGGGAAAAGCTCTCAGTTTTAACCTATTGAGTATGGCATTAGCTGTGGGTTTTTCATATATGATCTTTATTACATCGAGGTATATGCTCTCTAAACCTACTTTGTTGAGGGTTTTTATCATGAATGGATGTTGTACTTAATCAAATAGTCTTTCTGCATCTACTGAAATGATTATAGGATTTTTTTCCTTTCTCTTATTGATTTAATGTATTACGATAATTGATTTGAGAATATTGAACCACTCTTGCGTTCCAGGAATAAATCCCACTCATTTGTGGTGATTGATACCTTTTTTTTTTAATTACTGGATTCAATTTGTTAATATTTTATTGAGGATTTGTGCATCTATGTTTATCAGAGATATTGGCATGTCTCAGAATGAATAGGGAAGTTTTCCTTCCTCTTCTATTTTTCTGGAATAGTTAGAGAAGAATGGGAATTAAGTCTTTAAATGTTTGGTATAATTAACCTGTGAAGCCATCTGGTCCTGGATTTTTGTTTGTTGGGAGTTTTTTTTATTACTGATTCAACTTAATTAATAGTCTGTTCAAATTGTCTATTTCATCCTACTTCAGTTTTGGTAGGTTATATGTTTCTGGGAATTTATCCATTTCTTCTATGTTGTCCATTTTTTGGCATGTAATTTTTCCACAATATTCTCTTACAATCCTTTGTATTTCTGTGGAATTATTTCTCCTCTGATTTTATTTATTTGAGTCCTCCCTCTCATGGGTCTGGCTCTAGGTTTGTTAATTTTGTTGATCTTTTCAAAGAAGTAGCTCCTGGTTTCATTGATCTATTTTTTGTTCCATTTTGTGTATTTCTGCTCTAATCTTTATTCTTTCCTTCCTTTACTGGTTTGGTGTTTTGCTTGTTCTTTCTTTAGCTACTTTATGTATAAGGTTAAGTTGTTTGAGGGTGTTTTTGTTGCTTCATGAGGTAGGCCTATATTGCTATAAATTTCCCTCTTAGAACTGCTTTTTCTACACCCCAAAGATTTTGGACCAATTTCCTCTTTGATTTTCTACTTGACCCATTTATTGTTTAGTAGCATGTTATTTAACCTCCATGTATTTGTGTTCTTTTTAGATTTATTCTTATGATTAATTTCTGGTTTTGTAGTGTTAGGGTCAGAAAAGATGCATGGTATGAATTCCATCTTCTTTAATTTGTTGAGACTTGTTTTGTGGCCTAACATGTGATCTGTTCTGGAGAATGTGTGTTCTGCTGTTTTAGGATGGAATGTTCTGAAATATATCTGTTAGATCCATCTGGTCCAATGGGTCATTCAAACCCTTGTTTCTTAGTGTATTTTCTGTTTGAATGACCTATGCATTGATGTAAGTGGGGTGTTGAAGTCCCCTACTATTATTGTGTTACTATTGATTACTTCCTTTGTTTGTTAATAGTTTTTTTGTGTATTTGGGTGCTCCCATGTTTGGTACATAAATAGTTATCATTGTTATATCTTCTTGCTGGGTTGTTCCACTCATGATTTTGTAGTGTCCTCTTGTTACAGTCTGTTTTATCTGATATATGTATTGCTACCACAGCTTTCTTTGCACTTCCATTTGCATGGTAAATCCTTCTCTGTGCCTTCAGTTTCAGTCTACTTACTGACATTCTGTTACTTGTTTTATAGTTCTTTTTGTAGTCCTTCTCTGTTCCTTTCTTTCTTGTTCTCCTTGCAGTTAACTGGCTTTCTTTAGTGATATGCAAAAGACAAAGAGAAAGAAATCCAAGTATATCTATTACTGGTTTTTGATTTTTGGTTACCATTAGCTTTATATTTAACATTTTATGCATATATCTGTATATTAATTTGATGGGTGCTTAAGTTTGAACCCATTCTAAATGCACTAAGTTTTTTACTCCTTTACTCCCCAAACTGTAGGTATATGGTGTCTTCCTTTACATCATTTTACTTTGTGAATCCTTTGATTTTTATAGATATACTTAATGTTACCGGTTTTGTGCTTCCTACTTTTCTTACCCCTGCTTATGGTCTTTCCTTTCCATTTGAAGAGTCCCCTTTTGTTTCTTGTAGGGCTGATTTAATGGTCATGAATTCCATTAACTTTTGTTTGGGAACTCTTTATCTCCCCTTTATACTGAATGATAGCCTTACTGGATGGAGTATTCTTGGCTGAAGACTATTTTTCTTTCAGCACATTGAATATATCCTACCCCTCAGGCCTGCAAAATTTCTGCTGATAATCAGAAAAAGAATCAGCTTATAGTCTTACGGGGTTTCCCTTGTATATAACTATCTTCCTTTTTCTTTCTAGTTTTAAATTTTTCTCTTCATCACCGTATCATGCCATTTTAATTACTATATATCTTGGTGTGAACTTGCTTGGGTTGATTTTGTTGGGGGATCTCTGTGATTCTTGGGTCTGAACTTCTGTTTCCTTTTCCAGATTTGGGAAGTTTTCAGCTATTATTTCTTCAAATAAATTTTCTTCCCCCTTTCTCTCTCTTTTTCTGGGATCCCTGTAATGTTAATGTTATTATGCTTGATTGTGTACGAGACTTCCTGTAATTGATTCTCATATTATTCTTTTTTCTTTTTCCTGTTCAGTTTGATTTCTTTCTATTACTCTGTCCTCCAGGTCCTGGTCAATTCTTCTGCTTCCTCTAGTCTACTATTTATTCCCTCCAGTGTATTTTTAATTTCAGTTATTGAGTTCTTTACTTAGGCTTGTTTCTTTTTTATATTTTTTTGTCTTTTTGTTGACAGTCTCACTGAGATCCCCCATTCTTTTTTTTCAAGGCCAGTGAGTTTCTTTACAACCATTACTTTAAATTCTCTATCAGGCATATTACTTATTTCCTTTTTGTTTATCTCTCTTGCTGTGATTTTTGTTTTTTTCTCTCATTTGGGACATATCCCTATGTCTTCTCATTTTGTCTTACTCTTTGTGTCTGTTTCCATGTGTTAGGAAAGTCAGCTACATCATCTGCTCTTGAAAGTAGTGGCCTTGTGAAGAAGAGTTCATGTTATGCTCTATAGTGCAATGTCCCCTATTCACCAGAACCTGGCACTTCATGGATATCTCTAAGGTGTGTTGTGTGCCCCTTACTGTTGTGGCAGAAATGTGTTTGCCTTAAGTCCCATCATGTGCAATAACTCTCTACCTGTTGTGGTGAGGGTTTTATCCTTCTATCGTTAATGGGTTAATCTAGAGCCCCCTTGGGCTTGAGGTGGGACAGACCAGGTGACTAGTATAGCCATGGTCATATAGAACTGCAAGGTGCTTTCCCTGTGTTGTCTCCTGAGAAACTTTCATTGGAGGGCAGGGCCTGCAGTCATATAGATGTCTGCCCCCAGCCTACTGTTGGGCCACTGTCAAATGCTGCATGTGCTTCTCTTCCTTTCTCCCCAGAATTGGAGTCACTACGGAATGGTGCTGGCTCTTATTGGGGCTGCTTGCACACTGCCATGCTTGTGGAACCACTCTGAATGGACTTCTGCCAAAGGCAGGTTGTATGGGGAAGTCAGCAGGAGAGGGCAGGTTTAGGGTACACAGTGTTAGCAAGGTTTGTGCTATTCTGCTTCTGGGAGGGGAACTGTAGCAGCTTTGGAGAATTTCTGCTGAGGGAGAATTTGGAGAAGGAGGGTCCACAGAAGAACATATGGACAGGGCACACTGTTAGCAAGCTAGGTTGAGACTGTTCATACTGGTTCCCACATGTGGTCATGTATGTAGGCTTGGGGGTACGGAAGGGCAATGGCACCCATCCACTCTTTTGTTCTTGGAGAAGTCTCTTGAAGATCCCTGCCCCTCCAGCATAAGTTCTGAGATTAGAATGTAAACCTCCATCCCTGGGAATGTATATGCCAGGCATTTTTCAGACTGCTGCTTCTAAGCTGTATCTGAGAGAGGTCATTTGTTTTGCTATCTCTTTAAGGGCCGGAACTCCATTTACCATCACCCTTAGGTTCTTCCTAAGCCTAGCCTGCAGAGTTTTAAAATTTCAGGTGTTAGGCCCCAATGATTGTAAGAACTCACAAAGTTAAGCCCCTCCGTTTTTCAAGCCAGTATTTCCCAGTGTGAGTCCCCCATGCCTGGGGTGCATAGGATGGGCTCTCTTCCTCTCCATTCTCTGTGCCTGCAGTGTCCCTCCCTCCCACAACCAGTCTCACAGGTCAGTTTGGTTCCTAACCATGTTTCCAGCCTTCTTAACTTTTCAATGTGGCCTCTTCTCTACATTTAACTATTGGGAAGTCAGTTCTGCCAGTCTTGGGTGGGTGATTTCATGGGTTATTTACACTGATGTGGGTATTATCTTGGTGTATCCATGGGATGTGGTAAACTTAAGTTCCTCCTACTCAGCCATCTTTCCCAGAATTCTCCTAAACAGGATATTTTTGAAATAAAGTGTTTTAAAAAATGAAATGACAAATGAATCAATGTACTTATTTTTGTCACTTTCAACTTGTATAATATTGATAACAGTAATTGGATATTATAAGACAACATACTCTGTAGATTCTCAACAATTGATCAGTTTTCCTTCCTCTCCCTTCCCAACTACTCTAGGAAGATACTGCTTCTCTTAAACTGGTGTTGCATTCATTATATTACAGGCATACCTTGGAGATACTGTGGGTTTGGTTCCAGACTGCTACAGTAATGTGAGTCAAATGAATTTTTTGGTTTTTCAGTGCATAGAAAAGTTATGTTTATATTATACTGCAGTCTGTTAAATGTGCAATAGTATTATGTAAAAAAAACCACGATGTACATACCTTAATTTAAAAATATTTTTGGTAAAATAACCATTATCTGATCTTTCACCAAGTCATAATCACAGATCAGCATAACAAATACAGTAATGAAAAAGTTTGAAATATTGTGAGAATTATCAAATTGTGACACAGAAAATGAAGTGAGCAAATGTTATTGAAAAATGACACTGATAGACTTCTTCAATACAGGGTTGCTGCAAACCTTCAATATGTAAAAAATGGAATATCTGCGAAGCACAATAAAATGAAGCTTAATAAAATGAGGTATGACTGTATATGACTATTGTGTTCACATTTATCTTCCCTTTAAAACAGGATGTTCATCTCTTTTTTGTTGAGGTTAATACTATAACCTTGAAAAAAATATGAACACAAACATATGCTAGCTACACATGGTGCACACACAAAAATGTGTGTGTATAAATTCATATATTAAATAACATATTTGTATAATAAAACTAGCAGCAAAAGAGTTTGGACCATGATGGACCCCTGTCCCAAATAATAAATATTCTCTGAGAAAAAAAATTCAATCCTTTATACCACTAAAAAGTCACCTACTCTTTCTATATTAAATACACAAATTACAGAAATAAAAAAAATTCTTGTACTGTTTTTCCTCTGTGCCTTAGGCTTGATAGTAAGTAGATAACAATAGGTTCAGGTAAAGTATATAAGTGATGAGTTGGTATTTTAACTGTCTCTACAATATGGAAAATAATCCAGAAAGGATAAAGAGAATACTCAAACTACAGCAAATCTGAGATGCTATAAAATATAAAATGATAGCTCACTTTTAGCTAAGTTATTCTATTATAGATTGTCTGACATTATGTGTTTAGAATAGAAAAGCATGGTAAGCTATTTTCTTTTCCTGACTTACAGCTAATGCAATAATATTCAAAAGCAGCGTATTTGACACTAATCACATAAGATGGTTACAAAATAAGAATATGCTATTAAAAACTATTAATTTTATAAAGAAATAAACATGCAAGAGGCAATTTTTTTTGTCATCTGAATATATAACCCAATCTGTTTTGTCCATATTCTGATCCTTAAGATTCTCTTCTGTACCCCCTCCCCCCAACCAACTATAAGTTTAGTAGATATAAATGGCATTTAAACTAGAAAAGATCAGGTGCTTACTTTACTTGGATGAAAAGCGGGTTATATATTGCACATGAGATTTATATATTTCTTAGAATCTTGGGTTTGATGGGCTAGAAAAAGCATATTTCTCAATTTTATACTTTAGGTGCAGACCACCTCATGTTTTTGCCTCAGTAACACTTACAAGCATGTCATACCATTCTTTTCAAGAATCCATAAAAACCACTGTCCTTTAAGAATTTTATCTTTTTTTTTTTAAGTAGGCTCTTTTCTCAGATTTTGAAACATCCCTCTGCACAGCATGGGGAACACAAATAACTTTGGCTTTAAAACCACTAAACCCCATGTATGCGCAATGCAATGCACAATGTAGCCATTTATTTTATGACATTTATAAGTGAACATTATATGATACTATCTCCAAATAGGGGTGTTTATAGAGCTGATGAGAAAGTAGAATGCAGACAGTTGGTAAACTGCCAATTAACAGAAACCAAAATATATAGAAAATGAAAGATTCCAAGAGAGAATAATGATGACATGGATGAAAATAAATGCAGTACCATGTAATGTTTCAGATGTATAGTTTTAAATGAATGTAGGATCTCCTCTCACCCTTTATATTTTAAAGGTGGGTTAATTCTTTTAATTGAAAGTTTCAAAAATATTTTAAATCTGTATTCAAATATTCATGTTAGTATTTGAGTTACTAAGTCCTTAGGAATAAAGTAAAATGACAATAATATGAAGGTTTGTTATATTGTCCCTTTTTTCTTCCTCAGTTGTATATTTTGTTCAGTGTGCTGGACGTTAGCATATCTGGTTGCTAATTTGAAAATTTTTATGTAATGTTTCTATTTCTTGAATAAATTATTATAAAACATTATTTGCTAGTAGGAAATTCTCCTTATTTGTACCTTAAACACATCTTTAACCTTTGCAACTTTTTTTTTCTTATAATCTCAAGCTGGAGCTGGGAATTTATAAAATTGTAGCTCATTAATATTAGGTGAAGGTTAATAAAAAAAAGGATCTATTTGGTCACGCTTCATCTAGTGTATCATGATACAAAAGTAGCATCATAATCACACATCATAGAATAGTGATGTTTAATATGAACAACTTATCTGGTGATGTAGCATTTGTAGTCATCTGTCATTACTATTTTTCTCCAACATAAATCATAACTTCCCCAATCCTCAAAATCTCTTGTTCCTAAGTACCATATTTGCCTATTATTCCCTGATTGGTTTTTAAGAAATTTGATACCTTTGTTGCAAACTTTAATGCTTCCCTAATATAGTTATTATTTCCATATACTCACTTAGTCTTCTCCAAAGTGTCCTTTGGAAACTACCCTGTTCTCTTAAGTTCTTTTGGCAACTCAAACTTTTGCTGTTAGTCTCCTTCTACTTGCTAATACCAACTAAGTGCCTGCTTACTTCAGATGACACCATATTCAAAACCCCTTATTCCAAATAGGATATTCATATTCCCTTTCTGGGTGACTCACATGAAGGAAGTAAAATATACTTCAATACCCTTGATTACTTTTTTTAAAAAAATCAGTGTTACCATATATTCATTGTTTAACTAAAAAGAACTCATGGTTGACCTCTACTGTAAATCAGTCCTGAGACCTACTTAGGTTTTTGGAACACCTTCTTCTCAGCTATCAATTCTGGATAAAATTCTAATGAAATATGATTGTAAAGCAGTCTTACATAATACATGAGATTTAACTGAATAAAGGAAATCTTGAATTTTTTAAATTCAAAATAACAAAAAGATTTTTTTGGGAAAAATGAAATTGCCTGAATTTTATGAGTCTGGCTCAGGTTGAAAACTAACCTTATGAATAAATAGAAAATAATAAGTAGTTAGGGAGAAAATAGACAAGGTAAGATAGCTGTTTATAGCAGAAGTGCTTGAGATTCTGATTTTCAATTTAGATTAAGCTATCCTTGTTAACCTTAACAGGACAAAAATCAGCAACTATATATACAGATTCACACAATAGACTAGATGTAGGAGAGCTATCCCTGGTGGCCACAAATGATAGGACCTATATATTTAATATTTTCTTTAATGGGCATATTTTTTATCATGGACACTAAAATGCTATCATTAATTTGATAACAAATGGAGCTAAATTCAAATCACTTTGTTACAGGGGAAGGGGAAGGATGGCAGAGGAGTAGGGGACCCTATTTTAACTGGTCCCCTGAATCGAGCTGGATATCTACTACACCATCCTGAACACCCACGAAATCAGCCTGAGATGTAAGAAGATACATCTGGATCTGTACAAACGAACGTCTCCGGCGCTGGGTCTCGAGGTATGAAGCAGGGAGCTGAGAGCCTGCGCGCAGATATCAGAAGATAAATGGAAGGGGGAGGGAGCTGCCGTGCTTGGGCGCTGGGAAGACAGAAGCCTCCCATGATGGGGAGCGGTCACACTAGCAGACCGGTAGCCCCGGGGGAAACCAGACTGAAACCTGGAGCTCAGGAGCATGCATGTGAACCAGGGGTAGCTAGGTGGTTTTAGAAGCACAAAGGGCAGAGACGTGCCGGCCCTGGGAGCGAGGACTGAGAGAGCGGCTGTGGGGCACACAATCTGGGCCGCTGCATGGTTTTTAGCAGCACCAACAGAAATGGAGTCAGTGTGGCCAGGAGAACTCAGTGAAGAGCAGACTACAACCTCTCTGTTCTGAGACAGAGATTTGGATGCAGTCACTGCTGCTCTGACTCTCAGAAGAGACACAGCTGCCAGGGAAAAATACCAGATAACAAAAGCCCCCCAAAACTGGTTCTCACTGTGCCCATCCCCCCCCACAGGGGGCAGGGCAACTCTGCCCAAACAGGGTTGCCTGAGTATCAGCTCGGCAGGCCCCTCCCCCAAAAGGCAGGCTGAAAGAACAAGAAGCCCACATCCCTAAGGTCCCTATAAAACAGGTGCATCTTGCTTGGGCCTGGTCAATAATTTGAACTCTGTACATCCCCACAACCACACCTCATCAGAATGACAGTGAGGAGGAACCCCCAGCAAAGGAAAGAAACAGACACTGTAGCCTCTGCCACAGAACTAATGGATATGGATATAATCAAGATGTCAGAAATGGAATTCAGAGTAACAATTATCAAGATGATGTATGGGCTTGAGAAAAATATTAATGAAAATATAGAATTTCTAAGGGCTGAAATGAGAATGAATATGGTGGCAATTGAAAATTCTATGAATGAAATGCAGTCTAAACTGGATGCTCGGACTGCCAGGGTAAACGAGGCAGAAGAACAGATTAGTGAGTTAGAAGATGAGATGATAGAAAGGAAGGAAAGAGGGGTAACATGGGGGGGAAAAGTATCCAATTTCATGAAAAACTACGGGAGCTTACTGACTCAATGAAACATTTCAATGTCAGAATTATCGGGATCCCTTAGGGGGTGGAGAGAGAGGTCTAGAAGAGATATTTGAACAAACTGTAGCTGAGATCAACCCTAATCTGGTGAAGGAAACAAGCATTTGTGTCCAAGAAGCAGAAAAGGACCCCTCCCAAGATCAATGAGAACAGACCAACACTACGTCACATAATAGTGCAATTTGCAAATCTTATATCCAAGGACGCAATCTTGAAAGCAGGAAGGAAGAAGAGATTCCTTACGTACAGAGGAAGGAACATCAGAATAATGTCAGACCTGTCCATAGAGACCTGGCAAGCCAGAAGGGCTGGCAAGACATATTCAGGGTACTAAATGAGAAGAACATGCAGCCAAGGATACTGTATCCTCAGGGTGTCATTCAGAATGGATGGAGAGACAAGGAGCTTCCAAGACCAGCAGAAACTGAAAGAATATGTGACCACCAAGCCAGCCCTACAAGAAATATTAAGAGTGGTTCTATTAAAGTAGAAAGACCCCAAGAGTGATAGAGAACAGAAATTTACTGAGACAATCTATAGAAACAAGGACTTCACAGGCAACATGACATCATTAAAATCAACTCTCTCAATAATCACTCTCAATGTGAATGGCTTAAATGCTCCTATAAAATGCCACAGTGTTGCAGACTGGATAAAAAGAAATGACCCATCCATATGCTGTCTACAAGAGACTCACTTTGAACCTAAAGATACATCCAGACTGAAAGTGAAAGGATGGAGAATCATTTTTCATGCCAACAGACTTCTAAAGAAAGCTGGGGTAGCAATTCTTATATCAGACTAATTAGATTTAAGCTAAAGACTGTAGTAAGAGATACAGAAGGACACTATATTATTCTTAAAGGGGGTATCTAACAAGAGGATCTAACAATTATAAATATCTATGCCCCCAACAGGGGAGCAGCTAGATACACAAGCCAACTCTTAACCAAATAAAGAGACATATAGATAACAATATGTTAATAGTAGGGGACCTCAACACTCCACTCTCAGCAATAGACAGATCATCTAAGCAGAAGATCAACAAAGAAAAAAGAGCTTTGAATGACACACTGGACCAGATGGACCCCATAGTTATATACAGAACACTCCACCCTAAAACAGAATATGCATTCTTTTCGAACGCACATGGAACTTTTTCCAGAATAGACTATATACTGGGTCACAAAACAGTTCTCAACTGATACCAAAAGACTGAGATTATTCCCTGCATATTCTCAGACCACAATGCTTTGAAACTGGAACTCAATCACGAGGGAAAATTTGGAAGAAACTCAAACACTTGGAAACTAAGAACCATCCTGCTCAAGAATGATTGGGTAAACCAGGAAATTAAAGAGGAACTTAAGCAATTTACGGAAACCAATGAGAATGAAAACACATTGGTCTAAAACCTATGGGACACTGCAAAGTTGTTCTAAGGAGGAAATACATAGCCATCCACGCCTCACTCAACCAAAAAATCTAAAACCCAGTCCTTTTACTCACACCTTAAACAGCTAGAGATGGAACAAAAGAACAGGCCTAAGCCACACATGAAAAGACAACTGATTGGTTAAGATTTGAACAGAGATCAATGAAATAGAAACCAGAAATACAGTAGAGCAGATCAACAAAACTAGAAGCTGGTTCTTTGAAAGAATTAATAAGATTGATAAGCCACTAGCCAGACTTATTCAAAAGAATAGAGAAAGGACCCAAATTAATAAAATTACAGATGAAAGGGGAGCAATCATGACTAACACCAAGGAAATAGAAACAATCATTAGAAATCATTAATTATCAACAACTACATGCCCATAAATTAAGCAACCTAGAAGAAATGGATGCCTTCCTGGAAATCTATAAACTACCAAGACTGAAACAGGAAGAAATTGACAACCTAAATAAACCAATAACCAGTGAAGAGACTGAAGCTGTGATCAAAAACCTCCCAAAAAACAAGAGTCCAGAGCCTGATGGATTCCCTGGGGAATTCTACCAAACATTCAAAGAAGAAACAATACCTATTCTCCTGAAGTGGTTTCAAAAAATAGAAACAGAAGGAAAACTTCCAAACTCATTCTATGAGGCCAGCATTACCTTGATCACAAAACCAGGCAAAGACCCCATCAAAAAGGAGAATTACAGACTAATATCCCTGATAAATATGGATGCCAAAATTCTCAACAAGATCCTAGCTAATAGGATACAACAGTACATTAAAAGGATTATCCGTCACAACCAAGTAGGATTCATCCCTGGGATGCAAGGGTGGTTCAACATTCACAAATCAATCAGTGTGATAAAACACATTAATAAGAGAAGAGAAAAAATCATATGGTCCTCTCAATTGATGCAGAAAAACCATTTGACAAAATACAGCATCCTTTCCTGATTAAAACCCTTCAGAGTGTAGGGATAGAGGGCACATTCCTCAATTTCATAAAAACCATCTATGAAAAGCCTACAGCAAGTATCATTTTCAATGGGGAAAAGCTGAGAGCCTTTCCCTTACGATCAGGAACACGACAAGGATGCCCGGTCTCGCCATTATTATTCAACGTAGTACTAGAAGTCCTTGCAACAGCAATCAGACAACAAAAAGGGATAAAATGTATCCAAATTGGCAAAGAAGAAGTCAAAATGTCTCTCTTCGCAGATGACATGATACTCTAGATGGAAAACCCAAAGACTCCACCCCCAAACTACTAGAACTTATAGAGCAATTCAGTAATGTGGCGGGATACCAAATCAATGCTCAGAAATCAGTTGCATTTCTATACACGAACAATGAAACTGAAGAAAGAGAAATTAGGGAATCCATTCCATTTACAATAGCACCAAAAATCATACGTTATCTCAAAATTAACTTAACCAGAGACGTAAAGGATCTATATTCTAGAAACTACAAATCACTCTTGAAAGACATTGAGGAAGACACAAAAAGTTGGAAAAATATTCCATGCTCATGGATCGGAACAATTAACATAGTTAAAATGCCCATGCTACCCAGAGCAATCTACACTTTCAACGCCATCCCAATCAAAATACCACTGACATTTTTCGAAGAATTGGAACAAACAGCCCCTAAATTTGCATGGAACCAGAAAAAGCCCCGAATCGCCAAGGAATTGTTGAGAAGGAAAAACAAAGCTGGGGGCATCATGTTGCCAGATTTCAAGCTATACTACAAAGCTGTGATCACAAAGGCAGCATGGTACTGGCACAAAAACAGACACATAGACCAAGGGAACAGGATAGAGAACCCAGAAATGGACCTTTNTGTTGAAAAGGAAAAACAAAGCTGGGGGCATCACAATGCCGGATTTCAAGCTATACTACAAAGCTGTGATCACAAAGGCAGCATGGTACTGGCACAAAAACAGACACATAGACCAAGGGAACAGGATAGAGAACCCAGAAATGGACCTTTGGCTCTTTGCGCAGCTAATCTTTGAAAAAGCAGGAAAAAACATCCAGTGGAAAAAAGACAGTCTCTTCAATAAATGGTGCTGGGAAATTGGACAGCTACATGCAAAAGAATGAAACTTGACCACTCTCTCACACCATACACAAAAATAAACTCCAAATGGATGAAAGACCTCAATGTGAGACAGGAATCCATCAAAATTCTAGAGGAGAACATAGGCAATAATCTCTTCCATATTGGCCACAGCAACTTCTTTCAAGACAGGTCTCCAAAGGCAAGGGAAATGAAGGAAAAAATGAGCTTTTGGGACTTCATCGAGGTAAAAAGCTAACAGTCAACAAAACAAAGAGGCAACCCATGGAGTGGGAGAAGATATTTGCAAATGACACTACGGATAAAAGGCTGGTATCCAGGGGCGCCTGGGTGGCACAGCAGTTAAGCGTCTGCATTCGGCTGAGGGCGTGATCCCGGCGTTCTGGGATCTAGCCCCACATCAGGCTCCTCCGCTAGGAGCCTGCTTCTTCCTCTCCTGCTCCCCCTGCTTGTGTTGCCTCTCTCTCTGGCTGTCTCTATCTCTGTCAAATAAATAAATAAATAAAATCTTTAAAAAAAGGCTGGTATCCAAGGTCTATTAAGAACTTCTCAAACCCAATACCCAAGAAACAAATAAAAAAAAATGGGCAGAAGATATGAATAGACAATTTTCCAATGAAGACATATGAATGGCTAACAGACACATGAAAAAATGTTAAACATCATTAGCCATCAGGGAAATTCAAGTCAAAACCACATTGAGATATCACCTTACACCAGTAAGAATGGCAAAAATTGACAAGGCAAGAAACAATAAATGGTGGAGAGGATGTGGAGAAAGGGGATCCCTCTTACACTGTTGGTGGGAATGCAAGTTGGTATAGCCACTTTGGAAAACAGTGTGGAGTTTCCTCAAAAAATTAAAAATAGAGCTACCCTATGACCCAGCAATTGCATTACTGGGTATTTACCCCAAAGATACAGACGTAGTGAAGAGAAGGCCCATATGCACCCCAATGTTCATAGCAGCATTGTTCACAATAGCCAATCCGTGGAAGGAGCCAAGATGCCCTTCAGCAGATGAATGAAGATGTGGTCCATACATACAATGGAATATTACTCAGCCATCAGAAAGAACGATTACCCAACATTTGCATCAACATGGATGGGACTGGAGGAGATTATGCTAAGTGAAATAAGTCAGACAGAGAAAGACCATTACCATATGGATTCACTCACTTGTGGAAAATAAGGAATAGCAGGGAGATCATTAGGAGAAGGAAGGGAAAAATGAAGAGGTGGGGGAGTAAACAGAGGGAAAAATGAACCACAAAATACTATGGACACCGGGAAACAAACTGAGGGTTTTAGATGGAAGGGGTGGGGGGATGGGCTAGCCCAGTGAAGGGTATTAAGGAGGGCACGTATTGCATGGACTTCTGGATGTTATACGCAAACAATGAATCATGGAACACTACATCAAAAACTAATGATATACTGTATGGTAACTAACATATCATAGTAAAAAAAAAATCCCTTTGATACACCTATTTTTTTTTGTATTTTAAAATTATACATCAAAAGATTTAAAGATAATGGTGCTAATTTCTAGATTCAGGCGTATTTCTGGCAATTTCTGAGGACATCCTTAGCCTTTATGAACAATACAAGATCTACGAGGTGATGCAGTCATCCTAGTAATGTTATCCTCCTTCAGCGCTACAGTCATCTATCTGAGGAAACATTCTATTTTTCCTGTTCATCCTTCCCTCATCATCTTTGAAATAACCTAATTTTCAGGAAAATAGAGCTTTGGTAATCAGAAAAATATCACTGTTTATAACATTCTTTCCTTTGTATAAGCTTAAAGATACTTCTCAGTTATGTAATTTGAGACATAAATTGAGGGAGATTAAAAAATGAGTGAGAGAATAATTAAACTTTTGCTTGTGTGTTGGCCCCACGTTTTCGGTGTGCTGTGATTATTAAGTTTAGACAAAACAGATAAACATAGGAAAAGGGAAGGAAAAATAGATATAAAGCGAAAGGGAGGCAAACCATTAGAGACTCTTAACTATATGAAACAAACTGAGGGTTGTTGGAGGGGAGGTGGGTGGAGGGACGTGGTAACTGCGTGATGGGCATTAAGGAGGGCACTTGAAATAATGAGCATTGGATGTTATATGTAACTGATGAATCACTAAATTCTACCCCTGAAACTAAATGTTAACTAAATTGAATTTAAATAAAAAATTTAAGAAAAATTTGGAGACAATAGTAAATTAGAGGGAGATGTGACCTAAGTCAACTACATCACTACAGCAATTCTATACAGAGACTCAAAATGAATCATTATTCCTATGCTGATGGTGGAGGTACCCGCATTTTCTCATCACATTTCCATTTGATAACGCCACCAACTACCAATTTATTGACTTCAGCTTAGGCTGTATTCTTGGATTTAGACCTAGGGGTATACATAAGTAACTAATTATTCTTGGAATTTCTGATCCTGTTATAAATATTTTAATCCAATTGGCTGCTATTGCCTTTTCAGTTGTGTTTCTTCCCACTTAAATTTAGGGAGCCAGTGCCTCCTCACTCATATTCCCCATAGATTATTTAAATCAACTGGTCATAATTATTCAAAATGTGAACGAGTTTCCATCTTGAGTTCACATAGTCAAGACACACCAGGATCCCTTTGTTGAACTGTTTTCCCAACTATCAGTGGGGTTCAATTAATATATGTAATTACATAGGAGAAAGGAATAAAAAAAAAAAACGCTCACAGATTTCTCTCAAATCTGGCTCTTTGCCTTCAATGCAGGGTTGAGTGAGAAATATGGAAGTAAGCCCAACTGTCCTTCTTCCAAAATCAGCCACAATAGAATCTGCTGGATTGAAATAGAACATTAGGAGTTTAGTTTGGCACTCAGTACTTTCGGCCAGTTCTGTATTTGTGACATGATTTACTGGGCCAGTCGCCCAAAGAAGCTCTGTGTCTGGCTGCCCAGTTTTGAAATACAGAGAAGAGTTCATGACCACCATGCTTTGTAAACCTACATTTCTGAAAATTATGTTTCTTTATTTAAAAAGGCTGTGAGATAGCCAGATGTGTGTATTGGGGAAAATCAACCGTTTTGTGAAAAGGCTTTTGTGCACAATTTCTAAAAACCATCAGTATCACTTGAATTGGTTACACATTGCTTTCTGGCAGAGTAATTTCTGTATTTATATAGTTGGCTAAAAATGATCAGCACTGAAATTTCATTCAAAGATTCTACAAATGTATCATTTGTGATATTGTGTTTTATTAAATACGCTGTTAGGAAAACTATGTGGCCCAGTGGAAAGAACATGAACTTTGTGTCAGGTATGAATCCAGATTTGTTCACATACTTGCTGTGAAAGCATGGGCAAATTTATTAACTAAATTTCTCAAGATTTACTTTTTTAACCATTTGTAAAATTGCCTCATTGGGTGGTGGTAGGATTACATGGTTAACCTATGCAAACCCTGACAGCAACATCCCTTGAGTTATTGTTATTTTACCCACATTTAAGCTAAGGAAATTAAAGCTTCAGTAATTTTTTCATGGTCAGAAAAGAAACAGGTGGCCATGCTCATGTTTAAATATAGACAAACTGACCTCCAAATCCAAAATATATCTAAACAACTATTATCCTTTCTAATATCACCATACCTATCTGTTCATCAACATCCTAATTATCTTTTTTAATGTCATTGGTATTGTCTCATAGTCATTGGATTCATTACATTATCATACAACTATCATTGTTGCCATCATTATAAACATAAATTCTCAAATGTAGAACACCATTCATGATGTTGTTCTACAACCTCCTAGCCATGTAAACTTGAGCAAGTTACAACTTTTCTAAACCTCAGTTCTCTCATTTTCAAATCAGAAGTGATATTTTTACCATCATCTTAGTGTCACTGTTAAGTTTAACTGAAAATATTTACATAAATATTTGGAGGAATAAATATATATGGTTATTGTAAAACATGATTAGCAGTAAAAATTTGATTATCAATAGGACAAAGTATAACTCTTAAAGAGTATTTGGCCTTAATGGGTGTTCAGTGATGACAGTTTTTACTAAGTTCTTTTAGATTTGGAATTAAGTTAATTCTCAAGTCAAAATGCATCAAATTTAAGCCAGTATATTATAATTTGAAAAGCACTAGATAGGAGTCAAAAAATTCTAAGTTGAGGTCTTGGAATTGCCACTAACATATTATGTGATCATTTGCTAAAGATGTAACCAGTCTGAACCCCATGTTCATCAAAATTTTCATCAATGTTAAGTAGAAACTTCCCTAGTTACCTCCAAGAATGGTGGAAAGGACTATATTAATAAAAATATGAACTGAAATCCAATACTGAGGTTACACTATTTGGAAGCTAAATTCTTTCTAATAGATATTGTCCTAATTTTTTTGGTGGAAGTGGGAAAGATGACTAGACATGTCTCTGGATCAAATCCTGAGAATGATGAGTCTGATTAAAGCACAAAGTTTACTAATTTTGGGGTTTTTTTGCACAAATAGAAGTATGGCCATAAATTATACCACAAATATTAGTACTCTTGTAATCGTCACAAATAAAAAAGTAATCTAGAAGACTAGCAACAGTTATCTCTGCATATGAATAAGTGAGGTATTAATTTTTAATAATTAGAATGCACAAAGCAAAACAGGCTAATGGATGGAATACTAAACTTCTCTTTTTAGTGTAAAAAGTATTTAGTCTTCATTTATGCAAATGCTCCTAATGAGGACAGTGCTGATTGAGTATTTTGACCCTTTGTACATCACTTTTTTTCCAAGGCAAAACTTTACTTGCCCTCTTTCTCATTATGCTTCTGTTTGAAATTGATTCATATTCAGAACTGAAGGTGAAGAAACCTGGGCATTCATTTAGATGATTAATTAGGAAGAAAAATTTTATTCAGTCTGGAAAAAATGATACACAACCCTAATAGCCACTCAACATTGGCTGAAAATGAGATGTGATTCCCAGAAGTATGATTTGTTTTCCTGGGAATGAAGGAATTACTATCAGGCTTAGACTTCAACTGACTGAGCTGAGCTTATCACACTGGCAAGACATCCCCAATATAGTTGTGACATCAGCTTACAAATACCCCATTTACTTAAACCACAACATTTGAACCAACATTGAAACTGATTTACTCACATCCTTCATATTTAAGTTAACAGATGGAATAAACTTTATCTAAAAAAGAATACTAATATACACCCTACTCTTGTTAAGGTTGAGTATTTTCACTGCTTTAAAAGTTAATAGGCTAGGGGTACCTGTGTGGCTTAGGTGCTTAAGTGTCAGACTCTTGATTTCGGCTCCGGTCGTGATCTCAGGGTGTTGGGACCAAGCCCTGCATTGGGCTCCGTGCTCAAAACAGAGTCCGCTTGTCCCTCTCTGTCCCCCAACTTGTTCTCTCTCTCTCCCAAATAAATAAATAACTTTAAAATGTAATAGGCTAGATTTTAGAAATAGATATTTCATAGATGCCCTTCATATTTTTCCACCTACATATTGTCCATCTAATACACATAAATCACTGTAATAGTTGTAAGTAATCAAGAAATCTACCTTCCATGAATTTAATAGATAATATAGCCCTATTTTGTGCTACATAGGTAATACACAGAATTAGTATTTTCACTAGTGTTTACTTTTAGATTTAATTTCAGTGTATATAGCTGTGAAACAATTAAGGAAGCAAGTCTTTGTTATAGTAAAAAAAATAATAAGCTGTGACTGGATCATTTAAAGAAAGTTTCTCTAACAAAATATATTGTTATAATAGTAAGGCAAGACTGTAGGAAGTTTGCCTAACAAAGAGCTGGAAACTTTAGAGCACTAAAATATGAAGGGAATAACAAGGAAATAAATCACATTTACGGTTTGAGAATATTGCAAACTGAGGTAAGCCAATTTTGGTAATTACGTTTATCACTTTCTTTTGTCAGATATCAATAAAATTAAATAGAGACAAGTGAAGGATAAAATTATCTTCTCTCCCCCTACTTAAACCTTCTTTCAACTGGAAGCAAATCTAGAATGAGGTTTTGACACACAGCAACATGTATTTAGCAAGAAGGCAAAAACAAAATCTACCATATAACCTGTAATTTTGATCAAACCCCACCTCTGTCATTTCATCACACTGAAAAGCACCGTTATGGAAGGTTTGAGATTATTATGACAATATTGCAGACACCAACTTTAGCTAGCATTTTAATCTATGTGAAAATCATCTTACTGGCTAAACGTACATAATTGATGGGAGTCTAGGCCCAGGGTATCATTCTGAAGGGCCAGCTTCTAATTCTTAAAGTCTTTAAATATTATCCATGGAAGATAATGGTGCTTGAACAATATTTTCCTTCAAACCACATTCCTTGAACACTATTTAAATTGAGAAAAAAAATGTATACTATGAATTATGTTAATTAAGAAATTCTATATTATCGGTCAGAGATAAAGATAGTTGAGATATGACCGACTCAAGTCTTTCAATCCTAACTAAAAATGCCTAGAATATATACTTCTTCTTAAGTTTACTTCAAATATGAACTACCTAACTCTAGTTTGTACATTGAAACTAATTTACTTCCATATATACCTACAGCTAATACTAACACTTCAAAAAGAAAATTTCAAACAATATAGTTTTAACCCCCTAACTGTTTCAGTATGATTCTCTAGAAAATTTAAACATCCCCTTATATGGTGAGGATTACATTCTCACAAACTTAGTGGTGATTTAATAATTCATTAAATATTCCAACCTATAGTTTTCTCCCAAAATTATCTTTACAACTCATTTTCTGTATCAAGATCTAATTTAGGACCAATCACATTTGATTGTTAGATGTTTCCAGACTCTACATTTTCTAACAGTCCTTTTCGTTAAAAATATCAGTTGTTGAAGAGAGCAGATGCATCTGACTGTCCTATTTTGGTGAAGATTGAATTACCCCAATTCCCTATAATTCTTATAAATTGGGAAGTCAAAACAAAGGGCTTTACTAGATTCAAGTCAAGTTTTCTTAAAATCATATTATTTAATTGTATATGTATGATATTTAATGCTTATTTTTCCATTAAATGTTAAATTATATTTAGTCACCCCAATATGAGTGACGCTGAGACTGGGCAATTTATTAAATAGTGACATGTATTGTTCTTCCTTCTTCATGTATTGTTTTTCCTTTTGTTATCAAAACATACCTTAGCATCACATGAATATTCAACACCCCTCTCTCTCCTCACCCAACAATTGCCAGTGCCATTTGCCTAAGTTAATGATCATTTCAGAAGTTGAGATATAGTGATTTTTTTAAAAGATTTTATTTATTTGAGAGAGAGACAGAGGTAGTGAGAAAGAGCATGAGTGGGGAGGAGAAGGAGAAGCAGGCTCCTCACTGAGCAGGGAGCCCCATGAGGGGCTTGATTCCAGGACTCTATAGGGCAGGGAAGCCTACTTAACCAACTAAGCCACCCAGGTGCCCTGAGACATAGTGATTTTTAAAAGAAATCTATAATTTAATCTATAGTGATTAGCTTTTATCTCTAAAGTAGACTTCTGATTGTGCAGAACTATTCATTTATATGGGGATGGAATTTGTACCAGACAGGAATGGCAATGATCAGTTCTTTAGAGTTCCTCCAGAACTGTTACCTAGTAATCATATTTTTTAAAAAATATTTTTCTTTATTTCTGCTTTGTGATAGACAATTTAGACTGTTCTCAAATTATTTTAATTGTTAAAATATCCATATTACCAAAAATACCTACAGATTCAATGCAATCCCTATCAAAATACCAGCAACATTTTTCACAATACTAGAACAAATAATCCTAAAATTTGTATAGAACCACTAAAAGTCCCAAATAGTCAAAGCAATCTGGAGAAAGAAAAACAAAACTGGAGGTATTACAATTCCATATTACAAGATATACTACAAAGCTGTAGTAATCAAAACGGTATCATACTGGCACAAAACTAGATACATAGGTCACTAGAACAGAACAGAGAGCTCATAAATGGATCCATGATTATATGGCCAATTTATGACAAAGGCAAGAATATGCAATGGGAAAATACAGTCTTTTCAATATATGATACTGGGAAAATTGGACAACTATATGTAAAAGAATGAAACTGGACCACTTTTTAACACCATACACAAAAATAAACTCAAAACAGATTAAAAACCTAAATGTGAGACCTGACACTATAAAAATCCTAGGAGGGAACACAGGAAGCATGTGTCTCTTAAGGCAAGGGAAACAAAAGCAAAAATCAACTCTTGGGACTACATCAGAATAAAAAGTTTCTGCACAGCAAAGAAAACAATCAACAAAACAAAAAGACAACCTACTAAATGGGAGATCTATTAACTTAAGTCCTTTTGTACCTAAAGGAGACAGTTTTCCTAACCTAGCATACTGGAAGTGCTGGTCTAACCTAATGTGAGTAAGTGTGATTTTGAAGGTCCTTCAGGAATATTTCATCAAGTAAATTTAGATTGACACTCTGATTGTCCCAATATAAACCTGTTAATGGTTTGACAAAGATCATTGCTCTGTAAAATTATGAAACTGATTAGTAATATCCATGTGAGGTCCTCTCCCAAATGGTTGATGTAATTCACAAAGTTTTAAAAACTGAGCATAGTAGAAAATATATAAATACTGAACTATTCTCACCCATTCGGGTTGTATAAAAGGCCTAGAACACTGACCACTCCCACATTCTACCATGGACAGGGGATTCTATCACATGGCTTGACTGGAATAATACTTGAATCCTAAAATACAATATTATCACATCTGTCTACAGTCAACTCTAAGAATATTTGTCAGGGTAGATAGTTGTGTTTTATCAAATCTCCAAGAAAAAGTTATATGATTTTTTTTGGTATCAAACTGTCACTGCCTGCTTTTATTTTTGTGGTAGAATTTAATATAAGATCTGCATTTATTGTAATAGAACAACCTGATATCTCAGTTGTGAGGAAAAGGAACCATGCCCAAACCTACCTTTAATTGTGTGAGATTGTTGATATTGGTATCTACCAAAAGAACCCTGAAGGGCATACAATAATGATCAAATTGGATCTGTTAAATTAGCAACAGAGGGCATACAATAATGATCAAATTGGATCTGTTAAATTAGCAACAGAGAGCACCAAAATATTAGTAATGCATAAGGCTGAATAGTATGGAAAGACTTCATCTGTTTAAATTTTAAAGAATGTACTAAACTTTAAAAGAATTATATTATATCCAAATTCAATAGACTACTGGATGCTTAAAAAGTTCTACAGCCCTCTCATCTGACCAACAGTGTATCATATCAGAGCTAAAGTGATAACTTTGAGAAAAGTATTCAGACATTCTCAGTCACCATTTATTTGAAGCAATAATGGTAATTTCAAAGAGAATATATTCTTTTATGCAGTATTTCAGTTTAGGTGAGAACCCAGAAATTACATCACTTATATTTCCAGAACATCTTTGATCCTGCCTCCTAAAATGACACTGTTTCACTGATAAAAATGTAATGTAATGTTTGTGATTTTACTTAGGCATACCTTATTAAACACATCTTTATTTATTATCAGAAAGAAAACATTACATAATCACATTACATTACTGTAAGGACTTTATTACCAGATTTAAAGATGTCAATATAATGTAATAAAATTACCTTTAAAATGATAAAAGGAATAAAATATTTTACTAGAAAGCTCATACAGAGCATAGGAGGGAAGCATTGGAGATAATATATGCAATGATTTAATAAATATTACATTTAATGTTATTAGTGGTATGTTCAAGTCATGCTCTGTTTTATTTAAAAGTGTATAAGCCAAGATAGCCAAAAGATAGCCAAGGTTGCTCAAATTCTCTCCTTCATTGTATATATGCAGTAATATATGAAGGGAAAAAGAGTGTTATGTATTCTCCTTTACATCTCTTACTATTTTCTGGATCAAGTTTAGAGTACTGCAGACATATTATATCTATTAGTATAAATCAGTATTTGAAACAGAAGCCATACAACTATCAGTTTTCTTCAATGGAGGAACAAAATGGATAATTGCTTCATTTACCACATTTTATCAATTCTAAGACACATTTAATCATAAAATGCTCCTTTCTATAAATTTACTACTATGTATGAGAATAATGCAAATGAAACTATAATCCAATTGTTTCTTTTTCCTCATGAATGCTGATGACAAGTTTGTCATGTTTTTTCCTGCTATAATCCCAAGGCATAGATCCCAGGTTTATGATCATGCAGGAGACAAACTGATATTCCTCAAACCATGAATATTGAGATTTCAATATAGAACTGAACCTGTGTTGGACCTCCAGGGAAGATAGAGTAGAAGCATCCTAAGCTCATCTTAACCCATAGATGCACATAATACCCACATTAGTATAATTAACCCAGAAAATGACCCACCCAAAGACTGGCAGAACAGACTCCACAGCCAAACATAAAGAAGAGGCCACAATGAAAACAGTAGGAAGGGCAGAGATGTCAGGAACCAAACTGACTCAGGAGTCTATCCCCAGGAGGGAGGACCTTTGCAAACATAGAGCAGAGAGAGGAGGGGACCTCATATTAGGCACCACAGGCATGGGGGACCTGCACTGGGAAAAGCATTCCTTATAACATTTGGCTTTGAAATCCAGAGGGTCTAACTTCTTGAGTTCACACAATTAGTGGGACTTAACACCTGGAAATATAAAAATCAGCGCACTTGGCTCCGGGATAGCCAGAGGACAATGGGAAACTGAGTATCTGACCTTAAAAAGACAGCATAATAAACAACCCCACTGTGATACAACATAGAAATAGCAGTTTGAAAAACACCTGGGGTATATGGCAAGATTTATTTACTAGTGTCAAAACATGTGCAGGAGAGGCAAGGATCTTTAGATTTCTCTAAGAACAAAAGAGCCATTTCTCTCTCCCAGTGCCCAACCTAGATACAATTGCTGGAACTCATGTGAATACAACCATCTTGCTAATAGTGCCTCATGCCCCCACATCTTCCTGCTAACATGCCATCTCAGTTTTCCAAAGCAGCTCCAGGTCTGCTCCCACAGCAGACCTGCACAAACATTAACACCATGTGACCTGCCCCCATGCTTTCCCGCAGAACTGCTCAATCCAACCTGCCTTTGGTAGGAGTCCATGTAAAGCAGCACCACAAGCTTGGCATTGTGCCAAAAGCCACCACAAAGGCCAGAACCACTGATAAATGACTTCTGCCCAAGGGAAAGGGAAGATAACCATACACACAGTCCAAGTGTAGCCCCAGCAGTGGGGTGGAGGGAGACATCAGGTCTGATTGCAGGACCAACCAACCCATGAAAAGCCACTTAGGAAACAACTAAGGGAAAGCATCCTGCAGTTTGGTGTGGCCACAGCTCTGGCAAATGCCTGGTCTGACTCAGCTCAAGCCCAGCGCAGCCCCAGACTGGCTCACTAAAAACACAGGGTCACCTTGGGCTTGAGTTGAATCGGACAAAATCTGCCCAAAATAGGCAAAGAGAGCCACTGCAGATGACTGGACTGGGGCAAACACAGCTCAGACATAACAGCAGGGAACACATAATACACATAAGAGACACCCCTGAAGCACCACGTTCAGTTCTGTTAAACAGGGAACACTGCACTACGGGGTACCACAGGAACTTTTCTTCATTAAGCCACTACTTTCAAGAGCAAGAGATGTAGCTGACTTTCCTAACACAGAGAAGTAGACACAAAGAAACAAAATGAGACACAGGAAAATGTCCCAAATGAAAGAACAAGACAAAATTACAGCAAGAGAACTAGGTTAAACAGAGATAGGTAACACCCTGATAGAGAATTTAAAGTAATGTTCATAAAGATACTCACTAGATTTGAGAAAAGAGTGGAAGATCTCATTGAGACCCTCAACAAAGGGATATAAAACACAAGAAAGAACCAATGAGAGATGAAGAACTCAATAACAAATTAAAAATACACTAGAGGGAATGGATAGACTAGAGGAAGGAGAAGAACTGATCAGTGACCTAGAGGACAGAGAATGGAGAGCAATCAAGCAATAAAAAGGATAAAAAATAATAAAATGAGAATAGATTGGGGGAACTCAATGACACCACCAATTGTAATAACATTCACATTATAGGCAACTGAGAAGGAGTAGAAAGAGAAAAGGGAGTGGACAATTTATTTGAAGAAATAATAGTTGAAAACTTTCTGAATCTGGGCAAGAAATCCAGTTCCAGGAGGCAAAGAGATCCTCCAAAAAAAATCAATCCAAGGAGGTCCACACCACGATGCATAGTAATTAAAATGGCATGAAGAACAGATAAAGGAAAAATTTTAAGAGAAGCTAAAGAAATCAGTTACATACAAGGGAAACCCCATAAGTCTATTAGCTGATTTTTCTGCAGAAATTTTGTAGACTGAAAGTGTCATGATATATTCAAGGTGCTGAAAGAAAAAAAACAAAAACAAAAACCTGCAACCAAGACTACTCTATCCAGCAGGGCTATCATTCAGAATACAAGGAGAGATAAAGTGTTTCCCAAATAAAAGTTAGAATCTATCACCACCAAGCCAGCCATACAAGAAGATGTTGGGGTTAATGTAGAGTATGAAATCATCCGTAATACCTGGCTTGCTAAAATGTAACCGTGGAGGCTGCTGGGGGCAATGGAAGGTTTTGGAGAAGGGCGTAGGCCTTTGGAATGCTGAGGCCTGTGCAACCACTCTGCCAGAGGAATGCCATGGGGAGTTACCTTCTCTGAAGCTTTCTTAGCCCAAACAGTGGCCGTGTGATCTAAGACATATAAGCATTGTCTCCTAAAGCTATGTTTAGCGGAACTTATAGAACAAGCTGATCAGCATATTGTATCTTTCCCATATGCAGACTATTCTATTTTCTGTATGAACCCTTGCCACACATCACTTGCTTGAGAAACAGAGTAATAAAGATTTATGATGATCCTGAAGCACAAATAAAGATGAGAGCAAAGAAGAGCAAAGCGTCTTCATTTCTGAGCATTGACCCCCTTGCCTTCTTCTCTCTTTCACAGCAAAGACTGGAGTAATCCTTCATCCATTGGTGCAGGGATTGCTGGCTATTCCCGGCAAAAAATCTTAAAGGGGACTCTGAATGGAAAGGAAAGACATAAGTAGGAGTAAGAAAAGTAGGAAGCACAAAACACCAACATTAACTATATCTACAAAAATATACAAGGGATTCATAAAATAAAAAATGCTAAGTATGACACCATATACCTAAAATGTGGAGGGAGGAGGACAGAGGAATAAAAATTTAGTGCTTTAGAATGGGTTCAAACTTAAGCAACCATCAAACTAACACAGACTGCTATATGCACAGGATGTTACATATAAAATTAATGATAACCACAAATCAAAAACTGGTAAAATATATGTGAAAAATAAAGGAATCCAAGTATATCATTAAAGAAAGCCAGCAAACTATGAAAGAAAAGAAAGGGGGGAAAAAAGAAACAAAAAAGAAGTACAAAAACAACTGTAAAACAAGTAACAAAATGATAGTAAGTACATATCTATCCATAATTACTTTGAACATAAATGGACTAAATTTTTCAATCAAGAGACACAGGATAAAGAAATGGATAAAAAAGCAAGACCCATCTATATGCTACCAACAATAGACTCATTTCAGACCTAAAGACACATGCAGATTGAAAGTGAAGAGATGGAAATACATTTATCATGCAAATGTAAGTGAAAATAAAGCTGGGGTAGCAATACTTATATGAAAAAATAGACATTAAAGACCAACGAGACAAAAAAGGACATTATAAAATCTTAGAATAATCCAACAATAAGATATAACAGTTGTAAATATTTATGCACACAACACAGGAGCACCCAAATATATAAGCAGCTATTAATAAACATAAAGGAAGTAATCAATAATAATACGATAATAGTAAGGGACTTCAACACCCCACTTACATCAATGGATAGATCATCCAAATAGAAAATCAACAAGAAAACTATAGCTTTGAATGAGACAATGGACCAGATGGTTCTAATAGATATATTCAGGAAATTTCATTCCCAAACAGTGGAATACACATTCTTTTCAAGTGCATGTGGAACATTTTTCAGAATAGATCACATGTTAGGCCACAAAATGAGTTTCAACAAATTCCAGAAGATCCAAGTCCTATCATGCATCTTTTCCCACCAAAACACTATGAAACTAGAAATCAGCCACAAGAAAAACTGAAAGAACACAAATACATGGAGGTTAAATAACATGCTCCTAAACAATGAATAGGTCAACCAAGAAATCAAAGAGGAAATTAAAAAAATGCATGGAACAGATGAAAATGAAAACACAATGGCAGCAAAAGCTGTTCTAAGAGGGAAGTTTATAGCAATACAAGGTTAACCCAAGAAGCAAGAAAAATCTTTTTTTTTTTTTAAAGATTTTATTTATTTATTCAGCAGAGATAGAGACAGCCAGCTAGAGAGGGCACACAAGCAGGGGGAGTGGGAGAGGAAGAAGCAGGCTCATAGCAGAGGAGCCTGATGTGGGGCTCGATCCCATAACGCCGGGATCACGCCCGGAGCCGAAGGCAGATGCTTAACTGCTGTGCCACCCAGGCGCCCCAAGAAGCAAGAAAAATTTTAACCTAACCTTATGCCTATGGAAGCTGGAAAAGCAAGAGCTAAAAAACACCCCAAACCAGTAGAAAGAAAGACATAATAAAAATTAGAACAAAAATAAATGAAATATAAACTAAAAAAAATACTAGAACAGATCAATGCAACCAGGAACAGATTCTTTGAAAAGATCAACAAAATTGATAAACTTTTAGTTAGACTCATAAAAATGAGAAAAGAAAAAAAAACAAACAGGGAGAGGCAGAGAAAGAGATGACTCATATAAAATCAGAAATGAAAGAGTAGAAATAACCATCAACAGCACAGAAAACAAAGGATTTAAGAGTACTATGAAAAATTATGCACCAACAAATTAGACAAACTAGAAGAAATGGATAAATTTCTAGAAACATAAAACCTTCCAAAACTGAATCAGGAGAAATAGGTCATTTAAACAGAATGATTACCAGCAACTAAATTTAATCAAAAATCAATAAACTCCCAACAAGCAATAGTCCAGGACCAGATGGCTTCACAAGTGAATTCTACCAACTTTTAAAGAAGACTTAATATCTATTCTTCTCAAACTATTCCAACAAATAGAAGAGGAAGGAAAACATTCCAATTCATTCTATGAGGCCAGCATTACCCTGATGCCAAAACGAGTTGAAAATGCTAAAGCAAAACAAAACAAACAAAACAAAAACAGAGAGAGAGAACTACAGGCCAGTATTTCTGAAGAACATAGATGCAAAATCTTCAACAAAATATTAGTAAACTGAATCCAAAAACACATTAAAAAAATAATTCACCATAATCAAGTGGGATTTATCCCTGGTTTTCAATATTCAATGCAATGTTCAGTATTCACAAATCAATGAAATATGATACATAACAGCAACGAGAAAGGATAAAAGTCATATGATCATTTCAATAGATGAAGAAAAAGCATTTGACAAAGTACAACATCCATTCATGATTAAAACCCTCAACAAAGTAGGATTAGAGTAAACTTACCTCAATATAATAAAGGCTATATATGAAAAACTCACAGCTAACATCATACTCAATGGAGAGAAACAGAGAGCTTTCACCCCAAGGTCAGGAGCAAGATAAGGATGTCCACTCTCACCATCTTTATTCATCGTAGTACTTGAAGTCATATTCACAGCAATCAGACAACAAAAAGAAATAAAAGGCATCCACATTGGTAAGAAGAAGTAAAACTTTCATTAGTCGCAGATGACATGATAGTATATAGAGAAAATCCTAAAGACTCCACCAAACAACTATTAGAACTGATAAATGCATCCAGTAATATTGCAGGATACAAATTCAATATACAGAAATCTGTTGAATTTCTATACACTAATAATGAAGTAGCAGAAAGAGAAATTAAGAAAACAGTCCCATTTATAATTGCACCCAAAATCATAAAATACTTAGGAATAAAGTTAATGAAAGAGGTGAAATACCTGTACTCTGTAAAGTATAAAACATCAATGAAAGAAATTGAGGACCCCAAATGGAAAGATCTTGCTTGCTTATGGATTGGAATAACAAATATTGTTAAAACGTCAATACTACCCAAAGCAATTTACACAGTTGATGCAATCCCTATCAAAATACCAACAGCAATTTTCATAGAACTAGAACAATCCAAAAATTTGTATGGAAACACAAAAGACCCTGAATAGCAAAAGCAATCTTGAAAAAGAAAGACAAAGCTGGAAGTATCACAATTCCAGACTTCAAGTTATATTACAAAACTGTAGTAATCAAAACAGTATGATACTGACACAAAAAAATAGACACATAGATCAATAAAACAGAATATAAAACCCAGAAATAAATTCACAACTATATGCTTAATTAATCTTCAATAAAGGAGACGAGAATATGCAAAGGGAAAAAAGACAGTCTTTTCAACAAATGATGTGGGGAAAACTGGATAGCCCCATACAGAAAATGAAACTGGACTCCTTTCTTACATCATACAAATAAAAACTCAAAATGGATAAGGACCAACATATGAGACCAGAAATCCTAGAAAAGAACACAGTAACTTCTCTGACATCATCAGTAGCAATATTTTTCTAGATCTGTCTCCTAAGGCCAGGGAAATAAAAGCAAAAGTACACTTTTTGGACTACATAAAAATAAAAATCTGCACAGCAAAGAAAACAATTGACAAAACAAAAAGACAGCCTACTGAATAGAAGATAGTTGCAAATGACATATCTGATAAAGAGTTAGTATCTAAAATATATTTAAAAAAAAAACTTGTGCAACTCAATACCAAAAAACAAAAATTACAATTTAAGCATAAGCAGAAGACATAGACATTTTTTAAAGATATTCAGATGGCCAACAGACACAAGAAAAGATGCTCAAAACCACTAATCATCAGGCAAATGCAAATCAAAAGCACAATGAAATATCACCTTATACCTGTCAGAATGGCTAAAATCAGAAAGACAGGAAACAACAAATGCTGGCAAAGATGTGAAGGAAAAGCAGCCCTTGTGCACAGTTGGTGGGAATGAAAACTGGTGCAGCCACTATGGAAAATAATATGAAAGTTCCTCAAAAAATTGAAAATAGAATTGCCACACGATCCATAAATTCTACTATTAGGTATTTACCCAAAGAATAAGAAACACTAATTTGCAAAGTTATTTATACCCTTATGTTCATTGCAGCATTATTTAAAATAGCCAAAATAAGGAGCAACCCACATGTCCAGTATAGATTAATGAATACACACACACACACACACACACACACACACACACACACACTGGAATATTACTCAGCCAAAAAAAAAGAAAAAAGAAAAATTTTATCATTTGCAACAATAGAGGTGGAGATAGAGGGTATAGTACTAAGTGAAATAAGTCAGTCATAGAAAGACAAATACCATATAAGTTCATTTAGATGTGGAATTTAAGAAACAAAACAAACGGATAAAGAAAAAAATGAGAGAAATAAAACACACTCTGAAATATAGAGAACTGATGGTTACCAGAGGGGACACGGTGGCTGGGGGGTGGATTGGTGAAATAGGTGAAAGGGGTTTAAGAGTATACGAATCATGAAGAGCACTGAGTAACATGCAGAATTGTCTAATTACTATACTGTTCACCTGAAACTTGTATAACACTGTACATTAATTATACTGGAATCAAATATAATTTAAAAAAAACAATAAATACTAGCAAGCAAAAACAAAACAAAAGACAGGACCGGTGCTACTGAATCTCGTACGTTACTGAATCCCATAAGCTTCTTTTAGGAATAGGGCTATGCTTCTTTAACTATACAGCAAAAGCACCAAAATCTGCATCTTTCTTCTACACTCTGACATCCAGTTTGCCTAAATCACTGTGTTCTGCCCTAAAATACAATGGGTCAAGAGAAGTCCATGTTTCTAGTACTGTTCCTGTTTCTGCAAATCTTCATAAATAAATGCTTCTTTAGGAGGGTTAGTGCATGTGTTTTGTGAATTTTTGCCATTGTTTTGGAAAGAAATATTGCAATTATTGAATGAGCTACTTTAAATTTCATAGATGTTTTTCATATACCAATTAGGGCACATACAAATAAAAAATGCATACATGAAAAGTGTTATATGCAACTAATGAATCTTCGAACTTTACATCAAAAACCAGGGATGTACTGTATGGTGACTAACATAATAAAAAAATATTATTATAAAAAAAATTAAAAATAAATAAAAAGTGTAAACAGTATTATATGTGAGCACAGAAAAAAAAATTGCTAAATATTTCCTCTCATTCATAGCCTAAATCTTCTATATTAATTTTTCTAATCTTAGTCAACAATTTCATTTGTTTCCATATAATGCATTAGTCTTTGCACTCAAGAGCATTGGTTATCCAGCTTTATCAGACAAGTACTTAATTTTTGTCTACAGAATTTTCTTCTAAGCCACTGAAATCCATTTTTCAAATTTAGATGCTGGTATTATGTAAGTATGTTTTATTTTACTATATTCATAGTTTTTTTTTCTCAAGAAAATTACTTATTGCTGGAATGTAAGCCACTGGTACAAAGTCATTGGAAAGTTCTAACAAACTGATAACCGAGACAATATATAATTTTTCATAGTAGTCTCTCTCTCTCTTATTCAGATATTACTAGAAATTTGACAATTTCCTGTTTCAATTTTTTCCCACAGCCAGAGATTGGAAATTCTTTTGCATATTTCAGAGTAATAAGATAGCTTTCCTACTTGGGAGTGTCTTCCTTTCGCAAGTCCCATAAAGTATTTGCTTGTTGCTTTCACGAAAATTTGAAATTGCAGCCACATGCCTCCAACGATGAATATTTGCTTCACTAATGTCTTATTTATGCCCTGCGGTTCTGCTTCTGTGCCTCTGCATACACAATAACATTTTGTGTTTCGATGCTGAGACATAGTTGAACATTTTAAAAGACATTTAAAATGGTAATCAAACTTGACATGTGTAGTTCCAATAATGCACATGATTCAATTGAAGTAATTACAATATGAATAGCTGAGATCAAGGTCATACATGGCAGGTAATGACAGTTCTGTCATAACTGCTAACAGTCTTATGGTGATTGTAAGACTATAATAATTGTGACAACAATTGTCAGATGCATCCCACTATTACTAATACTAAAATGTGCAAAAATACATTTCTTAGTGTCAATGAAATATCCACCTAGAATCAATGAAATAAGTTTTTGCATATTTCAGGTAAAGGTTTTATCCTAGAATACAGATATAATTGCTTCTACTCTTAAATTAATTATTTTCTACTAAATCATGGTACTTTTTGTTACTGAGAATATAGTTACTACTAAGTATTATATATGTTTTGATATATACACATTTATACTTGCAAATTTGTCCCAATAAACCTCATGTATATTTTAAAACCTAAAACTTCTCTTTGAATATATTTAATGAATAATTTAGATATAAGCTAGGGTTTTTTCACTTTTAGAGAGATATCAACTCTTTAAAATAAAAGATTCTGCTTATTTATTTGAGAGAGAGAGAGCGTGAGCAGGGGAAGGAGCAGAGGGAGAAGCAGACTCCCCACTGAGCAGGGAGCCCAATGCGGGCCTTTATTCCAGGACCCTGAAATCATGACCCAAGCTGAAGGCAGATGCCTAACCGACTGCATCACCAGGCACCCCAAAATACCAACTCTTCATAAAACATATTCAAAACTAAAGCTTTTAATGCACTGATAAAAAGGTTTAAAAATCCACAGCTTTGAAATATAAGGACAGATATGTCTATACTCATCTAGCTATAAGAAGTTTTTGTATAATTTTAAAACTTTGTAAGCAATAAACCCCAATGAAAGGAAAAAAAATTTAAGTAGGCTCCACACCCACCATGGGGCTTGAACTCATGAACCTGGGGTCAAGACCTGAGCAGAGGGTGAGAGTCAGATGTTCACCCCAGTGAGCTACCCAGGTGCCCCAAGAGGAGAATTTTATTTCATTTTATTTATTTAATATTTTTATTTGAGAGAGTGAGCACAAGCAGGAGGAGCAGAGAGAGAGGGAGAAGCAGGCTCCCCACTGAGCAGGGAGCCTGAGGCAGGGCTCCATCCCAGGACACTGAGATCATGACGTGAGCCGAAGGCTGACACTTAACCAACTGAGCCACCCAGGCACTCCCAAAAGGAAAATTTTAATTTAAAATGTGGGCTGAGAGATTTACCTTGAAAATGAGACATTGGAAGGATTCCTATCCAAGGACTATGAAATTCAGAAAAAAATTTACTTAATAGATTTACTTGCAAACATTTTCACATGGCAGCCTGTAAAACGAGAAAAACAGCAATCAAGACAGAGTTTTTAGCTATGTGTATAACTATCACAATTACATTTGCCTTTGGAGATGTGCCATGAAAAAGGTTGCTGTGGCCAATGTCATAGAGGTTGCTTCCTATTTCATGACACATTTCCAAAGGCAAAAGAAACAAAAGAAAAAATGAACTTGTGGTACTTCAGCAAGATAAAAAGCTTCTGCACAGCCAAGGAAACAGTCAAAAAAACTAAGAGGCAGCCCACGAAATGGGAGAAGATATTTGCAAATGGACACTACAGATAAAAGACTGGTATCCAAGATCTACAAAGAACTTCTCAAACTCAATACACAAGAAACAAATAAACAAATCATAAATTGGGCAGANAAATAAACAAATCATAAAATGGGCAGAAGATATGAACAGACACTTTTCCAATGAAGACATACAAATGGGTAACAGACACATGAAAAAATGTTCAAAATCATTAGCCATCAGGGAAATTCAAATCAAAACCACACTGAGATACCACCTTACGCCAGTTAGAATGGCAAAGATAGACAAGGCAAGAAACAACAATTGTTGGAGAGGATGTGGAGAAAGGGGATCCCTCCTACATTGTTGGTGGGAATGCAAGTTGGTACAGCCACTTTGGAAAACAGTGTGGAGGTCCCTTAAAAAGTTAAAAATTGAGCTACCCTATGATCCAGCCACTGCACTACTGGGTATGCAGTAGTGCAAAGATACAGACGTAGTGAAGAGAAGGGCCATATGCACCCCAGTGTTCATAGCAGCATTGTCCACAATAGCTAAATTGTGGAAGGAGCCGAGATGCCCTTCAACAGATGACTGGGTCAAGAAGATGTGGTCCATATATACAATGGAATATTACTCAGCTATAAAAAAGAACGAATTCTCAACATTTGCTGCAACGTGGACGGCTCTGGAGGAGATAATGCTAAGTGAAATAAGTCAAGCAGAGAAAGACAATTATCATATGGTTTCTCTCATCTATGGAACATAAGAACTAGGAAGATCGGTAGAAGAAGAAAGGGATAAAGAATGGGGGGTAATCAGAAGGAGGAATGAAGCATGAGAGACTATGGACTCTGAGAAAGAAACTGAGGGATTCAGAGGGGAGGGGGTGGGGGAATGGGATAGACTGGTGATGGGTATTAAGGAGGGCACATATTGCATGGTGCACTGGGTGCTATACACAACTAATGAATCATCGAACTTTACATCAAAAACCAGGGATGGTGACTAACATAATATAATAAAAAAAATATAGAAAAAAATAACTATCAAAATTACAATAGTATTTAATATTAGTGAAAAGACTGAAAAGAAAGCTTTTTTGGTTTCCCTTTCTCATTTCTTTTGTCCTTTGGTGCACTCTCAGTTCCATTAATTGTCCTACTCTCAGCTCACAGCCATTCTCTTTTACATTCCCTTTCTTTCTTGTATTCCTCCTGTCTGGTCTTCTCTCTTTTGTCCCCTTTCCATCCATCCTTTCTTATATGGAGTTTAAAAGAATAACAGAGGCAAATTGGAAAGATTTTCTTTCGGAGATTTTGTTCCTTTTCAGTGGAAAAGATTTCACCTCTCTCTTCTATGCATTTGAACTTCTTTCCTGTAGCATTAAAGTGCCATACTTTTTTCACAGAGGTCAGAGTAATGAAGGGGCAGGGCTGCATGTATATTAGTGATCGAAGGAGACAGAAAGGGAAGAAAGGTAGTAATAGTTATTTTTAAGTCTATTTCTTGGAAATATATTTATTAAAAGTGAAGGCATTGTATGGTTCAATTTTTTTTTATTTCAAAATCAACATCTTTTTGAACACCACACAGAACCAGAAGTCAGATATTAATCAGCACTCAACATCCTCCCCTTCTCCCAGTCTTTCCTCTTTTCACTTCCCAAAGTTAGCTCTTAGCTGAACTTATGTCACTATTCATTAATTTTGCCTGTTTTTAAACTTTACAGTAATGGAATCATGAAGTATGTTGCCTTTTGTATTTTGCTTATTTTGCTTAATATATATAAGTTCATCTATTTTGTTGCATGTAGCAGTCATCTGTTCGTTGCCTTATAATATTCAGTTTTAAAATATAACATACATTATTATCCATACACAGTCACAGTAGCTTTGGGTTTCTTCTGGTTTGGGGCCGTTATAGATGAAAATACTTAAACATGTCTGCCTGTCTCTTTCTCTCTCTCTCTCTCTCTCTGTCACACACACACACACACACACACACACACACACACAACACACCATTTTGTATATATCCATGAGTAGAATTGCTGGTTCAAAATATAAGCATGTGTTGAACTTTATTATATATTGCAAAGAATTTTCCATTGTAGTACCAATTAAACCCCCAACAACAATCCTGGCTCTTCCTGATGACTAAAGATTGTGCTCCTTTCATATATTTTTTTCATATCATTTTTTGTGATATTCCTATAAACATATTTTGTCAATTTTTATTTTGTATTATTTGTACATTTATTGTTGATTTTCTGAGCACTTAATATTAGGTTGGAGACTAGAAAATTATTTTAAAAATAAATGCAAATCATTTTCATAGGTTCACTCTAATCTATTCTGGATAGAAATCATTTGCAGATGGATGCAGTTGTAAATAGCTTCCACAAATCTGTGGCTTTTAGAAGTTACATATTTAGATATTTAATTAGTCTGAATAATATAGTTTTCTGTTTATAGGAATTTTCATTTTCTTTATTCACTTTTTTTGGGGGTATAATTTTCTGTGATTTTTTCCTAACTAGTTGAGAAGTGTGCTTATGTTATTGAATTTTCAGCCTTTCTTCTTTCCTAATACTTGAATCTAAATCTGAAGATTTCTTTGTAAACACAGTTTTCACTGCCTTCCACACTTTTTGATATGCTATGTTTCATTTTTATGTAGTTAAAACATTTTATAATTCTCATTTTTTAATTAAAAAAGGTTATTATTCCAACTAAATAGATATAATAATTTTTCTAGATACATGATTTATTCTTTTGTAACTGGTGGAAACTTTCTTCAGAGCCTACCTTTCATTAATTTTGGTAAAATTTCCTTTAGATACTATATGGAGGAATATTCTGTCAGTGCATGAACAAAAAAAGAAGTTCAACAAAGAAATACCAATCACCAAAAAANAACCCCAAAAAAAAAAAAAAAAAAAAAAAGACAGAGAAAGAAAAAAAAAAAACCCACCCAGAAATCCTAGAGTTGAAAAATACAATAACTAAACTGAAGAATTCAGGAGAGTTTCAAAAGTAGACTCAACCATGCAGAAGAAAGAATCAGCACCCTGGAGGATGGGATATTGGAAATCAGTCAGAATGAAATAAGTGAGGAATAAGTGAGACAGAGAAAAACAAATAGTGTATGATCTCACTTATATGTGGAATTTAAAAAACCAACCAACAAAAAAACTCCTCATAGGAAAAGAGACCAGGTTTGCAGTTCCAGAGGTGGAGGGTTGGAGAAGAGGAGGAATTTGAGGAAGGTGGTCAAAAGGTTCAAACTTCCAATTATAAGATAAATAAGTACTAGGGATTGTAATGTACAACATGATGACTATAGCTAACACTGCTATATGATATATAAGAAAGTTGTTAAGAGTTCTCATCACAAGAAAAAAAATTGTTTTTATTGTATTTATTTGAAAAGATGGGTATTAGGTGAACCTATTGTGGTAATCATTTCATAATATATGTAATTCAAATAATCATGCTTTATGCCTTTAACTTACACAGTGACATATGTCAATTATTTGTCAGTAAAACTGGGGAAAAAAGATTTATAGGAACCTAAAAACAAAGTACATCCTTTGTAATTTCTGGAATTTATCTGAAATCTGTATAATGCAAATCAATCTATAGGAACATTAAGTAGATTAGGGATTGATTACCTGGGGAAGATGAAGGGTTGGGGGGAAGGAGGGAGATGGAGACAAACTAGACTAAAAAAGGGTATAAGGAAACTTTTGAGGGTGATGCATATGTTCTTTACCATTGTGATGTATTTATGGTTGTATACGGATATCAAAACATCAAATCATAAACTTTATTGAATTTATGTATATCAATTATAAGTCAATAAAGTAAAAAATTTTAGAAGATACATATAGTTTCAACATGTGAGTTTAGTTATATTCCATTTTACTTCTTTAAAAACAAGAACTAAAATTATGTAGATTTATTCTCTTTGTAATATGTGAGCACACAAGTGATTTCTACTTAACATAGGTCACAGAGTGTCTGACAAGTGAAATAAATAACAAACGAGTATTTGTGTCAGATTAACATTTATGTTAGCAGTTACTTGAAAGTTTAGCATGTTTGTTTAGCTTTTAATTCTTGATTCAAGCATATTTGCATAACATTTACTTAAAAACAACCTAAATGCTTGAAATTGCTTATTAATCATTGTAGTTAAGTAGTCTACCTGTATAATTTAGTTTGTTATTCTGACACTACTGCATAAATTTGCATGGTTGCATAAAATGTCAGTTTTATAGTTGTTCATACACAATTGTTACTGAATTCCTATTGTGTGCATATCACTAATACACCTTTGAATTTTTTTTTTTATTTTATCCAGAGATGTTGCTAAGGTCTAGGGCTTTTTGTAGCTCACTGTGAACCAAAACCCATTATAGACTGCTCTGCTCAGATTTCTCTTTTCCAGAGGAACATTCTCCTTGTAATGAATATTGTGAATCAGAGGAGTCTACATGGCTTACATCTGCATTTCTTTTTGCCTATATGAAAGCAATTTAGTAGTTTAAGCCTCAGTTGTTAAGGAGTAATGGCACATTGCCCAATAGCAGCACATATCCAAATGAGTGAAATGGATATTCTGATGAATAACAATACAGTGATTGATGTGAAATACTTTTCTATTTTAAAAGGTCACTAAACTTCAGAACAACATTAATCAGGTATTGGATTTGCAATTAGAGATACTATCACTTTTAAATCCATCAGACATGTGTATGGACAGGCATAATCAATCACACACTGATTGTTTTGCAAAAAAAAAAAAAGGCATTTTCATTCCCACCCCATTGAGGTCTGCTAGAAGAAATAGTAATATAATTTTTTAAAGCACAATGCAGAAATTTTGGTCTATAAACTGTCTGAACTATATAGTATTATGTGAGTCTGCTGGTATTTATTTGAAAAAAGTTGCTGCTTATTATCATAATTATTAATTCAATTTCATATTATTTTCAGGTTTTTGAGGTCTGTGTCAACGAAGTGTTGTTTTCACTTTAATTGTACATTTTTAAGAAGAGGGAGAGGGGAAAAAAGGGAATTTAGTAGATAAATAAAAGGACCTAGGAAAAGCTACAGATATTTAATAGTAAGATTTTCAAGTAATTTTTAAGGATTCTTTTAATCATTGAGCTTTTAATTTGACAAGTGCACTTTAACTGGTAATCTTAAATATAGCCATTTTGATATTAATTTATCTTTTCCCTTTGCTTGTCTGAGAACATTAACATTTATTTGCTTTACTTTTATATGCATGAATATTTACATATTTACTATTTTAACACGTGCTTTGGTAAGTAAAATTCCATGAAGTATATTTGACTTAATATACTGAACAATTTAAGTTAACAAAAATGATTCAATATTCTGCCTGATTTCATGAGTTAGACCAATAGATTTTAATGCTGTCAAAAGAGACATTCAGCTCTTATAATTTAATTATTTCAGTAGCAGCCTATTCATCAGATGATTCCAACCTTGAAAAATGACAATTTAATACTATTAACATCGTATTTTCAACCCAGTATTTTTCTTTCTCTTGAACCATGTATGTATCTGTGTCATAAGTTTTGCTCCATAATCTGTTTGTGGAAACCTGTTCATTTGCATATAGGCACAGTAAAAACACAGTGTGAGCAAGAACTAGGTTTCTACTTGCATCAAGTAGACTAAGTATACATTTCAATCACTCCTCCATTTTGGGTTATTATTGAAATTAGAAGAAATGTACTTTTATGAAAGAAACTATAACATTGTAGAGTTAAATTGACCATGAATATTATAGGAAGAAACAAGGAAATTAAATTTATTAAGAAAATAACAAAAGTTGTCATTCAGAATACATGAAATATAATCCTTCTCTGAGGAAGATTAAGACATGCTCCTGGCTCTGAGTCCTCACATCCATAGTGGGTGGGACAGTCATTGAGAGAAAATGAAAAGACTGCAATTGGAACTGCAGAGTCCATCAGGTTCCCCCATACCCATGTGTCCCACCATTCCCCAGCCATCCCACTCCTTCCACCTCACCATGACATTTTCATCATTCCTATTTAGGTCATATACATGGTACAGCAAAGGCATGTGGTTCATGGAAAAACCCCAGAATTCTATGTAAATTTACTCCTGAAAGTTTCTGATGTGAATATATAACAATCTGAATGGAGACTTGAATCAATTTTATGGAAGTTCTCTACCACTTCAATCCATTTGAGATGGTAAAAAGCAAAAAGAAAAAGAAAAGACAAAGCAACACTATTTTACACAAGTGATATACATAAAATGAAAAATAGGAAAGATATTTTAAATTTAATCAACATAAATGCTTTTACAAATTCATGTTTGACATCTTGAGGTCAATTCTTTTTTGTTTTTTTGTCCTAACAGCTCTGTAATATTGAGTTATGACTTAGGATGTTTACCAGGTTCCTTCTAGTACTTTTTAGGACATCTTTTTCCCCCACTACCATATACATACATAATCTTCTCAACATGGTTGGCTGGGTGCGTGCTTAAAAATATAACTTAAACCATGTCTCTTCTCAGCTCAAAAATCTTCCAGTGTTTTATTACCTAACTTAAAGTAAAATCCAAAATCTTTACAAAGACCAGCAAGGTCATAATGGATCTTCCCCAACTCTCCTTTCCCTCTGACTAAATTTCCACTGTCCTCACATTAGCCTCCTTAATTTTTCATTGAATACAACAAGTACATTTCTCTCCTGTAGCCTATGACCTTTGTATACCTCTGCAGAGAAGACTCTTCCTCCAATGTTTATGGCTACTGCCTTCATATTTCTGTTTCGTTCTCACCTTAATATTGAGGGCTCCTCACAAACCCACCCTACCATGTGCTTTCCATTTACCTCACCATACTTTCTTTTTCTTTTATTTATTATTTATTTATTTATTTATTTGAGAGCAAGCCAGTGAGTGAGATGGGAGGGGCAGAGGGGAAAGAAGAAAGAGAATCTTAAGCAGGTTCCATGCCCAGCACAGAGCCTGATGTGTGGCTTGATCTTACAACCCTGAGATCATGACCTGAACCAAAATCAGGGTCAGATGCTTAACTGACTGAGCCACCCAGGCACCCCTATTTTTATTCTTTTAATTGTAAATTGTGTGAATAAGAGGGATTTATTTTATTTGTAGTTATATCCTTAGTACCAAAATTAATGCCCACATATATTAGGCACTCAGTAAATATTTTTAGTGAATTAAAATGTGTAGATATTGCATGAATTTCCTTAAAGATATATTTTGATTCTGATTCTACAATTTCATTTTTTTTTTGCTCTTTTGTTTAATGGTTTGGTATTTGTAACACGCTAACAGAAAATATGTGTGCATATTTTTTATAGAGTTTGGGTAGTGAAGGCGTATTAAAGAATGAGACAGACCTGATGGTCTTCTTTCAAATGATAGATTTGACTAGTTAAATATTTTAAATATTTGTAAATCAAAGCACAGTTAAAACTTCTTAGCCACAATACCAAAGTCATGGTCCATGAAAGAAATAATTGATAAACTTCACTTCATTAATGATATTTAAAAGTTCTTCTCTGCAAAAGATATTGTCAAAAGAATGAAAAGACTAGCTACAGACTGGGAGAAAAATATTTGCAAAAGACACATCTGACAAAGGACTATTACCTGAAATACACAAAGAACTCATAAAACTGAGTGATAGGAAAAGGAACAGCTCAATTTAAAAAAAAAATAGGCAAAAGACCTGGACACCTCACCAAAGAAGATATATAGCTTACAAGAAGATGCTCAACATCATAGGTCATTAGGAGATTATAAATTAAAACAATAATAAGATACTGCTATATACCCATGAGAACGGCCCAAAACAAAAACATTGACAATATCAAGTGCTGGTAAGGATATGAAATAAGAACTCTCATCTGTTGCTGGTAGAAATGCAAAAATGGCACAGCTGCTTTGGAAGACAGTTTAGCTGTTTCTTGCAAAACTAAACATACACTTGCCATATGATCCATCAATCATGCTCTTTGGTATTTACCCAAAGGAGTTAACAACATATCCACACAAAAACTTGCATATTAGTTTTTATAGTAGCTTTTTTCATAATTGCCAAAACTTGGAAACCAAAATGTCCCTCAGTAGGTGAATTGGTAAATAAACCATGGTATATCTGGAAAATGTAATATTATTCAACATTAAAAATAAATGAGCTATCGGCCACCTGGGTGGCTTTGTCGGTTAAGTGTCTGCCTTTGGCTCAGGTCATGACCCCAGGGACCTTGGATTGAGTCCCTCATCAGGCTCCCTGCTCACTGAGGAGCCTGCTTCTCTTTCTGCCCCTCCTCCCTGCTCGTTCTCTTTCTCTCTCTCAAAAATAAATAAATAAAAATACTTAAAAAAAATAAATGATCTACCAAGTCATGTAAAGATGTGGAAGTAACCTTGAATGATTATTACTGAGTCAAAGAAGCCACACTAAAAAGACCACATATTGTATGATTCCAACTATATCACACTCTGACAAAAGCAAAACTATGAAGACAGTAAAAGGATCGTGATTGCAGGGGTGAGGAGAAAGGAGGGATAAATAAGCAAAACATGGAGGATTCTTAGGGTACTGACACTATACCGTAGGACACTACAGTGGTGGATACATGTCATTATACATTTGTCCACATGTATAGAATGTGCAACCCCAAGAGTGAACCCTAGTATAAACTCTGGACTTTGGGTGATAATGATGTGTCAGTGTAGATTCATTAATTGTAACAAATGAACTCTGGTGTGGTGTTTTAATAGTGGGGAGACTTGGGTACATGTGGGGACAGATGGTATATGGGAACTCCCTGTGCTTTCCTCACAATTTTGCTGTGAACCTAAAACTGTTCTAAAAAATAAAATCTGAGAAACACAAAGTAGGAAAAGAAAAATAAGGAGTTTAATAACAATCTACACACACACACACACACACCCCAACGTGCAAACGTTCTAAAACCAGAGAAATAAGAAAAAATGAGCAAGCTAATGTAAAAATGTACAAAAATTGTGCTAAAGGAGAAAAATATTTTGAAGTCCAGAAATGCAAAACAAAAGTAATGTGATCATGGTCCTGCAAAGAATTTTAATAATTCACTACCAACTTTTGCCTCCTTCCCCAGTTCCTTGTATTTTTATAGTAATACTATGGGTCATTAGCAGCAAATTTCCAGAAGAATGAAAGTGATTCCCTGTAATGTACATTTTCATTAAATCCAAGCTTGCCTTTTAGCTTAATTTCCTGCTGGCTTTTGAGTGTGTCTTTTCTTTCTTCAGTCCCCATCAGTAAAGAAAGTAAATGTTGCCATTAGAGGAAATTGTCAATGATTGGCCAGATGGATCTACTGGGGATAGAATTGGTTGAGGAGACTGGTACAGTGATTTCTTGAGATTTAGAGATTTCTAGAGATTTGGCTCTGTGGTCAGTTTCAGCGTGTGCCTGGTCTGACTGGCAGTGGCACCATCCATCTTGGATGTCTGTCCATTTGATTATCAATGCCAATGGCTTGGGCTTTTTATCACTTCTGTAGTAAGGAGTTCTACAGTGGAGTTACTCTTTATAAAAACTCTTAACCATTTGTGCATGTATGATTTTTCAAAGTAGTACATGCTTATTTTAAGAAAAGTAAAGAAATATATGACCGAGAGCTTGAAAAAAAATAAAAAGAAAGAAAAGAGAAAAAATGTGAAATCAAAATATGTATTGCCTTCCAGTCCTCCCAGGGATTAAGGAAAAGAGTTAATCTCATACAATCTTTCAAGACATGTAAATTAGAACTACTTTTTTTTTGGAGTACATTCTGACAATAGGTATCAAAATTTGAGTCACTAGCTCCACTTCTGATAACTATCCCAAGAAGCTATGAATCAAGTATGCTAAGATATGTTATAAAGATTGCTTAACATAGGATTTCCCATTTTGGAAAATTATGGAGCCAACAATTTTGTATTGATTAAATTAATAAAGAAGACCTACAAAATGGAGTTCTATAAAGCTATCAATAAAAGGTCAATTATATCTGTACATAAACTTGATATCAGAAATATTTCATAGCTGGCACAGCATGTGGGCCTGTAGTTAACATTATAAATAAACATTTGGCTGTCTGATGCATTCTGGGTGACTTTCAGCACTGGGCTTAACCTTTGACATAAACAGACACACTGTTGGATGAAAGGAGAAGATTTGGTTTCAGAATAAAATCAGTCTATTTGGTCATTTTAGAGTTTTAACCTTTTATCTGTGATTCCAATTCTGTAAAACTTGATACTACCTAAAATTCCAGCCATCCCTGGTCAAAACAGAATATATTGATAGAATTACCTCTGTGTTTCCCTATGCCCGACACCAACCCCACCCTCTCTATTCTGCTTCCCTTTTTCCGCACTGATTAAGCACACAGTATCTTCTGTAACTTACAATAAGATGTAAGAGCTTGAGTAAACTTTAATTTCTTTGGGCCCCCTGAACCTTTGCTTTCTAAAAGAAGTTAAAACCTGAAGCTAAAAAATGAAGATTTGTCCTTGAAAGCCAGCCTCCATGTCAGGTGTATAGAAGCCTTTTCATAAAGTCATCGGCGCCTTGTTGGCTCTAAAACATCATGAAATTCAACCAAAATTTATAGGATAGGAGGTCAGAGAGGATAAATGGATAGGAAGAGCCACATAGATATTTTTAGTGATAATGCACAACCAATTTTACTAGTTTGGGGAAAAAATATATATATACATATGTTTGATGTATAATGTACATTTTTACAAAAGCCAAATATACATGATAAAACATTATGTGGGTAATTTCTTCTCTAGCCATTCAACTACTTTTCTTTGATAATCAAGTTAATTTCATTTTAGTAGCTAAAAGTGGATCTCAGTTACAAAAGTTCAGTTGCACTTTCCCATGAAAATAGGAAAGTGAGAAACACATAAGTGGACAGGTCCCTTCCCCTCTTCAGCTCTGTAGCTTTCACCACAGTCAAGCTGGATCATGACTGTTACTTGAATAAATACTAAATGTCTTTTGGGTATAATCCTTTAGAGTCCACATCAAGAATACTAACCACGTGACTTCAACAATAATCAGGTCAAAAGACACAAACTGCAGTGGTTTTCATGGTATTCTTCAATCAGAAATGAGGAAATCTGTTACACAATTTCCCCTGAAGGATCTAGATTAATCTGGGCATCTGTAGAACCCAGGAGGCCTGTAGAGATTCAATAAGAGAACAGATTTGGTGGCTATATATCACTGAATTGAGAGTCTACTAATTAAATCTCCCATAAAAGAAAACTATTAGGCTTTTGAAGAGTGCTATCATTTATAAGAAGTTGCCATTTGGGTGTAATAAAAAAGTACATCAATAATTTATTATCTACAAATTTTAGGCACATAGATTTCGAATTAAATTTAACTTACAATTTTCAAACACATAAGTAAATTTAACTGCATTTGAAATGCCATTTCAATATCTACCAGATATTTTATTAAAAATAAGAATATTTAACATCACACATAATAATCTGTTCACTAAGATTATACAATTGTATGCATCAAAAAAATATGCAAAATACTTGAAGTAATTTATCTGAAAAATCAAAGCACAGGCACTTTCAGTCCTTGTTCTATGAAAATACTAGAGTATGCTTATCTATCTAAATTGATATCTGATTAGCCATAGGATAGTTAATAACTGCTACAAGAGTCTCCTTCCTTTGCCTGCATTTGCGTTATTTTCAACATGGTGTCACACTGACCATAGAAAATTGCCTAAAGACAAAGTATGTAGCTCCTCGTTCAAGATCACCTTATTTTCTTGTGACCTCTATTCTGCCTATAATGAAAAGATGCAGGGAATACAACCACCTAAAAATCAGACATACCTAATTTCAACTTAGAGACTTTTTTTTTTTACGTTGGTATAATTTGAAAGACTGCTGGTGCTCTCTGTCTTCCTTCTTAGCCATAGAAGCTGGTAACTTGAAGGGAAAGAACCTTTCTAAAATACTTGAAGGAAATCTTATTTCCTTGCTTTGAATCTCTGGCATTTTGGGCTGCCTCTGAGAAAAAAAAAATGCTGTGTCTCTGTTTATAACATACTAAGGAGTAGAGCACAGCACAGCAGTGATTTTTCTAACTTTGATAACATTCTGTATCCTTTGCAGAGAATTTTGATTTTCTGTACCATCATTCAGAATATGTTACAGTTTCTGTGTATACTGAGTATATACACATAAAGTGTAAGAGAAAATACTGTCATACTGTCATTTTTTGAAAGGGAAAGCAAATAGGAACTCCTGAATGGGATGCTTTATATTCTATTTTAAATTGGAGCATTACCTTCCTTATCAAGTGCTATATACTAAGTATCTACATTATATGTTTTGTCCATACCTGGCTAAAGGAACTAAACAGAAAGTCTACTTACTTCTGTCAGTTGATAATGTAAACTAAAAAACAGGGATAATGAAAGGTATATAAAGTTATATATTCAGATCAAATTGTGCAAAACCTAAGAGATAACTGACTTCATAGTTTGATATTTTGTATCCTTTACACAAAATAAACAAGAAAATAAGGGACAACACAAAGTTTCATTGTTACTTTTCTATACATATTTTGTGCCTGTGTTGAAAGTCTAAATTGTCTCAATGGGCATGAGTTCCATGCTGCTTTAATATTTTAAACTTTCTTTGAAACACAAAAATACTATCATTCTCTATTACTTTGTACTACACATTTTTAAGTCTATATTTTACAAGGAGCACATTGCATGATACCAAATTTGACAAATTACTCCATCTTGTAGGCATGTTAAAATAATGTTATACTTTATATGTAATTTGTCAAAAAAATTCAATTACCTGGGAGAACAAAGATGTCATTATGACTGCAACAAGTTGTGTATGTTCCTCAAAGAAATCAGAAATAAGGGACCTTTCTTTCTTATTCCCTATGCTTTTATACAACACCTAAATAGTTCTTGAATTTAATTCGCAAACTCCTAAAGCTGAAAGAGAGAAGTATCTCAGTGTTTTGGAATTTTGAACTATTTCTGGGCAAGAAGAGGGTTTTCTTATTATGTGCATTTAAATGCTGCTGTCTACATTTTTCTACATTTCATAGCTTTGAGACAGATTTATTATCAACAGTGCTATTCATATAATTATTTGAAATATTTTGACAATGCCATGAACTTAAAATTTAAGTTTTACAACAAGTATCATTCTTCCTAAATTTACATGCCACCATTTAGGAATCCCTGTTCCTGGTTTTTATATTTCAGTTTAAAGGGTATAGAACTAAGAAAGTATCAAGAGTTGGAGTCCTGCTATAAAAAGTACCTTCTACTTTTCATTAGAGAATTATATTTAGGAAAATATTTAAATATATAATAATACTAACTCCTTTTGTCCATCTTTAACTTTTTCTATTGAAGACAAATAATTTATCCTGACTTTTTCTCCAATGTCAACATGTTCTAAACCAAAGCTTTGCAGGAGAAGAGATAATAACCCAGAAAAATCAGGGGAAATACAAAGTATTAGAATAGGATAACTGATTTGATTGTTAAATTCATTAGTACAAATACATTTTGACTCCCTTCCTGTTCTGAATAATAGTTATCCATCATCAAGCCAGTCAATTCTTGCTTCTCCTCAATCTTCAGTTTCCTACATGGAATGTCTTAAAAGAGAAGCAGCTCAGTTAAAAATGAATGCTGAGCCTTCACAACTTCACCACTTATTGATTATATTAATAATTAATTTGTTTCTTCTACCTCTGGAATACAACTGAATGTGACATAATTTTCCACATTTCTTAATCAACAATTGGCATCTCTGGAAGTAACACAGTTTCAGGTGTTTTTTGTTTTGTTTTGTTTTTTGTTTTTTTTAAGATTTTATTTATTCATTCAACAGAGAGAGAGAGGGAGACAGACAGCCAGTGAGAGAGGGAACACAAGCAGGGGGAGTGGGAGAGGAAGAAGCAGGCTCCCAGCGGAAGAGCCTGACATGGGGCTCGATCCCGGAACGCCAGGATCACGCCCTGGGCTGAAGGCAGACGCCTACCGACTGAGCCACCCAGGAACCCCCAGTTTCAGGTGGTTTGAAGAAGCTAACTTATTCAGAAGCTCCCTCTGTCCTTCCCCAAATGGATTCTATTTATGCCTTTGGATCTGCCTTTATCTAAATATTCCAAATATGATGAACATCTTCTTGGCACTTTCATATGATTTGGCAACAGGAAAACAATAATTGTGTTTATGTAGAAAGGGGGAAAATAAAAGCAAAGAAAAAGTAGTGCTCAATATCAGCAGAAGAAACATTTTTATATAGCTTCTTTACTACCTGTAAAAAAGTTGCTGGTCATGATCACTGTAGATAGTATCTTGGAACCTTCCTATCTCTACTTCTGGTAGTAAACTGTGATTTAACTACTGAGCAATGTTGCTATCATTATTGCATTTCTACTTGTTTTTCTCTCCCTCATTACTCCTACTTGTGATGTAGTGTGGTTATATTTCCAGGGATCAAATACATTGAAAATACAGAAAGAAATGATTATTTTATTTATTTTAAAGATTTTATTTATTTATTTGACACAGAGAGAGAGAGAGAGAGAGCGCACAAGCAGGGGGAGTGCAGGCAGAGAGAGAAGCAGGCTCCCTGTTTGAGCAGAGAGCCCTTCATGGGACTCGATCCCAGGACTCTGAGATCATGACCTGAGCCAAAGGCAGATACTTAACAGACAGCCACCCAGGCGCCCCAGAAATAATTTTAAATTGATTTTGTTTTACACTCAAATTTTTTCTCTGTGAGAATAGGCACAAGCAGTATTTCCATAAATATATGTTTTGTTTAAAATACCATATTGTATATATAATTTTTGTCTGAGGGAATGCATGCTTACGTATCTTTTTCAGGTAAAATATATTTTAGGTCTTCTGAGAAGTCCTTCTAAAATATATATTTTTCTTCACTAAATCTATGTTACTTGTATTATTTTAGTTTAATATCAATACAGAATTATAACATAGTGGATAATTTACCCCTCCCTTACCCTCTTCCCCCACATACAGCTAAATATAATTGGACTAAAGAGATAATCTGGTATTTGAAAATGGGCAGAAAATATGGTAAAGAATACTTGAATTTATGAGTCATGACAGTTGTGATATAAATCATTTGCTATATTTTGTAAGATCTAACTATATCCTGAGAGAGTCTTCCAAGGCTTTTATCCTGACGATATTTTTGAAAGAAAAGTAAGTCACACACATAGGCCAATTTGCATTAGACATACTTAGAATAATATGGGTAATAAGCTAAGCCAAATATTTTAAAATATTGATTCATATACATGCCTTCTGCTGTAGCACTCACTGCCTTTATTTTCAGATTATGTTCATAATTTTATTAACAAAATTAAATTTGTATTGGTCTGATTAACTCTTGGCTAGAAAGAGATTCAGCTGCTATTTTCCTAATAAATTTGTAGTGTTCTCTCGGAGCATAACTATCGTGGAATATACTTATTGTGATGGTTAACTTTAATATGTCAACATGATTGGACCATGAGATACCTAGATATTTGGTCAAATATTATTCAGGGTGTTAAACCATTGGATCTCCTGGGTCTTTTGCTTGTTGACTGCAGGGATTGCAGACCTTGGGACTGGTCAGTCTCCACAACCATGTGAACCAATTCATTTATATATTTTAAAGTACATTACTAAAGAGTAAAATATGGGCAAATAACAACCATGGAGGATATATTCTAAAAATGAAGTATTCCAAAAGTAAATTTCCAACAGGGGCAGAATAAAAGGGTTTTATTATATCTGGCTTTATATGACACTGGTTTTGAAGGGACACATACCAAATGTAAACAGCAAACCTATTTCAGACCGTGAACAATTTGATACTTAAATTACACAATTAATATATGTCAGGCCCCTTCTATTTGTAATACTGTGCCAAAGGCTGCAGAGGATACCATCACATTTCTATACCATCATATAATTTAAAAGTACATTGGCAAACATAATGCTGGTAAATGTCAAGGCATCTATTCTACTCCAAAAATATTGCTGTGACATATGAAGATAGAGGAAATTTTTTCTAATTTATTCAAGACAATTATTTGATGACATATTGTAGCATGATGACAACTTGGGAGAAGAAAGCCACAGGTTTTAAAAATGAGTACATCAGCTGGAAGTTTGGTGGGACTGGACAAGAAAATAACTTAACATAGGTTTATGCATTGAAACTAATGTAAGAAGGATATAGAATAGATGGTGCTTTTTACTTTTTTGTTGTTTTGTTTTTTTACTCCCAACTCACTGCCCCTGGTGAGGGGGCATGTCCTTCAGTAGAGGCAGGATCTCTCCATAGCCTCAAAAGCTCACCATTGTCTCACTACTACTCTAAGGCAATTGTGGTATGCTTAACCCTCTCATCAAGTAATTGATTCAGGCAGAGACATACATTACAACTCTGGCCATTGAGAAATGAGAGAAAGACTTTGGGATACTTCCTAGAAGTTTTCTTTCACTCTTATTTCACATAACCCAGTATGATCCTTTTTTTGCTTTTTTTTTTTTTTTTTTTTTTGGCTATCCTTTAAGGAGCCTTATCCCTCATCATGACATCATGAGATAGAGGGAAAAGTCAGGAGACAAGTTCAGGTGGAACTAGGATGTTGCCAAGCAGCTGAATCAACCAATCTCTGAATTGCCCTGCCTTTGGACTTCCTATTCTATGTAATAATATATCTCCTTATTATTTTATCCAATTTGTCTGCTTTCTCTTAAGGAAGATAAATATGGTAATTGAAATGTTAAGTAATGGCCCCATGGTGAGGCTTTTCAATGTGCAAATTGTTTCTTGATCATTGCATTGGTTTCAAGAAAACAGTAAGAGAGGGAAAAAGGCTTCACTATATCTACAGTAGAAGAAACAATATGACAGCTTATGGGCCAAATACTACACAAAATTTCAGCCAGTATTATCCATAGGAATTTCACATAAAAAGCTAAATATCTCTCTTCTCTTAAAAAATGAGATTCAGTTCCACTGAGCAACTTCCTACATGGCAACTTGGAAGAAAATAGTTAACATTGGGTCTCTAAATTCCTTCCTTCATCCTTCAGGAGGAAGTACCTAATTATCCTAGTACATAATCAGAAAGACAGCCTGCTTCTGTGCTTGCATTGCCCTCTGAATCTATGTCTTTATTTTGTTTTGTTTTTTTGTTTTTATTTTTTCCTAGGCATAATTTAATTTTTTGCATAGGCATACATTAGAATCTGGAGATAAAAAATTCAGAACCAATAGTGCAGCATTTGTGACAGGTGCCAGAGAACCACAGTTGGCCTTGGGCCTCACCTTCCTTCCCAGCTTCATCCCCTAGGAGCCCATCTGGGGCTCAGCCCTGTTCCTAGGGTACCTACTTGCACAGCAGTCCCTCAGCTTTTGACCGCCAACCAGAGCCCTTTGTAAACATGCTAAGGAGCTTTTAAGTTCTTCTCTAAGTTCTTATAGAACTTGATTGGTTGCTACACATGAAACCACGGTTTGGATTTATGGGATGCAGCTGGATTAACAATGAAAATTATCAAGTGATTGGTACAGGTAAGTCGCATAGGCTCTTTAGCTACATGACAATCAAGGTCTAAAAATTGAAAAGACCACAAAACTAACTGGCTTCCTTGTGTTCAGCTGTACTGCATGCAGTTGGCATTTGTCACTTTGAAATAAAACTATATCTCAGAATGCCAAAAGAGACTTTTGGAAATCTAAAACTTCTAAAGGATAATGATGAGCTTGTGGCTATTTCTTCGTTGTTTTCATTCTTTACTATTCATTAGCAAATGTCAGTGTTGGGGAAAACCTGTGACTTACTGGATCTGTTTTGACAACTCAACCAATTCTGATGATGCATTAACAATTGGTTAGAAATAACAGACTGAATGTAAATTTCTGGTGCAGCAGAACTCATGTTCTTGGCATTTGCACATTTAATTATAAACAGAAGCCCCTTTTGCTGCCTGTAAAATATTACTATGAACTGGGCGTGTGGGTGGCTCAGTCAATTAAGTGTCCAACTTCTGATTTCAGTTCAGCTCATGATCTTGGCATCGTGAGATCAAGCCCTGCATCCATTGAGATTCTCTCTCTCCCTCTTCCCCTGCTATGCACTCTCTAAAATAAATAAATAAATCTTTAAAAAAATAAAATATTACTGCAAAGTTAGAGGATAGTTTAATGATACCCATGAAAACACTGATGTGACCAACAAACTTTTGGTAATATTACCATCATAGTCATAACACTGAAATATCTTATTCCAGTGTTTTGAGGAAAATCTTAAAATACTCAATGAACACTGTCAACTTATCTAAGTGTTAGTAACAGCAGTGCTCTTGCAATGGGCAGTACTAACACTAGACACATTCCAACCATAACAAAAACAAAACAAAAATAATGGCACCTAACATGACAACAAGATTATATCAGCAATGTTATGCAAATACCTAAAATTTAAGTTAATTTCATGATGTACTATGATCTTAATATTCTCTTATTGTTTGACTCACACATAATCAATGCAAGAATTGATTAACAATAAAAAATGAAAAATAAAATATGTTGTTTATAGCAAATTCATTTTGGTTTCTAAAAAATCAGATATATAAGAATAAACCAAAAAATAGTTTTGAAGAATTACAACTTATGCAGAGGGTAAAAGAAATAAAGACATATTGAAATAAATACTGAGATATGTTCCTAAATGAAGAATCATATTTGTCAAGAAGATAATTTGTCATCTGAATAAAACATTAATTGAATTTAAACTTTAAATGCCTCTTCAGAAGTTACATTCACAGAACTTCATCAAGAACACTTGCAAAATTTAAATAAAATATTGTTCATCATGGCATCATCATCAACATCATTGTATTTTTTTAACCTAGAGGGTACCTTCATTGTATTAATCTACCAAGCCTGCCATAACAGAATACCACAGACTGGATGGATTAAACAAGAGAAACTTTTTTCTTACAGTCGTGGAGACTGGAAGTCTAAGATCAAGATCCTGGCAGAATTGGTTTCTGGAAGGCTACTCTCTCTGGCGAGCCTATCAATGCTTTCTCTCTATGCACTCACAGGCCCTTTTCTCAGTATATGCACTCTCCTGGTACTCTTCCTCTTCTTATAAGGACACTAGTCCTTTTGGATTCAGGTTCTACCCTTTTGATGCCATTTAGCCTTATATCACCTTAAAGGACTTATCTCCAAATACAGTTAGACTGGGGCTTAAGGCTTCAACTTATGAATGTTGGGGGGGGGCGAGGGGCAACACTTCAGTGCATAACAATCATCATCATCATCATTTAAAAAATTATTATGGCCTTATGAATCTCTTTTTTCTTATTCTAAAATAGCATATAATCATTACAAAATGTTAAACAAAAGATATGTAAAAAGAACAACCTCCATGTTATATCATTCCTCAATGTCAGCAGTACCTATTTGATATTTATTCTGACATATCCTTCTCTTTAAACAAATGGTTCCATAATTTATGTTATAATCATACTAAATGTTTCCCTTTTTTACCAGAATTATCTTTTATAGACAATAAATATTGATATATAGATATAAATAATACACATATATACATATATAGATATAGGTATTATATATAGATATATAGATAAATATAGCGATAGAGATGGGAAACAGATAATTAAAATTTTCCATACTATTCCATTGTGTAAAAGTATAAAAATTTATCTAACCAATTTTAACTATAGAAATGGGCATTGTTAGAGTTGGGTTACCCTGAACACTCTGAGGTCCAGATGCATATGCAGGATGTTTATAGGTTTGGACTCCCTTAGTCAATGCCAACAGAATGTAATAGAAAGGGGCAGGACTAGGAGAGGGAGAAGCTTAGTTGTGATGTGCTTTAAATGAAGTTCTCACCTAAACCCACAGAGACATTTGGGGAGTCAATGGCACTTCTGAATAGTCCTGACCTGGAGTTAGAGAGCAGGACTTTCACCCCCACATTCATCAGTTATTGAATGTGGGTTGCCCCTTGAAAGGAAGTATGACTTTGGTTGAGATAATTTTCTTCAGTACAATAAATCTCTGTAAAGGTTAAAGGCAGTCATTCCTAGAGGGGACTCTAGATGGCAAATCACAGTTTACACCAGTTTACACCCCTTGTCACATTTATCTCATATTAGTCCAAGTGGCAGTAGCTCCAAGACATAAAAAGCAACCATGCAAGAGCTAAGACATTCACATGTTTATAGAACCTTAAAGAAAATTTTAAAAAAAGTGATTCCTTTGATAACAAGTTACTTTTCTTTAAAAGTTAAAAAACGTTGCAGTCACAGAAATATGATATACTTTAACTATACTTGGTAAAGACATTGAAGTCTAATATTTAGAATTTCACACTAATATCTGAATTTTTATCATAATTTTCACTAAGTGGCTTCATTGAAGGAGACAGTCACCAAATATTAAAATAGTGTAGAAAGGGATAGTGAAGAATGCTAATCCAGTCATTCAACAACAATTAAACATCTGTTATGAATCTAACAGTCTCCTAGTTCCTGAGGACACAATAGTGAAAAAAAAATACCATTTCTCTGTATATTTATAATTCAATGATAGGAAATAGATAAAGATCATTAGTACTTGGACTAAAGAAATAAATTCTCATCTGTAGCTTAAGAACAGCAGTTCCCTAATCTAGGCTATAGTCATCAACAATACAGACAGAATATTTTCAGAAAAGAAGGTGTGTTTACTTTTGTCAGTTATGGCCATAAACTGATATAGCAGCCTCTGGGTTACAGAAATCAAATGGTAAAGGAAAAAATATGACTGATGAAGAGACCTTAATCAAAACTTCTGACAGTAAGTGTCTTATGTTGGTTGAGGGGCAAGCTGTAGAAATCCAGTCTAACAAACAAAGAAACATAAATAAATAAATGAAAAAGAAAGCAAGAAAAAAAGAAAGGAGAAACGAACTTTAGTAGAACACTGGAGGCTGTACAATGCAGAGGTAAGTAGATTTCACAGAATTAGATCATCCAAATAACTAAATAAATAAAGAGTTAGGTAGAAGCTAGACAAGGGCCCCAGGTCTTTGCAGGAGAATGATAGAGATGTGAGCTGGAGACAAGGATGGGTGATAAATGGGTTACATATTAGAAGCCTGAAAGCACAACATCCCAACCTTGTGGCTTCCAAGACCTTGGGGCTGACAGATCAAGAACCACCAGTGCAGAACATACTGTTTGCCTCTTCTGCCTCTGCCCCAGGGTGACTTATAGATTCATTATAATGCATTTGCATTGCAGGTACAGCCTCCTACACACACCCCAAACCCTACCCACATCCCAATCCCAACCCCACAGAAAAAGGCTGCCATGACAGTTCTGGTACATACCTTGTAGGGTCAAAAACTCTGCCTTCCCAACTGTCAGAGGAGTTCTCCAAATGATTGGAAGGAGCTTCCTTTAGCACCCCACCGTATGTCACAGCTCCTCCCACCCTAGGGAGATGCAACAAATATCCAATCCCAAAACAACCTAGAGCTGGTTCCACCTCCAGGAACCTGCCCTGCTCTTCCACCTTGAGAGTGTACTTTCATGTTTATTAACTGCTTTGTGCTTGCTACTTTTCTTCTGCCTGTCTTCATTACAATGCCCATCCTCACCTAAACCTTCTTGCGGGGAATCCAAGGACCAACATTTCCATTCACACAAGTCAAACTCTCCCACAGGTAACAAGAGGACCAGGTAAAACCATTATACACAGTTACTATAATTATTATCAAAATGCCCAGTTTTTAATTAAAGTTACAAAACTATGAGATGTATATAGTCACATAAAAGTGTGATCCTTATACAAGAAAAAAACAAGCATTAGAAACTATCTTTGAAGGAGCCCAGATGGTGAACTTAGCAGACAGAATGTAAAGCAGATTCCATAAATATGTTCAAAGAACTGAAGGAAACTATCCCTAAAATATTAAAGGAAGGTATTATGACAATGTTGCATTAAATTTAAAAAAATCCATAAAGAAATAGAAATTATAAAATAATCAAATAGATATTCTGGAGTTGAAAAGTACAATTCCTGAAGTGAAAAATTCACAACAGTACATCTCAACAGTACATTTAGGTTCACAGAAGAGATACAGCGAGCCTGAAGATATATCAAAACATACTGTGCAATCTGAAGAACAGAGAAATAAACGAATGAGGAAAAATGAACAGAGCTTTCAGAAAAATGTGGGACTCCCTAAGTACTCCAATATATACGTAATGGAAGTTCAGGAGAAGAGAAAATAGAAGAAAATTATTTGAAGATACAATGACTGAATACTTTCCCAAACAGTTAAAAACATTAATCTAAAAAAGCCACCAGAAAGTCCAAATTGGATAGTTGCAGAGAGATCCATACTCAGAGACATTATGGTCAATATACTAAAAACCAAACACAAAATCTTGAAAAAAGCAAAAGAAAAATGACTTATGTACAAAAGGAGCACAATAAAATTAACAGCTGACTTCTTATCTGAAAACTAGAGTCATGAAGCAGTGAGATAGAATACTCGAAGTGTTGAAAGTAAAAAGCAAAACAAACCCCCAAACAAAAACCCTATCAATAATCTTATATCCAACAAAAGTGCCTTTCAAAATAAAATAAATACATTTTCATATTTTTAAAAAAGTCTAAGAGAAATAAACTTATAATACATAATAAAGGATGTCTTATGAAAGTTCTATGTCTACGTTTACTTTTTTACATGAGGATGACCAAGAGTTATAGCACCATTTGTTGAAAAGGCTAGCCTTTCCACATTCAATTTAAAGATGCCTTTGCATCTTTAAAAGGTCAGATGACCGTATGAGTCAGTTTCTGCTTTCTCTGTATCAGATATGTACTTTGCAAATAATCTTTCCATGAGGGCAGATCAAGTGCAATTTGTCATCCGTATATTTTCAGTGGTGAACATTATGCTGAACATAAGCACTGAACCATAGTTGATACAGTTGTTTCCACAGGGGTATGCACTTTGGTTAACAATTTTGATACTGCTATACATGTGTAGTGGAATCAAACAATTAATTAAATGGATGGCAGATGGTGGGAGCCAAGTTTCTAACTATTACAGTTGTGGCATATAGATAATAAAAGGAGGAGGCTAAAGCGACCTACATGTTAAAGGATCAGAGTGAAGACATCAGTATTAACTCATATTTTGCTTAATGCAGATACAGACCGTTACATATAGAAATATTATAGATATGTATATACACGTGGATCAGTATACTCACATATCCTTCCTTGCTAAATCAGCTGACTATGCCTAGAAGCAATAACAGCCTGGTAGGAACAAGTATACCTAACATAGCATCCAGATATTGGTTTATAATATCATTCTTGAGTAAAAGAAAGTGGGGATCCCTGGAAAAATGGCTTGTTCTAGGACAGAAGCAAGAAATATACAAGATGACCCTGGGGCATCTTGTGGTATCAAAAAGCAAGGAGGTGCTCAATACACACACACACACACACACACACACACACACACAAATGATGGGGATATTTTAAATGGGATACAGGAGCCCCTGGAAGAGTTCATGATAGCCAAAGCTGGAACAATTTGAGCAACAAAATAAATAACGTAGTATCAGCTTATTTTCTAAAATATAAAATAAACATCCATGAGTCTATACTGATAGAAACAAGTGAATTAATAACATAAAATGAAGATTCTAGACAAATCACCTATGCAAGAGAATTTCAAATAATTTATGCAGGTCTTCATTCCTCAAGGAGGGGAAATATAACTCCCCATTGTTTGAGTGTGGAATGCACATAATAACTTCCTTTCAATAAGTGCAATACTGAAAGGGGGAGAAAGGAGTAACATTACAGTGGAGAAATCGTATAAACACCGTCTCAGCCAGGTCATCAAGGCAACATTAACAGTGATTAAGTTACGCTGATAGTATGTACACTTGATGTGATGATAATGGCACATCACTACGGTGCTCTGCCTCCCCAGAACACACTCAATGTCCAATCATGAGAAATCTATCAGACAAATCTTAATTAAGAAACATTCTAAAAAAGATAGGACCAATACTCCTCAAAACTATAAAAGTCATCAAAAACAAGGAAGATCTGAGAAATTATCATAGGTATAGGAGCGTAAGGAAACATGCTGACTAAATGTAATGTAGTATTCTGGATGGGATCCCAGAAGAGAAAAAGATAACAAGTAAAAACTAAGAAAACTTGAGTAAAGTAAGGAGTTTAGTTAATAATAATATATAATTATTGGTTAATTATTATAAAAAATGTACCATACTAATGTAAGATGTTAATAATAGTGGAAATTGGGTGTGCGGTGCTCGAGGAACTGTGTACCATCTTCAAAATTGTTCTGTAAATAGATTAATATGCTAAACTAAGTTTATTAAAAATAGATATACAATACAAACATCAAATAGTGTACTATTATGGGGATTTGTGGTTTGTGAAGAAATAGATTTTCAAAATAGGCTTGACAGCATGGCACACTGACATGAATTAATACACGATTCATTCAGAGGTTCTGTGCTTGAATTCTATTTACCCATTTAGAACTTTGCAACTCTTGTCTTCCTTTCTCTTTTTTGTGCTGTTTCATCTAATAATGCATCATCTATCTTTGAAATTTATTTACTTATTTATTTTTTAAAAGATTTATTTATTTTAGAAAGAGAGAGAACATGTGTGTGGACCAGCAGGGCTATGGGCAGAGGGAAAGAATCTCAAGCAGACTCCCCACGAAGCACAGAGCCATGCATGAGACTCGATCTCATGACCCTGAGATCATGACCTGAGGTGAAAGCAAGAGTCGGCTGCTTAACCAACTGAGCCAGCCAGGTGCCTCTGAAATTTATTTTTCATTTTTATTCTTAGGCAACAAACTCTGTGTAGTCACATCAAAGTCTAATAATGCATTCTCAAAACCAAGTCCAAATCTGCCAGTACCTAGCTCTTGGCATTGGGCAATCAATTAACTTCTTTGGATTTCACATCTTTAATCTTTTAAGAAAATGTGCTAATGGCTGAGGCCCTTAACATTACTTTAGTTTATGTTTTACTTAGTTACCAGTTCTTTTTTAAAAGAATAGCCCACAGTAGAAAATGTCAAGTACCAAAATGCTATATCAATAAAGTTATATTATTAAGACAACCAGATATCTTTCAAGAGTCAGCTATAAAGTCAACTTCAGGTTGTTTTTTTTTTAAATATATTTTTCCCATGCAACTAGGGGTTAATTGTCCCTCCTATGTGCAAACCACAGCACATTAAGCGCATAGCATTTAGTTTACCATACTACAATTGTTTCTTTCCTTCCCTCTCTTCCCCTACTAGAACATGTACCAAATTCAAGAATGTTTAGTGAATATAAAAATATATTTTAAAAGGCAGTTCTCAGAGGAAAGACTGGACAAAGCAAGACAACCAATCTATGCAAGATCGTGTTTTCATTAAAATTTCCGGGGGCAAAATTTTAGCTCCATGTATCTTGGAGCTTATCAAGAATATATTTATGATTGATCAGAATGTGGCATAGAGACAGCCATAAAGAAATAAAGCCAATGAAAACAGAAGGGAGAAAAAATAGTAACATAAAAAGGCAAATTAATGCAATAGAACTTAAGGAAAAGAGCAGAGGTATTTACCAAATACAACAAAAAGTATGCGTTTCGAAAGAAGAAAATATTAGACTCCTGCTTACCCGAGACCATGTGGCCCTTGTCTCTAGTAATTCAGAGGTTGATAAGGGATAAATAAATTTATAAGATATAAACACCATCCAGCTAAGTATATGCTTTGATTATAAGCCTGTGTAAGTAAGATATGTGTAAAGGTCAATAGATTAAATATGTAGTTTAATCAGCAAATTATGTAAATTAGCACAAATAAAATACACTCTACAACTTATGATCAGTAAAGCATGCAATTCCATTAGTCAAAAGTAGGTACATTTAAGAGAGTTAAATATGCTCTTAAATCAGCAAGATTAAAAAAGAAGAAGAAGAAAACTATAAAACTTCCGATTTGGAGCCTGTGCTTCACCTTGAATCCTGAAGGTGTTGGCACACTGGCTCCCGACCGTGGACAGACCACTTTGATGGGACTAGTCCTCACTGGATAGCAACTAGAAACTGAAAAACATGTAAAAAGAAAACACAGAAACAAAAAGTACTTAAAGGAAATGGAAAGCAACCCAAATAAGTAGAAACTGGCAGAAGTGAAGGCACTGAGTGAGTTTTTTGTTTTTTTCTTTTCTTTTTTATGGTTTTTCCCTGACTGAAGGTGCCAGTTGATATCATGAGCACTAAAATTTAGGAAGAAACTTACAGTCTTATTATCTTGAACCGGAATACAGAGTTCAGGGCTCCCACAGTCTTTAGACAGTGAGGGTAGAAAAACTTCAAAGCACTGAGCCAAGAAAGGGAGTTGATCATCTGTGTAAAGACAGGATATAAACTGTGTATAGACTCAAATATCTGGCTGAATCTGGACCCTCCTGTGTGGGCCGTAGGCTCCAAGCAGCCCAGCTACAGGTGTAAGAATTATACAGAGATTCCAGCTGCTAGCAATTGAAAGACAAAGAGTTTGGAGTTTGAATTCAGACTATCTTCTCTATTTTCTCATTCTTATTTTGCCCACATTTCTAGTTTTTTTAAACCATACAACAATTTTTCTGTATATGTTTAACACTCACATGTCTATATATATTTCTATCCCTATTCAGAAAAGACCTGAAATAACTACTTCTAAATAGATATGAGAAGGAATCTGTGTAAAACAAAAATATGTTAATGTGTTGACTTGCCAGGTGGCAAAGGGTAAAAAAAAAAAAGTTTTCAATTTTTACATCTAGTGATATAGTGCTCTCCAGTGTTAAACTTTTATTAAACAGTTGTTTCCCTAAAAACTTTGCCTGTGTGTTAAAAAAAATACCAAAATCTTCAGAAACCAAAACTTAGAGCAGAAAAATTTTAAGTTTGTATCAATTTCAATAAACTACATATAAATACAACATAATTATTTTTGTTATCTAGGTCTGTACACATAATATGTGCAAAAGTCAAAGGGATTCTGGGTCACAAACAATCTGACAAAATCACATATCTTAACACACAAAAAAAGTTATCCATAATAAAAAGATGTCAAAGAGTTGGTTACTCACTAGCACTGCCTACGATAATAAAAGGAACAGGGGTGCCTGAGTGGCGCAGTTGGTTGGGCGTCTGACTCTAGGTTTCCGCTCGGGTAGTGGTCTCAGGGCCCTGGTCTCAGGTTAGGAATGGAGCCCTGAGATGGGCTCCTTGCTCAACACGGAGTCTGCTTGAGACTATCTCTCTCCTCTCCCTTGGCCCCTCCCCACCCCGGTCTCTTTCTCTTCCTCTCAAATAAATAAATAAAAGGAGCAACAAACTGATAAGTTATTTTGTATATATAATAAATATGAGTCACAGTTTCTTCTCTTTATATATTCCTCTTAAATACATACAGAAAGGTTGTACCTGTACTCGTTTGTTAATGTTTTGTTATATTGCCTCCTTAAACAATAGTATTGCTTTTAAAGAATAATAGTTTACTTGAAATAGACTATTTCCAGTCTGGATTGAATTATAATAGATTTTAATATAAATATAAATAATATAAATATCTATATTTAATATAAATATAAATAGCAAATATAATAGATATAATAGATTTTATTAAACCAGTGCCAGTGGTTCTCAACCAAGTGCAATTTTGTCTGTAGATATTGTTAGTTGTCGCAGCTGGGGGTAGGGTGCTCCTGGCATCCAGTGGATAGTTGCCAAATATGCTGCTAAATGTCCCGAGATGCAGATCCCCAACCCTGAACAAATGTTTGATCTAAAATGTCGATAGTGCTTTGGCTAGGAAACTTTAGAGCCCACTAAGACACAGTCATAGTATTTTGCATCTTACAGCATTTTGTGATATAAGGAAGAACATGGTCTATTGAGAGAGTAACCATCAGTGCCTCTGAAGATACACCGCCTGACTGCAACTTGTCACATGTCGGAGAAATGACATAATGTTATAAGCTTTATTTTCCTTCCCTATGAAACAGGATCCCAGAGCTGCACGTCTCTCGTAGTTTGAGGTAAGAATGTTCTACCTGAAATGCGTTGTAAGTATTGATTGTGGTGAAGCTGCATTAACCCGGAATTTATACTGAACTGCAAATCTACATGGACATCTCATGGTCTTGATTCTTATCATAAAATTTTTTAACTGTCTTCAGAACATTTTATTTAAATAAGTCTTTCCTATGATCTAATTAAATATGCTTCAAACTCTTACTCATTTAAAATATTCAATTATTACATTTTCAGTTTGGGATGCATGGATATAGAATCCACCTGAAGCTACATGGTAGCTATTCAAAAATAGATTGAACGTTTGCCTCAGGCTAGAAATGCCATGCAACAGTGGTTTGGGATCAACAACCTGCATATAACTTTGAGTACCGTCTCTTTAATAAGATGTTCTTAGGAAATGGCAAGGAAGCAGTAACAGGAGATCTAAATGAGAGTACTGACAGTGACATGTCAAGAACATTGGGTCCTTAAAGAAAGGAAGGCACACGTATTCTGGGCGTCTCTGGAAGCTAGTGAGATGAGCAGTGGGCACACTGGGACCCATTATGTCCAAGAAAATCATAGTGGAGAGCAATTTCTGTAGGCAATTTGTGGGTAAGGTTATCGAGTCCAGGAATAGCATTGAAAAAAGAGCTATCAGCGCCTATTTGAGAAGAGGTGTAATTAACCATGCAAGTAGAGTTGAACTGATGTACTAAGAAATACTTTTATAATGTGGAAAGTCAGGAAAATAAGCAAAATACGGGGTTATGATTATTATCTGCTTATTAAGATATTTCTAATTATTTTTGACAAGTTTCCTCGACAATGCACTTGGCATTGCATGTAAATCAAGGTTAATATTGAATCCTCTCAATTCATATCTTAAACAATTAGTTGTCTTCACAGCATTACTGATACGGAATAAGAATGTTGTTTGATTCAATATTGATTAATAAAATGTGTTTTCAACCTCTTTTTTTTTTTTTTTCTAAAGATTTTATTTATTTATTTGACAGAGATAGAGACAGCCAGTGAGAGAGGGAACACAAGCAGGGGGAGTGGGAGAGGAAGAAACAGGCTCATAGCGGAGGAGCCTGATGTGGGGCTCGATCCCATAACGCCGGGATCACGCCCTGAGCCGAAGGCAGATGCTTAACCGCTGTGCCACCCAGGCGCCCCTCAACCTCTTTTAAGATTCAGCTACATGCTATATATGCTTTACATAGGTTCCTTTTCCTTTTCTTCTTCCTTTTTTAATCTGTAGTAGAGTCTGTTGGTCAGGTTTTGATTCTGGGCTCTTCAATTTCCTTGACTAGAGACATTGAAGAAGTCACTGTAAGTGACCTGGAGTAATTTTGCCGTAGATTCAATTGTCTTATACATAAAAAGTAGGTAATCTAATCTGTTTTTAACCTCACAGGAGGGTAAGTACTGAATTAAAATATTTTGAAGAACTTTCTAAATATAAAATATACATGACCATTAGATGGTCATAAAACTTGTGCATATAATAATGCCATTGTCACTATTAGCACTAATAGTGAAGGCTCAACTTCAGACAAGCACCTCATAAAGATAATCATATCAAGTTCATATAGGAAAAACCAGTTGTTTTACTTACTATCACCTCTCTTTAAAGAAGAAATAATTACATTTATAGTGTTCAAGTAAAATGTCCAAGGTCACAAAATTAATCTAACGGATTCTAAACACGATCTGCCAATCTCCATATCTGTGATCTCTAATTCCATAATATGATAATTAAATTGAATATTATATCTATAAATATATACAATAAATATTTTGTTGAATATCCATGGATTGCAGAGATCAGCAGTTTTCAACTTCTAATTATAATATCCAAGTACAACACTGTGGCAGTCATTATTGCTATTTGCCAAGTATCCCTAATTTTCCTTCTGGGCACATAATAAAATTGCACTTCCTGGCCTCTTAATGGTTGAATGGAATCATGTCCAAGTGGTTGTGAAAAACAGTAATTTCCAGGCTACAGTATTTATGTGCCATTGTAAGCTGCTCTCTTCAGACAAGACTGACAACATTCAAGATGATAGTTTCTTCATCAGCTCATGTTTCACAGGGACTGCAATGGAACAGAAACCTCTCTAAACCTCATAAGGAGTTTAGCATGAGTTAGGAAAAGAGCTTATTAGGGGCGCCTGGGTGGCTCAGTCGTTAGGCGTCTGCCTTTGGCTCAGGGTGTGATCCCGGCATTCTGGGATTGAGCCCCGCATCAGGCTCCTCTGCTGGGAGCCTGCTTCTTCCTCTCCCACTCCCCCTGCTTGTGCTCCCTCTCTCCCTGGCTGTCTCTCTCTGTCTCTCTCTGTGCGTTAAATAAATAAATAAAATCTTTAAAAAAAAAAAAAAAGGAAAAGAGCTTATTATAAGCCACTAATATTTTTGAGGGTTTTTCTCCTGTAGCCTATTTTGATGTTAGAAACACACTCCATTTACATATCCAATTCCATACAACATTTAAATGTACTAGCTATAATTCTACCACTTCCTTTCATGTTCAAAAACAAATATTGAATCCGTGTGAGGAAGAGGAACGTTCCAACAGAGGAAATCCAGACCCTAATCTCATTTTTTTACAAATAGATTATTCAAAATTATTCTTCTTTAATAATACCAACATCTTGTGATAAACTTCAAAACTGATTAGGATAAACCAAGATATTGCAGTTGAGAAAAGTTGATATAAGTAATATAGTTCTACGTAGAACTGGTACTTTTGCTTTGGTTTTCAGCAACTTTTGTGTACACATAACACATATATTGTCATTATAAAAGAATCAAGCTATACATAATAATTCAAAACAAAAAATGAAATTCCTCCTTCATTCCTTTTCCAGTCATCTTCTTCCTTCCAGTTCTCTTACTGTGTATGTATGTGTGTGTGTGTGTATATATATATATATATATATATATTACAGATGCTTACAATTATTTTTCTTTATATAAATGCTGTGATTCTACCTGTGCTGTTCTTGGACTTTCTTTTATCTCTTAAAAATATGCCTGAGAATTGTTACATGTTATTATTTATAGGTCTCTATCATTCTGCTAAACCTTGTGATAGTTTTCCATAGATTGGATATACCATATTTTATTCAACCACTGTCATATTGATGAGATTTAAGAAGCTTTTATTCTTAGCATTATAAACAAAGCAATGCTGGGTTGCATATCCGCTAAGTAAATCTTTGTCTGGTTTTATTCTGAGTTACTGTAACCTCATGAACCTCATGAGTTTTCAGGTTTCTGTTATGCCATCCTCTGAAACTTTTTTTTAATATAACATAGAATTTTTATCTGAGTCACTTGGAGATTGGCCATATGCCCTTAGACACTCTGGACCTCTTGAGTTATTTTTTTTTAAGCTAGGTTATTTTTAATTTCTTTTATGGTTATTGAATTATTCACATTTTCTTCTCCCTAGTTGAAACAAACTTAGTAAAATATTTTTTTAAGTGGGTTGCCCATTTGTCTAGATTCTTAAAGTTGCCCTAAAGTTGTACATCCAATTCTGTTATAATTTATTTAACTTCCTATCAGTAGTATATTCTTATTATTATAATATTTTGTATTCTTTCTTATCTTTTCTTTTTTTAATATTTGAATATAGTTCATGCACAGAACCTTGGGTTTTTATTGATGTTGGAATTCAACTGCTTTTAATTTATTTTGACCTTTGAACTGTGGTTGGATGCATTTAACTGAGAATGTTAAATACTTCTGACATCTGTGTTTTTGTAAGTGTTCTTCATACATAAATGAAAATTTTACTCTCAGAGTAGCTTGGAATCACATTTTTTTTTACCTTCACAATTCTTTAGCTACTGCAACATTAACTTTTTGGTGTTCAGTTTATCAGAAAAAAGTGTGCTGATATTATTTTTGTCCCTGTGTTGGGTCTTATTTATTTCTCCATAAATTACATGTATTTTTATCTCTTCATTTAAAGTGATGAATTGAGGGGATTTAATTACTTTCACCTGAAAGAGTTAATTCTTTTAATTTGCAAATTTGGGATATCTTCCAGCTTAGATACATTTTAATAGATTTTGATCTGGGTAATTTTCTCTGCTTCAATGTCCTAATTTCAACTATAGAAGGATCTTATTATTCTGGTTTAGATTTTGCAATTTTTATCATCCATAAATTTCTTACATTTACTAATCCATTTTAATTACTTTTTTCTTGTGTTTTGTTTTCTTTCCTTTCTGGGACAGTAACTCAAGTTAAACCATCATAACAATTATTTGATTTTCTCTTTTACTGGTTCTACTCTTCACTAATGAAAACACCAATTTCCTTTCTATTTATTCACTTAAGTTTCTTTGTACTTTATACTTTTCTGATTCAATTTCTTTTCATTTTTGTCTGTCTCTCTGTTTTTCTAGTATTCATTCTTGGAACTCAATTTTCTTATTCCTATAGAAACTGTCAAATATTCTTGCTAATCTCTTATTCCATTTTCTATAGTGAATAAATTCCTTAGATCTATCTCTTTGAGACTTTAGCATAATGTTCATTGTATACAAGGACAACCAACCACCTTTCTTACCGTTACACAAAACATTAAATCTATTATAATATGGCATTATAATGTCAAAAGACTTTCAAAGGGATTATGCAATCTAGTTTTTACTCTCTTAAGTATTTTTATGAAATAGCTCCCATTTTATCAAGAACTATAAAAGCATTTATGGATAATTATATTAAATACTAATAATAGTGGAAATGTATTTTTTCATAATTCATAGACAGGCAAACTATGGCTCAGAAAATTAAAGTGACTTGCTCAAGATCTCTTAGCCAGTATAATGAAAAAGTTCAGATTCATAAAACATAACCTTAAGTCTTTATTTTTTCTTTATATCTCATGAAGCTATTCAGTAAAAGTAATTTTATAGATTATTTTGAGCAAAAATGGGTGAATACAAAGTTAAATATTTTCTTTGCCATTTCAAGTCAATAGTATTTGCATTTATATAACCATTCAACTTAGAATTTTATTTCTAATGTTTAAAAAGTTGGTCATTATTATTTATTATTATTTTTAGTATTATATACTTGAATGTAAATATCAGGGGGTAAATATTTTTCTTTGACCAGAATTCACCGAACTGAAAAAAAAATATTACCAAGGAATAGGTTTTAATATTTTTAAAAACAATACTTCAATATTAATGGTGATTTAAAATTTTTAAATAAATGCTTAAAGGAAAAAGCAATGTAAAATAGTATAAATTAAAACCATGAAAAGACAATTTTGTATGAAGAAAATAGTGGTCATAACCAAAGCTGACCAATTGCTTTATTTTTAGAATGTTTTAAAGATTAATGCCCAAAATTATAAAGTGAGTTAAGTATTAAGTATAATTCTAATATTGTAGTAAACCAAAACAACATACAAAACAAATGGCCTTTAGATATTTTAGTGCATACTCTTTCTGGGTTTTATTTTTCTCATCTCCAAAATAATAATTCCTACTTCATAATGTATTGTGACCATTAGGTTAGTGCTTACTGGGTTTATAATATTATGAATTTCAGTAGGACCACTAGAATGCATATTTAAAAATTAATTATTAATTTATCAGTCAATAGCATAAAAAAGCTGTTAAATATAGGCAAGACCATGGTATGCTAAAATATCAATAGGGCTAAGTGTGGTGATGTGTTTATTTTTCATGTTTCTATTTAAAAGTGAATCAGATAATGAACAAGAATAAATTGCTGGCTTTTAGAATATTAGATTGATAGATTTTTCTTATTCTTACATATAATGCAAACAGGAGCAAATTATACTTTTAAGTTATTATACATTAAAATACTTATACCTTAATGTAATAAGAATAACCAAAATCATTTATATATACATTATACTTATTGATTGATTATATAAATAAAAACTATCTGAAGGTCATGGTGAGAGGCAAAATAAATATAATTATAACCTTTACAACAATTAGTTATTAAGGATTTCAAGATATGTTGGTGAAATATGTTGACAATTTGTTATGATATGGAAACACCGTTAAATGGCAGAACAGATGCTTTAGATGACTTTTTCCATGAATGACATATGACACTGTCAGGAAAAAAGGTGAAATTTGCTTCCCGAACTAGGGGGGAAAACATTTTGCATGGAGTGAAAAAGATAAAATCATTTGAATGTATAACTGGTCAAGGTTAAATCTGAAAGCCAATTCTCCAAAGAGCTAAACTTAGGTCAATCTAATTTTTTATGTATAAAGGTGATGAAAAAATTATATGATATCTTCAAATGACTTTAAGCCATTACAAAATCAAAACATTCCTCCACCCTCCCCAAGTAGTGGATGCCCTGGAGATATATTGCAAAGCCATTGCTGAAGTGGGCCATCTTGGAAAGCAGAACACAATTCTCCAGAATGGTTTATATCTGGAAGAATACTAAATGATACCTTAATAGGCTGGGAAGGAATTAAAATCTGTCCGTGTTCATAGAAGCTATTCTACTGCATATGCCTTGCCTACAACAGTTAGAGAATTTAAAATTTCTTGATTTCGAGATATTGTTTGACCACCATTTGCTCTAGTTTGTTTGATAATATGTCACAACTCTGTTAGGTCAGTGTTTTTCAAGAGGTCATGAAACTTATTCCTTGGTTTAAAATAAGCGTATCACCTAAAGAATTCTAGGCAGAACAAAATCTATCTGTTGGTTTGCAAGTTCATTAGGAACCTCCCAGGTATAATTTGCAATCAGCCCTTGTAGGTGGAGGATAGAAAGAGACAAGAAGGAGATTGGTAAGTGGCAGATTTAATAAGGAACAAAACTTACATACGAGGTTTGCTACAGCGGCCACAAGATGAGTAGGTCTCCTACTCACCCACTTAATCTTAAAAGTTTACATTGTGGCCGTAACTGGGTTCAGTCATGTATACTGTCTGGATAGTTTCAAGGTCTCAAGTGATGCAATACCACAGCATTATCTTAAGGCTATGTCCTTGGAGCAGCCTCTGGGAGCAGGGAAGGCAAGCAGAATGCATTTTCAAAGATGGGGAAGGAAGGGGCCTCCAACTGCTGGGGTCCAGCTCATGGGTCAACCTATGGTCACAGCTGTCTTGATGATCTCCCCAACACTATCTTATTTTACTAACTTTCAGGTTTTATTATGAGAAGGGAAGCCAATCAAATATTTTGAACACAACATATACTTTAGTGAGTGTATCTGTTATCTATGGCTGCATAATAAATCATGCCCAAACTCAGTAACTTAAATTGACAGTGACTATTTTTTATGATTCTGTGAGCTGAATGAGCTCAGGTTGTCTGATTTTCTGCTCCACATTGTATAGGATGAGATTACTTTGATTGAATCAGCTGGATTCCCAGCTGAGGCTGGAATGTCCACCTTGCTCCATGTGGCCTCTTAACAGTTTAGTCCTGGCATGGACTTTCTCACTGCATGATGCCTAGGCTTCAAGATGGAGGGGTGGAAGCTCACAGTTCTCTTAAATCTTGAACTCAGCTATTCCAAAACATCACTTTAGTTTCATTTTCTTGAACATAAGGCTGGCTCAGACTCTGCCACTTGATCTAAGTGGTGACATGTGTGTACGGAATTGGAAGGAATTACAGGTTACCCTGTTACAAGATTTCCTAGTACTGAGCAGGTGCAAAAACAAAGAAGGAAGTTGCTATCTTGGGCTTAGTTATTTTCAAATTATTTTTCTTTGGAGGCTTGACATGAAACATGAGGAAAACAAAATATAATTAAGATTACTTTTTACCCTACTAATTATTCTGATTTTAAAATAACACCATCTAATGGAAAAATCTAATTAAAAAATGAAAAAGTATAAAGAAGAAATTTATCTGTAGTTCTATCATCTAATGTTAATTAGCATTTTATTAAATACCACTCTAGAAATGGTAGTTACACTATTTTCAATTATAGAATTATAATATGATTAAAATTAAATATAAAGATATAGAATATAATTAGATATTTTCTACTTTGCTGTCTCTAATTGTAATCATATTTAAGAATTTCACCTTGTTACATAAGCAAACATAGAAAAGAAATAAAAGTACAGTATTCATCTACTATGTATGATGAGGAAATTATCACCTTCTTAGAAACTTTAATTTCATGCTTTTTCCCTTAAAAGGCTTATCAGCTGGGCCATGATTGTATACTTTAACTTTTAAAAATCTAATTATTATTTTTGAGAGAGAGAGAGAGTGTATGTGCTTGGGAGGTCGGAGGGAGAGGGACAGAATCCCAAGCAGGCTCCAGGCCCGGCATGGAAGCCAAAGTGGGGCTCGATCTCACAACTCTGACATCATGACCTAAGAGGAAATCAAGAGTCCGATGGCTCAAATGACTAAACCACCCAGGCACCCCCTAATTATTATTTTTAGATATGCACGTTCAAATATTGTCATTTTTTTAATTTTAATTTTTCAAGTTTGTTTATAGGTTGCTTCTGAAAATTGAAAATCAATAGTGGGATTTATGATATTTTTGCAGAAACAAGTCAATTGTTTGGACCAATAGGAAGCAAATTCAATGTTAGTCACTATTTCTATGTAGGGTAAAAAATGATCCAAATCACAAAGTTGAATGGATTTTCTTTTCTTAGTCAACAAAACTTTACCACATTTTAGTTTGCTTTATTACTTGAGAACTTTTTCTTTTTTATATTTTTGTTATCTTTCTCACATTTTTCTAAATGTTTTTTCTTTTTGTGCATAGGAAAGGTATAGGACTTCATCATACCATTATCTTCCAGGTTCAAAGTTGTAGCATATTTATGGGGCACCTGGGTGGCACAGCAGTTAAGCGTCTGCCTTCGGCTCAGGGCGTGATCCCAGCGTTATGGGATCGAGCCCCACATCAGGCTCCTCCACTATGAGCCTGCTTCTTCCTCTCCCACTCCCCCTGCTTGTGTTCCCTCTCTCGCTGGCTGTCTCTATCTCTGTCGAATAAATAAATAAAATCTTAAAAAAAAAAGGTGTAGCATATTTAAAATGGAATACACTTACCTCTTGAATAAATTTTTCATAAAATACACTTAAGTTCTTTGTTCAATTTGAACCTTTGTTGTTGTGCTTGTTACTCTTACCTGATGTCCAGCTGTCATTCTGGAATTTCTATTCAGCATATAGAGCAGGTATATGATGTGTTGGATTGCTCACCTTATTTTGTTTTTTTGTGGTTCTTTTCCATTGTGCCAGATTATGTCCTCAAATGATACTTTTTTTTTCTTCCCCATAAAGAGTTGGTAAGATGTAAGTGTTCTGATCTCTTATGTTTTTTTTATTTTAGTGTTACAGCTTTTTATTAGACTGGCAAGGTAAAGAAAGTATATGTTCAAAACATTTTTGTCTCAAATTTGAAAATTTTTCATCACCATAGTGAATAATAAATTCACTATTATTGATTAGATGGCTGATTCTAATCTGATAATTTTTCCATCCAGGCTCTGTATAAGCCATTGGGTCTCAATAATAGGATACACTTTATTGTGCATATATGTGAAACAAGTAACTAGTCTCTAGGCATCTATAGTCTAAGGAGGACTTCTTGTCAGGTTATGAATATGGATCTATTTTGAGAGTAGATCAAAGGATATTTGCTGACAAATTGGATGTGGAGTACAAGAGAAAACGCCAGTTTTAACCTTATGCTTTTTGGCCTGAGCAGTTAGAAGAGTCTATTTGCCCTTTATTCAGATATATATATTCTTTAAAGATTACATTAAGAGAAAAGAGGGAGCTATTAATTCATATTCATTCATTTAGCAGTTATTTGTTGAGCATCTGCTGTTGGCTAAGCATTTTTTTTTCTAGGCTCAATTTTGTTAATATTGTGTTGTCTCTTAGACATCCAAGTACAGTTGATGTAAAAGGCCTTGTTTTAAAATATAAATTTGTAAACCATCATCATTCACATGTATTAAAATCTGGCTGAATGTAATCCACTAAAGACTAAATATAACTAGAGGAGAGGCCGAAGGACAGAGCCCTGAGTCACTCTGATACTTAGTGGTTAGGATATAAGAGACCAGCAAAAGAGATTGAAAACCAGTTGCCTGAGTGGTAGAAGTCAGGCATGTGACCTGAAAACCACATATTTTAGGGAAGAAGGTGACCAGTTATCTCAAATAACTATTGATAGGTCAAACAATATGAATTTTGAAATATGATCATTAGATTTAATAATATGGAGGTGTTGAGATATTGATAAGAATAGTTTTGATGTAGAAATGGAAGTGAGGGGTGCCTTGGTGGCTCAGTAGTTTAAGCATCCAACTCTTGGATTTGACTTAGGTCCTGATCTCATGGCTCGTGAGACTGAATTCCACATCAGGTACCCTGCTCAGAGGGAGTCTGCTTTGACATTCTCTCCCTCTGCCCCTTTGACCAGGCTCTCTTTCTCAAATAAATAAATAAATAAATAAATAAATAAATCTTTTTAAAGAAAAAATTGGGGTACCTGGGTGGCTCAGTCAGTTAAGCGTTTGCCTTTGGCCCAGGTCATGATCCCAGGGCCCTAGGATGGAGCCCCACATTGGGCTCCTTGCTCAGCAGGGAGTCTGATTCTACCTCTCCCTCTGCCCTTTTTCACTCATGGCCACTCACATGCTCTCTCTCATGTTCTTTCTCAAATAAATAAATAAATAAATGTCTTTAAAAAACAAATTAAAAATTTAAAATTAAAAATTTTTTAAAAAGGAAGGAAAAAGTTCCTTAGAGAAACAAAACAAATAATGTAAGATGAGAAATGAGATAGCATATATAGATAACCATTTCAATAAGATGAAAAATGAGATAGCATATATAGATAACCATTTCAATAAAAATCTTTCAAGGAAGGAAAGTTATACTAGAAGGCATATCCTTCAACTCAACAATTTTGTCTGATTTTATTATAATTCAGACAGGTATATCTGTATGAGAGAGAAACACATTTCCCAGTGACTGAGCTTATAGTATCTGAGGAGAACAAAGCAAAAATTAGTATTTAAGTCTTTAATGATGAAGCTTATATCAACCCCAAGAAAAGGATCTGAAAAAAGTTAATGGCTCAAAGTAAACTCCATCCACTTGAGAACCATTCTGCTCTCAACTTCAGCAAGCTAATTTTAATCATAGGTCAATGATATGTTAATACTATGAATTCATTTCTTGGCAATGGAGGAAGAGTTCAAGACAAAATATTAGCCTATAAAATGACTGTATCATAAACATGTGGTGAAATTATGACATAGTATAATAAACACTATGGCATAATGTTTAAAAAGGCATTTTTCTGGGGCACCTGGGTGGCGCAGTCGTTAAGCGTCTGCCTTCGGCTCAGGGCGTGAACCCGGTGTTTCGGGATCAAGTCCCACATCGGGCTCTTCTGCTGGGAGCCTGCTTCTTCCTCTCCCACTTCCCTGCTGTGTTCCCTCTCTCGCTGGCTGTCTCTCTGTCATATAAATAAATAAAATCTTTAAAAAAAATTTTAAAAAGGCATTTTTCTAATGGTTGTACAAGCCCATTTCAGGTCATCTGAGGGAATATGGCAATACGGGATAAGATAGTGATTAGAGGCATGTGGTCTTGAAAAGGGCTTCCTCTCTCATGGCAGTTTATTAGATTTCCATTTAAATCGTGGTTAGAGAAATATTTTCATGGATAAACAAAGTTTAAAATAATTTGAAGTAGTGAAGAAACAAGTATTACATTTAAGCTATAGAGAGTCACACAATGTAGGTTTAAAAATTGCAGAGGAACCATCTAGAACAAAGGCATTATGGTGGGAACAATCTTCTTCCTATATGGCTGGAGCACAGTGAGCATGGGGTTGGGGATTATAAGATGAGATAATGAAGGGCCAAATGATGAGAACACTGTTTACCCTAACCTTACTGGTTGGTAGGTCTAAGTTCCAAGGGGTGGATTTGAACATGGTGAATAACATGATCTGATTGACAGTTCAAAAAGAGCAGTCTGACCTCTGCACAGAACGTGGGCAATTGACACAAACAAGCACAAAGATTAGTTAGGAGGGTATTCTGTCTCTCAATGGGGTGATAGCAAAGGTTTGGATCAATGCTGTCAAGTTTCATTAAGAGTGTGGAGTGAATGCCCCTTCCATATTCAGGCAAAGCTCTCAGGAAAAATGGCAGTGCCCAGGAAAAATGATGTCAGGACAAAGGAGAAAACCCTTTAAAAAGTAGGAGGAAGTGAAAAACTGGCTACATATACTAGAAAAGTGAAGAATATGAAGAAGTGATAAAATTATAAAATAGAGACATCAGATAGGTTTTCTTTCCCCTGTGAATTCTCAAGGAAGGGGCAGAGTAGAATATTCGCTTGGACATCAGGGATACTGTGCTCTCTGGACACGAAACTATGATGGCTCCTCATTGGCATGTTTCCTTGGGGGAAACTGGAGAGGTTACACAACTCAGGGGCGAAACTTTCTTCAAACCAAAGATGATGAGCTATTGGTAGGTCATCATGGGCATTATAAAAATACAGTAAAACAGAACAATACAAAATAAACTGCAAAGTCTTCATTGTGTTTTGAATACATGAAGCGATGAGTTTTGAGCACGTCTGCTAATATCTAGCTACATGTAAAAGATTCCTTTCCCTCAACCACATTGAACATATCCTGCCCATCCAGCCCCAACATTAGCTTTGAACAGCAACAAAAGCATTCTGATAAATGACACTCAGGAGCAACTGGACAAAGATGAACAACAGCTAAACATCCCTTGCTCATTTGCTTCCCTAACAAACTTCCTGGACAAACACTGTTTCCAATGTGATTTTATTCATTGCTGACAGTTGAATAAATTTACCTCAGGTACTCATTTTGTTGTCTTTTCTAAACTTCTCATTATTTCTCTATCTTGCCCTCAGGATAATAATGAGCCAAAAACTTACTTAATTATGGCTGATTAGTGTAAGAGTAGTATGAGGAAAAGCAGTATATTCAGAAAGAAGAAAACCCACATATTGTCATGCAAAATTGAAAATAATAATAAATCTGTAAAATTTTTGTTAGTTTAAAGCCTTTTTGAGAATATTTTCTAAAACATCCATCCATCCCCTTTTCTTAAAAATCTTTCGTCTTACTCAAACATTAGCATTCGGGATATATTAATAATCTATTTCTGCTTTAATTCAATAAATTCTGCTTGCTCTAGAAATAACTGAAGGTAACTAATCAATATCCCTTGATGTAGCAACTATATTTTAATAGTTTTATTTACTATATTAAAAAGCACAAATATCTCTTTTAGGTATATAATTATTTTGTTTGTTTACAAAACTACCCTTCATATATGTTACTGTTCCTATGGAAACCTGCATACACAAATTGTACCAAAATAATTTTACAATACACTATTTTTATTTTTCTCTGTCATTCTACTTTTATTTTTATTTCTATATGTTCAGTATAGAAAATTGTTATGCCGCATGTGTGGTCTCCTAGTGATACAATTTTCCATGAGACAGTAGGAGCTTAACTTCACAGTAGAAGAGGAACAGAGCAACATATGGTCCAACACTTTCATGCTGGGAAAGGACAGCTTCACCCTGTGAGGAAAAGAATGGATGGAGAGCTTGAACTATGGTTTAGTCTAGGGTTTTCAAAGGTGAAAAGAAGAGATTCACTGAATACAAATATAGAGAAGCAACAGATTCAGTTTGAGCAGAGGAAATCCACCATTTTAGTTGTTTGTTAGTCAGATTTTTTCCCATTGTTTCAACTAATTTCCTAGAGTAAGTCAGGACTTTTAGAAGCACATCAATTCCTCCCATACACTGTCATATCTGAAACTATTTGAAAATGCTTTAGTAATTATGCTGAGATTTTTTGTGGTTGGTATTCCTCTTGGGAAATAAGGTAGGTACTGGGTAATAACTTGAACAGCAATTAGTATATTTAATTAAAATATTAAAAATATCTCAGGGGTGCCTGGATGGCAGAGTCGGTTGAATGTGGGACCCTTAGTTTCCGCTCAGGTCATGATCTCGGGGTCCTGAGATCAAGCCCCGAGTCAACCTCCATGCTCACTGGGGAGTCTGCTTGAGATTCTGTCTCACCCTCTCCCTCTCCCTTTGCCCCTACCTCCACTCACACACACACTCTCTCTCTCTAAAAAAAAAAAGAAAGAAAAAGAAACCGATGTCTTTCCATTCTTTCTATGAACTCACTTCCTCCAATCTTCAAAAAAGAAAAAGTATCTCATATCAACTTTTTTTCTTATAATAGGAATAAATAATAATGTATACTATAAAATATTGTGTAACTGTTAAATACAGTTGCAAATATATATATGCTCATTGAAAAATATGCCATTTTATAATGGGCAAGGTTTAATTAGTTAAACAAAGGTTAACTTACGCATCAAGCACATATGGAGTAGCCTCTGTACATATTTTGCATTTAATTATCATAATTAATCCCACGAGTAATCCCAAAGGTTCATATTAATCGTACTCACTTTTTTGTAAGAAAACTGTGGCTAAATGAAGCTAAATGTCTTATTCCAAGTCAAAGAGCAACTAAGTGGTGGAGATAGTTTAGAACTATCTGAACCCAAAGTTCATTGATTACCTTTTAAATGACACTGCGTAGTGAATCACTGTGATACCTAATAGAAAGCCCCCATTACATTTTTTGAACGTGATAGCTCTAAAATAATTCACATATATATATATATATTGTGTATATGTATATACACACATATAGGAATTGGGACTGTGGATATATATTTATGTATATATATCACTTTATAAACTATGTTTCTAACAAGGATATTAGGAATTACTCTTATTGTAATTTTTATTTTGTAGCATGTGATGATTATGATGATGAAAGTTCTTTGGTGAACAAAATGTTCTAATTGTACTATATTCTTCATCTTGATTGTATCTGACTTCACATAATAAGTAATAGGAAATAAGGCAACAGTATGATGATAATGGTGTATAGAATTATATATTAGAATATTTAAATTGATTATATAATTAGTGGCAATTTATTTATATAAACAAATCATAATCAAGATCTTGTCACAGAGAAATCTAATAACACTCCTAACGTGACCTCTGTTCAAGGAAAATAATTTGGTCTTGGTCATTGTTTTCTAATCCTTTTTTCTCTTGACACATTGTAAAATAAAGTGAGCATAATTAATTAATTGGCCCTAGAAACCATTTGTAAGTAAAAAAGTTTGTACCTGGATAATTAATTTGACAGTGAAGCCTATTTTCCTTAGAGTGAGAATAATTTCCTCCTTTACATTCTCAAGTGATTTGACAAAGACTGGCAGACGAACAACGGGATAGACCAGAAAATTATCCCATTTTTCTCTACCTCATATGCAAACACTTGAGAAGCCTATTTAAAACCTCCACCTAAAGACAGAAACAATGTCAATTGAAATGAATGGGAACACGGAGATCTTTACTTCAAAAAGATGAAGAATCTGTCAAAGGTAATTCTGATAGTTCACGTTGGTAGAGAGTTGCTTGGAATGCAATATATTTCCACACGGTAGGAACAGAGGGATATGAAGACTTCATTAAAGAATCACGAAGCAACTGCAAAGGCCGGGTGCGCAATGTCACTATTTAGCTTCTCCCCTGGACTTTAACAGGGTTCTAAGGAAGGCTTGTCATTCTTGAAGAGTAGCAGACAGACAGAACTTGTAGCCCAGAAGCCTAGTCGGCAGCGGGTTGTTCCACAGAGCTGTACCCTGATGGGACACTGATGAGAGCTGGCAGGAGAAAGCAGCAGGGGGTGTCGATAAGCAGATTAGAACAGCCTGGCATGGAGCAATTACCAAAGATGTGTTAATCACTCCCTCTTCTTTCTCCCTCAGAGTCCTGTGCAGTCCACAGAAATTAATACACCAGTATTAGGAGACATAATCTGGTTTCGGAAATACCTAATTTACAACTAGCCTGTGGGAGAATTTGCCTTACCACTTCACTCAATTCTCCACCTTTTGTTAGGAGGTATTAATATGATCGCTGACACAGTGGAAGAAACTGCAGCTAAAGGAGGTGCCATGCTCAATTAATAAACAAAATTGAATCTCTATTGTCTGCCTTATTAAATATAATCTGAGCAATACTGGTTTATCCCAAAATGAAAACTTTCCTTCTACCTCAGGCCACAGTTTTTTTTTTTTTCTAATAAGATAAATATCCAGATCTATGTCTAAAGAGTCATGGTGTATAAAATAGCTCTCCTTTCTCTGACCGTGTCCCCAGAAGGATCTAATTCCCTTAGGTGACTACTCTGATAATTACCGATTGCTACAACTTTTTTTTTTAAAGATTGTATTTATTTATTTGAGAGAGAGAACGAGCAGTGGGGAGGGGGAGAGAGAAAGAAAGAGAGGGGGAGAGAGAGAGAAGCAGTAATTGCTACCACTTTTTGAGAAACTTCTCTTCCCTATAAAATAACAGCTAATATTTGGAGTTTGTTACATGTTGTTTTAAATTGTATTTTAACTCATGTCATCTCCACAAGGACCTTATTACTTCTGGATTACAGATGAGAAAACTGAGGGCCAGGGTAACATGCCTAAAATCACATCGAGAGTAAATGAGGGACTCGGACTCAAAGTCAGGCCATTTAGAACCTGCAGTATGTTATCATCATCACTGTATCATGCTAACTGTATGTTTGTCTTTGGGAGTTTGGACAGATTTTGCCAGTGCTGAAAGCCTCTTCATTATTCACCTCATGTTTGCCCTGCCCATGCTAATGTATGTTAAATTGATTCCAAAGGGATAACTGATTTCATAATCCTCTCCAAAATTTAAATTTATACGCAGGCTGTGCTTAAAAAGTTGGTCTCTTAATTAAACCTGTGTGTTAGTATGAAGCCTTGCCCGGACATCACCTCCTCAATGTGGCCCCAGCACCTCCCACCTCTGGCAATCCGGCAGTCCCCTTTACTCGCTCTGTTTATTCCCGAGAGCTGCCATAACAAATTACCACAGATGCGGTGGCTTAAAAACAACAGAAATTTAAATTATCAGAGGAGTGAAGGCTACAAATTTGGAAAAAAAGGGTTTGTGGGGTATGCTCCCTCTAGAGCTTGCAGGAAATACCTTTCTTTGGCTGTTAGTTTATAGGGACTCCAGAGGGTCACTGGCTTGTGGCTGCAGAGCACCGATCTGTCCGTCTTCACATGGCTTTCTTCTCTGTGTATCTCTGGGTCTCGAATCTCCCTCTGCCCTTCTCCTCCAAGGACACCTGTTATTGTTAGGGCCCAACCTAAGTCCAGGATGACTTTTTCCTGAGATCCTTTACTTAATTACATCAAAAAAGACTCTTTGCAAAGAAGGTCATGTTCACAGGTTCCTGGATTAGGACTGGGACATAACATATTGGGGCCGCTATTCAACTCACTACACTCATCTTGTCTTTTCTATTATCAAATCACTTACTACTTTTTATTAAAATTCATACTTAATAGATTTATTGATTATTGTTTTTCCTTGATAGCATATAAACAACCTAAGAATCTTTGTTTATACTGCATATAAAAAAGATAAAATTCAAGTTCCTAGAAAAAATGTATATTAATACATATTTAGAAAACATATTTTAGAGCTAGGATTCAAAGTACAGGCATGATAAATCTCAATGAAAATCTATTCTTGGAGTCAAGTTTCTTCCTTCCCATAGCTTTTCCACAGCTTCAACAGATCTGTATATTCCTAACAGAATGACAGAGCCTCTACTATGCATTGTGGACCCCCCTTAAGCCTAGATATTAGTATATATTTAGTCATGGAACAAGAGCTTAACAATGGTTACACAGAATATTTAAACCCTTTCTAAGGCAGAGATACCATGTTTACTGATTCTAGAAATATTATGGAGCACCTTTTATAAAGTAAATCTTGTGCTTGGGCCTAGGATAAGTCAGAAGAAGATGGGCTGATCACCAGACTATCATATTCCCTTGAAGACACGGCAATTACATGGAGTATTTCAAGCAGTTAACAAAAAGTATTTTAACTAATGATCAGCAAAAGTTAATCCAAGAACGCTGGGTAGAGGCCTGGAAGATCTTTGGTCCCTCCTCCTACTAGGGTTATTCTTAATTCTAACATAACCAGTACGAATTAAAAACCTGAGATCTAAGGAGTTGCACTGCTTTCATATCCACCTAAGGAGAGCTTCAGAGTTAAAACATAACTTCTTTTCCATATTCTTTCAGAAGCCATCAGCAAAAACCAGAGCTTGCTGAAAGCTTTGGTATCTTCTGAGAATTCAGCCTACTCTAATATTTAATCTTGAAACACTTAAATTATATGCAGTTCATCCATTCATTCAAAAGTATTTGTTGAGCATCTACTATGTATCATGTATTATTCCAAAATGCCAGGTATACAGCAGAGAACAAAATAGATAACAATCATTGCTTTAAATGATCTGATGTCTATATAATAAAGGAGATAAGAAATAAAAAATAAAATGTAGAGAACCATAAGTAGTGATAAATGCTGAGGATAAATAAAGAGAGAAAGGACAGGAAGTGTGCACATAATGGGAAAAAGTTATAAACTTAGAACTAACAGCGAAGTCAAATGTTTTCTTTTATAATCCTTTTACAATATGAAATATAAAGAATTTTCACTGATTTTATTTAATAATAGTGACACTTTAAAATGCTACTTAAAGGCTATGGGAATAAAATAATCGAAGCATAATTATTGATCCAATACAAAGGCCTAAATATGGGAATGCTGCTTAGGTGGATAATATCATCTGCAACACTACCATGACAAAACAAATATTTTCAAAACATTTGCAGTATGTTTTTGAGTAAATCACTGGAATCAAGATAGCTCATGCTAGATCCTTGAAATGATAAGCATCCAATTTCATTTGTATTAATTCACAGATGAGAAGCAATTTTAGAGGCAGATGAACTTTATCAAGGTTATTTTATGTTACATCCTCTTTTGACAAGAATGGAAATCTCTCTTAAAAGAAGAAATATTAGACGCATGTGCTAAGCAAGGATTTCTAGTCTCCAGTTTCATCCATTTGCAATACTTAAGAGGTATTTGTTGAGAGTTTAAATCAAAAGAGTGACCAAAAGAGATGATGGCTAGTATTTTTTTTCTAAGCAGAAAACGGCAATTACATTATAAGTATTTATTTTCCAAGTTTATCACAATAATTTATAATTATTTGCTCAAAAAGCAACAAACACATCTGTTATTTTCAAGACTCCATTCATATGCAATAGTAAAATGTACTAAATAAGAATTCATTGAGAACTAAGTGTAAGAGTTCTACTGACAGTTTGGAGATAGACATGGAATAGAAAATGATGTATCTTTTGTCTCAGTAAACATCTAATCTGGTGTAAGTGTTGAAAATTTTGTACATGCCTAATTTTTAATTTTTTTAAAAGATTTTATTTATTTATTTGCTAGAGAGAGAGAGCCAGCAAGAGAGGGAATACAAGCACGGAGAGTGGGAGAGGAAGAAGCAGGCTCCCAGCGGAGGAGCCTGATGTGGGGCTCGATCCCAGAACACTTGGATCACGCCCTGAGCCGAAGGCAGACGCTTAACGACTGCACTACCCAGGCGCCCCTGTTTAATTTTTAAAACTTTTTATTGACGCAAAATATCCATGCCAAAAAGTACACCTATTATAAGCATATAATTAGATTAATTATTACAAACTAAAGACATTCTGATTATCAGCATGCATATGAAGAGTTACCAGCCCACCAGGCATCATCCTCATTCATGTCTCTTTCCCGTCATTAATTCCTCAACATATTCACTATCATGACCTTTATCGCTGTCTATTATTTGCCTGAATTTGTTATGTAAATAGAATCACGCAGCATAGAGTCACTTGTACCTGGAGTCGTTAACTTTAACACACAGTTTATGAGATTAGATATATCATTGCATTCAGATCTAGATTTTTCAGTCTCAGCGTTGTATAGTGCTCCCTTGCAATGAACACACCCAAAATTATTTTTCTCATCTATTTTTTGGCACTTGTGTTGTTCCCAGTTTGAGATATTGCAAAGGGTACTGCCAAAATCATTCTAGCACATATCTTGGATGAGCATATTGACAAATTCCTTATAGGTTTATACCTAAAGAAGATTTGCTGTCCATTTTATGGATGGATGTAGCTTCAGTGGATATCATCAGTTTTCCTAACGGAGTTATACTGATTTAACTGGCCCCTTGTAGTATTAGAGACTCAGTTGTTCCATGCCCCCGAGAGTACCTGGTAATTTCCTGTCTTTTTAAATCTTACCATTTTATTAATAACATACTGGATATTAATTTGCATTATCTAAGACATGATGTTTGAGTAGTATTTTTTCTAGCCATTCTTCAGTTCCCTCAGATTAGCCTGAGGGAATATGGGATAAGGGAGTAATGGGGCTGGGCTAGTGGAAAGGGCTCACTGACCTGTAAGTTCCTTAGGTTCCCATTTAAGCAATTGTTAAGGAATATTTCCATATCTAATACCAATTTGAGCATCACTGATTTAGAGAATGAAGAAGAAATGAGGTTTTTTGTTTTTTTTTTTTAACAATACAAAGTCAGATAAAAGTATCCCTCCTTTGTCTTGATATTTTCTTGTCAGATGGAACATAATTCCCCCCTAGTTTTTGTGCTTATGCCTTTACCCTCTCCTTTGTATCTACTTCAGTTTTTCTTCCTATTTGGTATTCAAAGGACAGTTCACCTTCAAGTAACACACTTTGCTATTTTGTTTCTTATTCTACGCTCTCTCTGTTTCTGCACAGTGCCTTCTCTGGTATCCATCACAGGACTTGAAATGTATGCTGTAATGAATGGCATAAAATATTCATGGCATGAATGAAGAAACCAAGAGAAGAGAATGAATGAGTGATGGCGTCCTCACCTAGCTTCACTCACCACCTGCAACCTGATGCCTCAAGCTCAATCTCTAGACTGGACTTCTGAACATGGAAATGCCATGGAATGTTAATCTTCAATTTAATGTCAAAGTCTCCTCAAACTCTAAAATAATTTTCCCCCGTTTTAAAAATTATATGCTCCCAATTTAGATCTCTTAAAATAAACTCAAATATGAGAATTGTTTTTTCCAATTAAAAAGTAACAGGCTCATTTTGCAAATATAGTGAATGGAAGAAAATGAAAAGGTGCTTAACATGCTTAAATTGGGAGACATCACTCTCCTCTCTTTCACTTCACCATTTGTTGCTGTTCTCCACTGAGGATGGTTCCACCATTCACTGAACTTTTTTTTTTAAGATTTTATTTTTATTTATTTATCCGACACAGAGAGAGAGAGAGAGAGAGAGAGGCATCACAAGTAGGCAGAGCAGCATGCAGAGAGGGAGGGAGAAGCAGGCTCCCTGCTGAGCAGAGAGCCCGAATGCGGGGCTCAATCCCAGGACCATGGGATCATGACCTGAGCCGAAGGCGGACGGACACTAAACTGACAGAGCCACCCAGGCACGGCAACCACCATTCTTTGAATTAATGAAGTAAAAAATGAGAGGCTCTTCTGGGCCTTTCCTCTCACTTAATCAGCATCCTAAGAGATAAGCATATTCTCTCAACACTCCTTCACAAATGTGACACTCCATCCCTTCTCTATCACAGCTTTGAAGTTCAGTCTTTCATTGTTTTTCTCCAATGTCACTATATATATAATACATATAACATTATCTTCTCAAGAGTTGTCTCATTCTAATTTATGTTCTTCATTGGTAGCTGCTAAGATCTGAATGTCTGTGTCCCCTCCAAATTCATATGCTGAAATTCTAACATATAGGAGGATCATATTTGTAAGTGGGGGACTTTGAGAAATGATTAGGTCATGAAAGTAGAGCCTTCATGAGTGAAATTAGTGCCCGTACGAAGGAGCCCCAAACAAATCCCTCAGCCCTTGGTCATGTGAGGACACAGCACGAAGGTGCTTCCATCAACCAGGAAGTGGGCTCTCACCAGATACTGTATCTACCAGTGCCTTAGTGCCTTGATCTTGCACTTCTCAGGCGCGAGAACTGTGAGAAATAAATTTCTGTTGTTTATAAGCCCCCTAGTCTATGGTATTTTGTTAAAGCAGCCTGAACATGCTAAGACAGGGAGCTGAAAGTTCTTTCTTAACTTTTTTAACACTCTGTTATGTGAAGTCCTATCATGTTGCAATTTTTTTCTTGAGGATCAAATCTGACATCCTTCTCACTGGACTGTTTTTTGTTTTGTTTTTTTAACCACTCCTATCTTTATAGATAATAAACTACTTCCAGATCCTATCAGAGAACTGATAAAACATGATTTCTGGGTGTGTCTGTGAGGGTGTTTCCAGAAGAGATTGCCATTTGAATTAGCAGACTGAGTAAAATTTGCCCTCTCCTGTGCTCACGGGCATTATCTAATCTGTGGAAGACCTGAGTAGAACAAAGAGACACACGAAGGGTAAATTCTTTTTTTTTCTCTCTCTCTTCCTAAACTTGGAATCATCTTCTCCTGCCCTTGAACATCTGAGCTCCTGGTCCTCAGGTCTTAACAATTTGGGACTCACACCAGGGGCCCCTTGATTCTCAGGCTTTTGGGCTTGGACTGAATTATACCTCCAGCTTCCCTGGTTCTCTAGCTTTGAGGCAGCAGATTGTGGGATTTATTTGCCTCTGTAACTGTGTGAGCCAATTCTTATAATAAATCTCCTTATGTATGTATCTATTTATCCTTGGGTTCTGTTTCTATGGAGAACCCTCATACGGGGATTATGTTACAACCAACACCAGTTTTATTTTGGAGAGATGATAGAGCTTGTAGATTCAAATTATCTACAAGCACCAAGAATTACTTGCTCATTTCCACTCTAAACTTGGATCAATTTATCCTGAGACAGAGAGTGAATTTGAGGGGTAGGGAAAGAAGTGAGGGATTCTGGATCAGTACTGATCTAAGAATATTCAGGTGACCAAAACAAAAGACAAAGACAAACCTCACATAGGAGTGCTCTGTACTAAATTTGGAGCTTAGTCAAGTTTTGCTATGTAAATTTATGGCTTACAATACTAGCTTAGAGACAGGATATGCAGAGGGGGGACAAACTATGATAAATAAAAATTTTTTTACAGCTGCTAATGTCTGATAACTGCACATAATGAGCCTTTGCTTGTTTGAAGCAGATCTCCCTTTGCTCTACAATGAACTTTGGTCACGCTAATCCCATTGCTTAAGGCTGGGTTTACTAAATCCCAGAGGCCTAACTCAAACAAGAAGCACACATTTTTCCAAGTGGTATACAGATTGCAAATGCCTGTCATCATACATACATTCAACAGGCATCTTGCAAGTGCTGAAACGCCTTGGCAGTGTAAGGACCTGTTCCAGTCCGCTGGGCTCTGCAACCGAATTGTTACCCCTACTCTGACAGCCAGACAGACTGAGCAGTCACTACCCAGAAGACAAGCTGTGACAAAGTAAGCAATGGCTCTTGCAACTTCCACTCAGAAATGACATTTTCACTTGTATTTCATTAACAAAATAAAATAGAAACTGAAACTATGATAGTAGGAGATACATATGAAGATGTAGTAAAATGTATGTGAAAATAATTAAGAACGGATGAAAATAGGAATTTTTAGTTCTTTTTGGTATTTCACAGCCCTTTATTACTCTTAGAATATATAGAAACGGCTTAGTATGTGTTCCATCTCCTGCGTGATTTTTTTTTTCCTGGCAATAAATAATGTGAGAATTTGCTCTTACCGCTCGTTTTTTTTACCTCTGATATCTGTATTCCAGTGACTGAACTTTCAGGAATTTTCAAAAATCTCTGCACTTCCTTTTGCCTCTCAACCTTAATACTTGCTATTCGCATAGATTGGAACATCGCGTTTAACCATTCATCTAATCAATGATACTCAAGATGTGTTTAACTGTCTCTGTATCAGAAAAAAAAAATGCATGCAAATTCGTAATTCTACTGAAATGCCTTCTACTTCGTAATTAGATTATAAAAACAAGTGCTGGATGGAGGCAGTCCTCTGATGACAGAAAGAGAATGGTAAGAAGAAAAAAATAAATCCAGAAAGGAAAGTAAATACTGAAGTTGAGATTATAAACTATACAGTGACTAAAATGCGCTATACATTTTAGATTGAGATAGAACTGTAAATAGAAATACCCACAAATCGTAAGGTTTACAGATCAATTTTACTAGCACATAGATGAGGAAAAACAACATTCACAGAACCATAGAAGCAACCTTGTATCCCCTTCCTGTCTTTCCATGCTCCCAATAGTCACTATCATGACTTTGACTGCCGTCATTGCACATAGTTTGCTTTTTCAGAACATTACGTAATTAGAATCACACAGTACGCAATTCTTTTATGTCTGGTCATCTTTGTGTTACATTTTGTGTATGTGTGAAAGTCATCATATTCCTTTGTAGAGTTGTAGATTTTTTTTTCATTACAACATAACATCTGATTGCATGAACATCTCATAACTTACTATCTATTTAATGATATTTAGGTGGTTTTCATTTTGGTGTTACTGTGGAAGTACTGGGATGAACATTTCTGTGAGACCCATTTCAGATAACTGACCTCAAGAACTGAAAGATAATAAGTTTGTGTTGTTTTAAGCTCCTAAGAGTATAATCATTTGCTATAGGAGCATTAAGAAACTAATATCCTCGAAGTGACCAATTTTATATTTGAAAGAAACCAGAAGTCATTAAAGATGCCTAAGATTGTATATATAATGGGTTAAAAAGGTCATTTTCTGCTTGTACCTACGAAGTTCCACAGAAAAGTGGCTTTATGTATCCTTACGTGTTGTATCAGAAATTTTATCTGAAAAATGTTAATAATTTCAGACTATTTTATATCAGGTAGGGAATAAAGGGATATCTTTTTTTTTTTTAAAGATTTTATTTATTTATTCGACAGAGATAGAGACAGCCAGTGAGAGAGGGAACACAAGCAGGGAGAGTGGGAGAGGAAGAGTCAGGCTCATAGCAGAGGAACCTGATGTGGGGCTCGATCCCATAACGCCGAGATCACGCCCTGAGCCGAAGGCAGAAGCTTAACTGCTGTGCCACCCAGGCGCCCCTAAATGGGATAACTTACATAATGTATTTTGGATTACTAAACATAAATTATGTTTTACTGTTGAGTTAAATATGAGTTTAATGTATTTATTTTGTACTTTCTAACTGCTATGCATTATATTTAGCACTCATTGTTTTTAGCAAGATGCCTTTCATTAAGAATTCAGTCTTTCTGTAGAAGAATCATTTTATATCACATAATAATGCAGAATTTTATAAACATTTGAATTACAGACTGCACAAAAGGAAAAGCTCATAATTGCAAATGACGATTTCTAGAACTTCATTAGGGAAGATATTCTTGAGCTATAGTATATGATGGATGCCCTTCATTTTATTAAAAAGTTAATATAGAGGTTTTTTAAGCTATCAGAAGACTACCAATAAAACAAGGGAAGAAGATATTTGTTACAGGTGTAATCAGTTTATTAGAGATTAATTAAAAAAATACTTGAATTAAGTGGCTGAAAAATCTAGGACCTAGAAGATGATACAAAGAACTGTAGTATAGAAACAATGTCTTATAACCTTCATAATTGCTAGGGAATCATTCTTTTCTATAACAATGTGCCCTTATGTTTACATTGTTATTATTCCATGTTTTTCTAACCAAATTTTGTTATTGGATTTATCATATGACCACTTTGCAACTTTAAAAAAAAATACTGATAAATTTCTAAAGAGTATGTGCCAACAGGAAAGAATTACTTAAACAAGCACTATCTTCTCAGTTTAATTAATCAAGCCTTTCACTTAGTCTTTAGAGTATAATTAAATCAGATAGCCTCAGAATGGACTGCTTGCTTGTGCTGCTTAGAATATATGCTTAACTGCAACAATTTTGCCCATCTTTCAGCTCAACTCTTTTGATTAACAGCCCAACTAAGTTTCTAGCCTTTAATAAAAAACTTTGTTCATGAGAACCTGGGGTATTGGGCAAGAGCTTGAATAATCTTCCTAGATCATTTGCATTTGTCATTAATAACTTTGTGGCCATTATCCAAAATTATCCAGATTTGTAAAATAAACTTAAAATTACAAATAATTTAAAAATATTCAATAATCTCTAACAGTGAGTATTGGGCAAGCAAGTCATTGGCAAGCAAGCAAATCAATATTCCCAAAAGAAAACTCACCACGCGCGCACACACACACGCACACACACACACAGAAACCTACACTGCCCACCTCCACCAAATATTTCATTTTTAAACATACATATAAGCAGGATCTCAGTTTTCTCTAGACTTAATTAGGTTTTCTTTCTTATTGCTTCTTAATTCACTGTTGTTATAAATTGATGGCTACATTATATGCTTATAAAAACTTTATCAAATTTATTCCAGAATTTTAGTTTCAATAACTTTAGTTGTTCTGTTATTTTTTCCCAATATTTTCATGGCTTTTTTTTTTTTTACTTTAGTGTACTTTATGAATCATATTGACCTTAAGACATTCTCCTACATTTGGCATTTTCTTACTTACCAGATGGCACTGTTTTATTTTCCCCAAATGTTTACATGAATGTATAATAACTTGTATAAAAACGTAGGCTAAAGGTGAAAGTCATTAAAGGAAGAAGATGGCTGATAGAGCAAGATCTAAGAGAAGACAACAATGAGTGGCTGACAAAAAAAAATACAGATATGTAAAATAAGAGAGAGCTGTTCCTCTGAAACTCAGCAGAAGAAATTAAAATAGATATCGAGGTAGTGAGAAGGGTATCAGGAAGTTTTAGGAGACCAGGTCAAACAAGCTCTAGGTCTGCAATTAAGCAGGTTTCAAGACTAGGGGTCGGAATGAGAAAAATTAGGGAAGTGTTTGTAGCTACTGGATCCTTTTCTATTTGAAAAAGTTTGTAAAAGCTGCCAAGATTTAAAATCAGGTTATAGTGACCTAATCTGAATATTTATATTATTTTCTGACAGTACTCGATGCATGTGTTTAAAAGTAATCAAAGTAAAATATAGCACAGATAAAAGGTTGGCATAATCTCAGGTGAGCATGGTGAAAAGAGAGGGGTGTTAAGAGAAACAGTTTGGTTTCAGTATAATTTTGATCTAGAGAACCAGGCAAGAGGATTGCAGAAAAGGAGCTAATAAACTGAGGGATACTGAAATATGAAAGCATTGGGATAGCCAGGGAACCAGGATAGGATAGCATTTAAGAATATTACTTGATATCAGTTCTTCCGTTCTATGTCTGCCACCTACCATAGAATATTTGGTTTATTTTCGTTAACCTAATGGGAGGAATAATAAAATGTACTTCATGGAATTGAGATGATTAATTTTTTATAAAATGCTTAGTATAATACCTTGCAGAAAGTAGATGCTCAAAAACCCTTTACTATGATTATTACTATGATTTTCCTTTCACAAATTCTGCCAAATTGATTACTCCCTTTGAGCGCCGTTGCTCCTGTGCGGTTCATTAGCTCCCAGCTAGACTACAGCCATTCGCACAGGTTAACCTCTTTCTTCTTAGTCTCTCCCGCTACAATTTTACGCTTCTGCAGCTATTTTAATCTTCTAAAGAAGACGTAGACTTATGAAAGTCTTCTGCTACAGGTATTTCACTTTGTTGTACTGACCAAAGAATATCCAAATTCCTTAATTAAATGCTAGTACAATCATGTCATTAGTTCATAAGTCATTTAAAAAGTCTAGTCTGTAAAAAAGTAAGTGCCTCAACTAATTCAGTAGTTGCTATATTTGTCCTTGACTATATATACATATATTTTTTAATTAGTAAGAATACTTAGCATGCAGTCTACACTCTTAAAATTTTTTGAGTGCACAATGCAGTGTTACTAATTTTAACCACAATGTTGAACAGATCACTAGAATTTATTCATTTTGCACAAATGAAATTTTGTATCTGTTGAATAACAACTGTCCATTCCTCTATTCTTCCCCCCGCCCCTCCCAGCCCTGGGCCCTGGCAACTGATCTCTTAATCTCTGCTTCTAGAGTTTGGCTACTTGGGATAACTCATGGAAGTGGAATGATACAGTATTTGTCCTTCTGTGACAGGCTTATTTCACTTTCCATATTGTGCTCCAGCTTCATACATGTTGCTGTATATCGCAGGATTTATTTCCTTTTTGAAGCTGAATAATATTGCATTGTATGTTTATGCTACATTTTTATTTTCCATTCGTCTATTGATGGACACTTAAGTTATTTTCACATCTTAGCGTTTGTTAATAATGTTGCAATGAACATGGAAGCACAAATATCTCTTTGAGATCTTAGGGGATAAAAACCCCTAAGTGGGATTTCTAGTCCTATGGTGGCTCTATTTTTCTTTTCTTCTCTTCCCCTTCCTCTTTCTTTCTTTCTTTCTTTCTTTCTTTCTTTCTTTCTTTCTTTCTTTTTCTTTCTTTCTTTCTTTCTTTCTTTCTTTCTTTCTTTCTTTCTTTCTTNTAGGATTTCTAGTCCTATGGTGGCTCTATTTTTCTTTTCTTCTCTTCCCCTTCCTCTTTCTTTCTTTTTCTTTCTTTCTTTTTCTTTCTTTCTTTCTTTCTTTCTTTCTTTCTTTCTTTCTTTCTTTCTTTCTTCTTTCTTTCTTTCTTTCCTTCTTTCTTTCTTTAATTCAAGTTAGTTAACATATAGTATATTATTCATTTCAGGGCAGAATTTAGTGATTCATCAATTGCATATAACATCCAGTGTTCTCTACATCTAGTGCCCTCCTTAATGCCCATCACTNCTTTCTTTCTTTAATTCAAGTTAGTTAACATATAGTATATTATTCATTTCAGGGCAGAGTTTAGTGATTCATCAATTGCATATAACATCCAGTGTTCTCTACATCTAGTGCCCTCCTTAATGCCCATCACTCAATTACCCCATCCCTCTCACCCACCTCCCCTCCAGCAACCCTCAGTTTGTTTCCTATAGTTAAGAGTTTCTTATGGTTTGCCCCCCTGTGACTTATTTCACTTAGCATAATCCCCCATGTCAATACAAATGGTGACTATTTATCCTTTCTGATGGCTGAGTAATACCCTCTTATGCTGTTGGTAGGAATGCAAGCTGGTACAGCTACTCTGGAAAACAGTATGGAGGTTCCTCAAAAAGTTAAAAATAAGTGGCTGCATCAGTTCGCATTCCCTATTGTGGCTCTATTTTTAATTTTTTGAGGCACCCCCATACTATTTTCCCAAGGGGCTGTACCATTTTACCTTCTTACCAATAGTGCACAAGAGTTCGAATTTCTCCACATTCTGGCCAACACTTGTCATCTTTTGTTATTTAAATAATAACCATCCTAACAGATGTGAAGTAATATGGTATTGTGGTTTTGATTTGTATGTCCATGATAGTGAGCATCTTTTCATATACTTGTTGGCCACTNGCAGTTCCATCCATGTCAATACAAATGGTGACTATCCTTTCTGATGGCTGAGTAATACCCTATTATGCTGTTGGTAGGAATGCAAGCTGGTACAGCTACTCTGGAAAACAGTATGGAGGTTCCTCAAAAAGTTANGTCAATACAAATGGTGACTATTTATCCTTTCTGATGGCTGAGTAATACCCTCTTATGCTGTTGGTAGGAATGCAAGCTGGTACAGCTACTCTGGAAAACAGTATGGAGGTTCCTCAAAAAGTTAAAAATAAGTGGCTGCATCAGTTCGCATTCCCTATTGTGGCTCTATTTTTAATTTTTTGAGGCACCCCCATACTATTTTCCCAAGGGGCTGTACCATTTTACCTTCTTACCAATAGTGCACAAGAGTTCGAATTTCTCCACATTCTGGCCAACACTTGTCATCTTTTGTTATTTAAATAATAACCATCCTAACAGATGTGAAGTAATATGGTATTGTGGTTTTGATTTGTATGTCCATGATAGTGAGCATCTTTTCATATACTTGTTGGCCACTTCCAAGTCTTCTTTTAAGAAATGTCTATCCAAAAAAATCTTTTATTTGGTAATCTATTAATAAAAGTATATTTTCCTCTGCCTCTTAAATGTTGTTTTTCTCAATACCTGTTTATAAATGTTTAGAACACTCAATAAAATCCCCTGCACAAGTAAAAATTGGCATGAGTGTAATGGTTATTCTTTTCATTATAAAAATACTTATTCTGATCAGCAACCATTAAGACAATTCTGAAATGTGCAAGTTTTGTATAAAATTTTGTAGAAATTAAATTTTTCCTTTCAAAAAAATATAAAGAAAATAAAATATGGAAGTGTTTTATTTGTAATACTTGAAAGGAATAAGAAAGGCATTTGTAAAGTTAAAATTAGTTAATATACATATCATGGCAGCATGGTATGGTGGAAATGACCAAGGTTTGTGGTACAAAATCCTTGGACTTACTTTCACTTTGTCTCTAACTAGATGTAGAAACGTGTCAAATAATTTTACCTCTATCAGCTTCCTCTGAATCTAAGAAGTAAAGACTGTGAACTAGTAGATATTTATAGCAGTTCCTAAAATCTCTATGACTTTGGCAATGTATGCTTCTGTATACTAATCACTCTACCTTGAAGACTTGTATCTATTTCACAGAGATTTGAGCAAATGAAATGTCTCGCTGGGTACTTTAGTAGATTCTTTCAAATAAGTGAACTATCACTTATCAAAACTTCATTAAGCTAGATAGGCCATTCAAGTAGCTACTGACATTACCAGTGAGATGAACTGGCTTGAAGGGGATCAGAAGCACAATAATATAAAAAGTGTAAAATGCTGAAGACAGCATCCATTCTGCATTGTTGGACCTTGACTGGATATTGCAGTACCATTAGTTATTGACGGGATCTCTGTCATCTCTGCATTACAGAAAGCTTTTTCAATGGTATAATCAACAGCATTGCTAAATATGTTGCAACAGGGTAGTTAAAATATAATAATGTATAATTTTTCATTTGAAAAAAAATGCAAAGTGTTTGAAGATTTCTGCCACTTTGATATCCTCTGTGTGCACTTTTTAATCTATTCTTACTTTCTTTTATGCAATATTCAAAGACTTAAAATAGTGTTCCTTTGGTTAAACAGCCTTTCAAATATGTGTTACGCATCATTCTTCCTTTGCTTGATTTAACTGTATGAATTAATTTTGCTTCTTTTTGATACTTTTATTATCTTTTCTCTCTTTCTTTATTCAAAATGGACTTTATACATTTTAAATGTTAACTGGTTTGTCCTTGGTAATTCTCTTTACATCAAAGCTTATCTACACTAGGCCAGACATTTCATCTGACATATGCCTTTTACAACACTGGTAGCTATACTCTATTAACACACACTAGGCCTTTGATGACCACAGCTTAAATTTTTGGTATTAAGGGAAAGAAGGATGATAAAATAGTCTGACTTTAGTTATGTTGTACTAATCAAATCTTGAGGTCCTACAGAAATAATTTAAATGTCCTGCTTGGTATAAAACCACTTAATGAAAATAAGGGCTCTGATTAGAATTAAAATTTACATTTTCTAAATTGTCTAAAACCATTTTCCTTTCTATCCTATGCTAAAACATCTGTATATTTTTTATTGGAATTGCCCTCTGTTTTCACAATTACCATTGTATTCCATAGAAGTTACAGAATAAATTCAAAATACAAATAGGTAAATTAGAAGTCTGATGGGATGGAAGAAAACAAAATTATTTTTACAACATATTGTGTTCCTATGTATGCAGCATTTATTAGAATGAAAGAAAAATAATGCTAGTTACTATAAGGCAGATAGTCAGGTAGGTCAAATAAGAAGAGATGTATATCCCTTATTATTGCCAAATTGTCCCTACAAAATTTTCACCAATCATTCATGACTGCATTTACATACATTTAAATTTAATGGCATTGGTCCAAAGGGAGAACTTTTTCATATATATTACAAAATATATTTTAAAAATATGTTAATCATATAATCACACCTACAAATTGTCTCTTTTTATTAGCATAAAAATAATGATTTATTAGGAGCATGCCATGCACATTTTACATCTGAAAATATATTATGGCACTTTTTTCTTTGACAGTCAAAGTCACTGATGATAAAGAGATAAAAGATTCATTAAGGATCACTAGAAGAATATTGTTAAAATGTACATACTACCCAAAGCAATCTATATATTGAAGACAATCCTTATCTGAATTCAAATGGCATTTTTTGCATAAATAGAACAATCATGAAATTTGCATAGAACCACAAAAGATCCAAAATTGCCAAATCAATCTTAAGAAAGAAATACAGGGGCGCCTGGGTAGTGCAATCGTTAAGCGGTCTGCCTTCAGCTCAGGCGTGATCCTGGCGTTTCAGGATCGAGTCCCACATCGGGCTCCTCGGCTGGGAGCCTGCTTCTTCCTCTCCCACTCCCCTGCTGTGTTCNGGCTCAGGCGTGATCCTGGCGTTTCAGGATCGAGTCCCACATCGGGCTCCTCCGCTGGGAGCCTGCTTCTTCCTCTCCCACTCCCCTGCTGTGTTCCCTCTCTCGCTGGCTGTCTGTCACATAAATAAATAAAGTCTTTAAAAAAAAAAGAAAAGAAAAAAAGAAAGAAATACAAAGCTGGAAGCATCAGTTTCTGATTTCAAACTATATTACAAAGAATATACAGTGGGGAAAGTTTTTTTCACAAAAATGGTGTTGGGAAAACTGGACAGCTACATGTAAAATAATGAAACTGGACCTCTGTATTACACCATACACAAGAATCANGAAAAAAAAAAAGAAAAGAAAAAAAGAAAGAAATACAAAGCTGGAAGCATCAGTTTCTGATTTCAAACTATATTACAAAGAATATACAGTGGGGAAAGTTTTTTTCACAAAAATGGTGTTGGGAAAACTGGACAGCTACATGTAAAATAATGAAACTGGACCTCTGTATTACACCATACACAAGAATCAACTTAAAATGAACTCTAATGTAAGACCTGAAACCATAAAACTAGAAGAAAACATAGGCAGTAAATTCTTTGACACTGTCTTGGCAATGACTTTTTTTTTTTAATTTGACCCAAAAGCAAAGGCAACAAAAGCAAAAATCAACAAGTGGAACTAAATCAAACTAAAATCTTTAGCACAGTACAGAAAACCATCAATAAAATGAAAAGGCAGTTTACTGAATGGGAGAAAATATTTTCAATGCATACATCTAATAAGGGGTTAATATCTAAAATATATAAGGAACTTATAACTCAACAGCAAGAAGAAGAAGAAAAAGGAGAAGGAGAGTAAGGGGAAGAAGAGGGAGGAGACAGGGAGGGAGGGGGCTAGGGAGGGAAGAAGTCAGGTTGTAAGGAAGAAATTTAATTTAAAAATTGGCACAGGAACTGAACAGACATTTTTCAGAGTAGTCATACGGATGGTCAACAAGTACAGGAAAATGTGCTCTACATCACTACTCACAAGGCTAATTAAAATTACAACTACAATGAGGTATTACTTCACACCTGTTAGAATGTCTATTATCAAAAACACAAATATTAACAAGTGTGGGTGAGGATGTAAAGAAAAGGAAACCACTGAGCATTGTTGGTGGGAAAGCAAATGATGCAGCCATTATGGAAAACAGTATGGTGGCTCCTGAAAAAATTAAAAATACAGCAACCACATGTTCCAGCAATATCCAAAGGAAATGAAAACAGGTTATTGAAGAGATAGCTTTACTCCCATGTTCATTGCAGCATTATTCACAATAGCCGAGATATGGAAACAACCTAAATGTCAATCAATAGATGAATAGATAAAGAAGATAAGACATTAATATAGATAATGGAATATTATCCAGCTACGAAAAAGAAGAAATCCTATTTTTTATAACAACACTGATGGACCTTGAGAGCATTATATGAAGTGAAATAAGCTAGACAGAGAAAGACAAATATTGTATACTACTACTTAGAATCTTTAAAAAAAAGTTAAACTCATAGAAACAGAGATAGAAAAATGGTTGCCAGGGTCTGGGGGGTGGGAGAAATAGGGAGAGGTTGAGAAAGGGTACAAACTTTCAGCTATAAGATTAATAGGTCTGAGGATCCAATGTAAAGCATGGTAACTGTAATTGATAACACTATGTATGTACAATTGAAATTTTCTAAGAGAATAGAACTTAAATGTTCTCACCTGAGTAAATAAATAAATAAGGTGGTGGCTGTGTAGATGTGTTAATTTACTAGATGAGGGGAATTCTTTCACAATATTTATATATTCAAATCAACATGATATACACTTTAAATATCTGACAACTTTGTCAATTATATATCAATAAAGTTGAAGTTAAAAATTATTAGTTTATAATATTAGAATTTTAGAAATACCACCATATTAAATTAAGATAAAACTTTGAAAAACTAATGAGTTAAATGAAGTTGTAAATATAAGTCAGTGAGCCTTGTTCTTGATGATAAATTACTCATAAAACAATATAGCATCATATGTAAGAGTATTAATTTGTAGCATGAGACATTATTTGTTAAAAATTATTGATTTAAAATTTAATTGGTTGAAAAAAAAAAAGACAAAACCAGAGAGGGAGACAAACCATAAGAGACTCTTAATCATAGGAAACAAACTGAGGGTTGGTAGAGGGGAAGGGGGTGGAAAGTTAGGGTAACTGGGGGATGGACATTAAGGAGGGCATGTGATGTAATGAGCACTGAGTATTATATAAGGTTAATGAATCCCAGACCTGTGCCTCTGAAACCAATAATACATTATATGTTAATTAATTGAATTAAAATAATTTTTAAAAAGTAAAACAAAAACAAAAAAAAGCCCCTTACTTGGCTGAATAAATTTCCTAAGTGCTAGAATCCTGACACTGTTTGCTTTTGCTGCTTTAAAAAAAATTATTTATTTGAGAGAGAGAGAGAACAAGCAGAGTGGAGGGAGGGGCAGAGGAAGAGGGAGATGCAGGTTCTCTGCTGAGCAGGGAGCCCAACTTGGGCTCAATCATAGGACACTGGGATCATGACCCTAGCCGAAGGGACACCCAGCTGACTGAGCCACCTAGGTGCCCCTTTTGCTTCTCTTTTTGAGTAACCCTCTATGCTAATTCATTCCTTTCTGAATGCACTACATGATAGTAATTGAGTCCATTTTTCTAAATTTGAGGATTCTGCCCCCCCCCATAATGATATTTTTCTTACTCTAATTTTGATACAAAGGTTCAAACCCCCCTGGACTCTTAGTGGCTCAAAGACTTCTAAAACTTCTTGTCTGCTTTAAAGCTTGATTTTCTTTCTTATGGAAATTGAAAACAAATTTTACAGGTTGATAATGCATTTCTTCTTTTTTTTTAATCCAAAGTAGAAAATCAAGGTAACCATCAATCAGGTGGAAATGATTAGGTAACATTAATTACTATAATGTTTTACTGGCCTTGGAGGGAGATTTGTTCTTGGGGAGAGTATTGATATTTTGGGGATGGAGATCTAAGTATGAAATTCATCCAAACATGTTCATTAATTCATGTTTACTCCACAAGCATATTATTCAATGTTTGCAGTGTTCTATTTGCTCTGCTTAGGTCTGGGAATATGTACGTCTTGGAGATGTGATCTTCCCATAGGCAGTTTAGAGCCTACTAACAATGATACACATACACAACAAACAAATGAAATAGAGTATGAGGACTGGAAGTACATAGGACATGAATGGTTTACAGGCATGCTTTTGGTTTAGACAACAAAACAAAACAAAAAACAAAACAAAACCCACTACCTCTTGCCTTTCTCTCCTAGATCCTGCAAATCTATCATCATACGCATTACTGCAGCTTCAAATCTGGCAAGAAGTACAAATTAAGGATTGGGACTAGTATAGAGATTGAAGTTGATGGTCGAACAACCAGAAATGTAAACACAGACTTTAAGGTCAGTAGACACTGGATCTACAGGTGCTCAACTCTAAGCAATCGTATTTGAATGAAATGGGAAGAATTTACTCTGCTACAAATAGGCTAATATTTGATGTCAAGAAAATACATGAATTTGTATCTTAAAAAATTACAGAATCTTAACAAAATAATAGCAAACTGAATTTAGAAGCTTGAATTAAAAGAATTGTATGCTATTATCAAGTTGGATCTTTCCCTGGGATGCAAGGTTGGATAAGCATACATAAATCAATTAATGTAAGACACCATATTATAACAATGAAAGATAGAAATCATATGATCATATCAATAGACACAGAAAAATCATTTGACAAAATTCAACACATTTTCATGATAAAAGCTTAACAAATTAGGTATAGATAGAATTTATCACAACATAATAAAGTTCATATGTGACAAACCCACAGCTAACATCATACTCAATGGTGAAAAATGGAAAAGTTTTCTTCTAATATCAGGAACAAGAGAAGAATACCACTCTTGCTAAACATTCAATATAGTACTAAAAGTCCCATTGTTGGAGCAGTTTGGCAGGAAAAATAAATAAAAGTCATCCAAATCGGAAAGGATGACAGAAAATTGTCTCTTTTTGCAGATGACATGATTGTAAAGATCTCACCAAAGACTGAGTCCAGTAAAGTTGTACGATACAAAATCAACATATAAAAATCAGTTGCATTTCTATACAGTAACAATTAACTACCCCAAAACAATATATATATATATATTTTTTTTTTTCGGGAGGGTATATTATTCATCCTTTGAAGAAAGGAAATGCTATTATTTTTGAAACATGAATGAACTTGGAGGACATTATCCTGGGCGAAATAAGCCAGACACAGAAAGACAAAGACTGCATGATTTTATATGGAATCTAAAAAATTATACTTAAGTAGAGAGTAGAATGGTGGTTGCTAGGGCCTGGGAGGTGGAGGAAATGGGAAAATAGTGGTCAAAGGGTACAATGTCTCAGTTATGCAGGATTAACAGATTCTGGAGTGCATATTATTGTATTGCATACCTGAAATTCGCTAAAAGAGTTGTTCTTAGGTGTTCTTACAACATATGCACAAAAGGTAACTATGTAAGCTGATGGACATGTTAATTAGCTTAATGTGGTAATCATTTTACAGAATATATGTATCTCAAAACATCATGTTGTGCATCATGAATGTATGAAAACTTTATTATAACTAAATAAAACTGGGGAATTTTTTAAAAGAAAAAAAGCAAGGAAAAATGACAGAGCTAGGGGAGGAATATTGAGAAATAATTTTATTTAAGCCTCTGACTGATAGGGACTTAGAATAATTGATTTTTACTCTATTATTTTATAGCTCTGAAGTCTTCTGAAAGTAAAAATAATAATGCAATTATTCCTTTCACACATATCACTTTTTATTTAATTGATATCTTGCTCTAACTTTCTGATTCATATCTCTCAAGCCTAAAACAAAAGACTTTGGAACAATTGTTTGACTCCCTCCAGTAATGATGTTCTCCTAAAATTCTTTTCTTTTATGCCCTCTGTATTAGGAACACTTACTCTTTCAAACTAGAAAAAGACCTCCGTTATTCTAATCACAACATGAATAGGTTAATTTAATAACTGCAACACTCTATATGCCAACAGAATTTTTTTATTGTCTCCTAAAATAAGCTGATTTAATGACATTTTATTTTGCATAAGAGTCAATGTGTTATTATGCTTTTAAATTTTTATCAAAGCATAATGTTTAGTTCATCTTTCTTAAAGGCAAAATAGTTATGATTTTATGACTTCTTATTCTATTTTAAAATGAGTATATAAATGTGGTCTCATTAGATTGTTTGCATAGTCTCTATGAGATATAATCAGTGTCACAGGCCAGAGTGTGGTACTATAAAGAATAAATAACATAAACAAATAAGGTGTAAAATCCACAAATGTCAAATAACAAATCTTACAATGTTTGTATATAAAATGAAAATGTCTCCTGTTATCCCTATGGCAATTACTTTATGCCCTAAAGCATGAGATATGACTGTCCCCATATTAAAAGTTATGATATCAGTGGCTATAAATGCATTGAATTATATTTTTTTAAAGATTTCATTTATTTATTTATCAGAGAAAGAAAGAAAGAGAGCGCTCACAAGCAGGGAGAGTGGCAGACAGAAGGAGAGGCAGGCTCCCCTCCTAGCAAGAAGCCTGATGTGGGACTTGTTTTTTTAATCCTTCCTGAAATCTTTACTCAACTGGGCCAAGAAAATCAAGTGAAATTGTTTCCTTTTAGAATTTTTGAATATATAAACTTTTTTTGAATAAAAAATATATATACACTTTTACTTTGAAAAAAATACATTTTTATGAGCAAATAGATAATTCATTGGAAAGAAAAAAAATCAGACCTTTAACTGAGACCTCCAAGAATCTTTAAAAGTCAAATTTAAACAAATATGAGCTCAAAGATAGTAAAATTTCTCTGTAAAATGAATGTTGGCACTGGAACATGATTGAAATATTTTTTCAATTTATAAATTCACTCTTGGGACTGGATTGAAAGGGGCTATATGTTACCACAAATTTCTTTCCCTGACTTTAACTTGGATAGTACCTCAATTATTGGAGGATGATTTTTATAAAGGATTTTTTTCATACACTTTTAGTGAGGAAGGCATTGTAACCATCCCATATAACACATTCTAGTGGCTTAGGACACTCAGTAAGGGAGTGCTTACTTTTTTCTACAATTTAAGCCTATTTCCTCTTGTCCTCTATTCAGTGAATAGAGAGAAAAACTATTCACTGTTACTGTACAAGACCTTTTTCATATAACCTCAAACTAATGATCACTCTCCAAGCTTTTTCTTTCTTACTCTTAAATAAATTCATTTCTGTTTACTTATTCTCCATTATACATTTCAAGTAAAGCTTAATTCTTTTTCTTCTCATGTAGGCCTGCTCCAATTTCTTTAGATCTCATATCAACTTTCATTCATGTTTTTAGCTATAAAACACAACACTTGAACTTTCTTTGCCAAAAGATACATTTCTCTACCTTAGAGGCTGAGCTATTTTTGAAATGGCAAGAGTAACTGAAAGGAGACAGCTCTGTAATTTACTATAATCTGTTCATGTTAATTAAATTTGGAATATCAGAGGAGAACAATATTTCTTTAAACTACTTTTAGATGACAGAAAGCAGAACTGGCATATAGTATCTTTGTGATGCTTTTCCAATAGAACCATTTCAGTAGCATGCTAAACTGTCCTCAGATAGTGCTTCAATCCAAAGGACAATCTGTGAGTGTTTGCAATGGAAAATTGTTTTTATATCTATTATCACAGAGATTATTCATGCATCAACTCATACAAAGACATATATAGATTATTTAATGAATATTTTGTTCACATCTAAGGGATTAAATTAACTTTGGGCCTCATGGCCCTAATACTGTAATAAAGGAAATAAAGTTATAAAAAATGGTAACATGAATATGTATCATACCGGCACTATATAAATGCCATTGTCATTCTTAAGTGAGATAATGGCATTCAGAGCACACAAACGAAAGTTTTTGAAAAGCTTGAGCTATTAAATATAATTAAATTCTTACCTCCTGCAGGTAAAATAGGAATGCATGATATAGAAGAGCATTATAGGGAAAGTTTATAGCATAGACACAGAAAGGCTAGACTCTTCTGAAGTTCCACAGTCACTATATCAGGGGCAGGAACATCACAGAGCTATGGGGGCTGTCTGCTTTCAACAGCAGCAATAAATGGCAAGTGTAACGGCCACAGAGTAGGGGGCCTGCTGGTTAGCTTTTAGATTCCCTCCATCTGAGATACTTTTAAGAAGAACTTCATACCACTTAATCCCACATTTTCATGATTGTTGAGTTGGAAGTCTCAGTGTATTCATTTCAAGCATTAAATATTAAAAGATTAATTGACCGATTTTATACCATCACTCTACATGCCTAAGTTTCCTTTCTCTTCGACACTTGGTTAAAACTGCCTTCCTACCATAAGCCTGAAGTTTTCTTTTCAAACCTTTTTCATAGCAAAAGAGGCAATTTTACTCATAAGGGTTTTACCAGATTATACCTAGAGTCCATTTCTAAGACACTGATTCAAAAATTAACAAAATTACAGATTTTTCTTATGTTGAAAATATTTTTTATTACTAATGTGAGGATTCACATCAGTGATAACAAAGAACTTTGAAGAATTTTGAGAGTCAGCAAAATAAAATAATGTAAAAGAAAAACTGTTAACTAGAGAACACTGAAGCTGCTAAAAATGGGTGAAACAAAGCTCTATTCTCTGTATAACCACAACATTGCAATGGAGTTATCTTGTGAAGATGCATATAAAAGAGAAACTTTTTTCAAATAGTTAAAAATCATATACATTGCAATTCCACAATATTTACTTATTTAGTTTTATATTTAAAACAATCCTGATAATCAGATAGAAAATGTATTTTTATCTCCATTTGACAACTATGAAAATTATTTTTAATTTATTATTTTATTTTTTAAAAGATTTATTAATTTATTTGGCAGAGAGAGAGAGAGTGAGCATGAGTGGGGGGAGGGGCAGTAGGACAGGGACAAGCAGACTCCCTGCTAAGCAGGGAGCCCAATGACACGGGGCTCAATCCCAGGACCCTGGGATCATGACCTGAGCTGAAGGCAGATGCTTAACTGACTGAGCCACCCAGGTGCCCCACAACTATGAAAGTTCTAAGGGCATTTTTTTACAGAAATACAATAAGCAATTCTAAAATTTGTTTGGAAGTACCCAAGACCCAAGGAGCCAAAGCAATCTTGGGAAAGACAAACAAAGCTGGAGGCAACACACTTCCTGATTTCAATCTATCTTTCAGAGCTATAGTAATAAAAACAGTGTGGTATTGACATAAAAACACAGATCAATGGAACAGAATAGAGAACCAGAAAAAAACCCATATATAGATGGTCAATTAATTTACAACAAAGGAGCCAAGAATATACAATGGAGAAAGGACAGTCTCGTCAATAAATAGTGCTGGAAAATCTGGACAACTACATGCAGAAGGGTGAAACTGGACCATTATCTTATACCATACACAAAATTAACTTACAGTTGATTAAAGACTTAACCATAAGACATGAAACCATAAAAATCCTAGAAGAAAAGAGGCATTAAGGGCTTTGACATAAGTTTGGCAATCATTTTTTCTTTTTATCTGCCACCAACAGCAGGGAAACAAAAGCCAAAAGAAACAAATGTATGACATCAAACTAAAAAGCATCCATTTGGCAAAGGAAACCATCAACAATGGAAAAAGGCAACCTATGGAATGAGAGAAAAATATATGCAAAAAATGTATCTGATAAGGAATTAATATTTCAAATATACAAAGAACTCACAATTCAGTAGCAAAAAACCAAACAATCCAATTAAAAAAGGGTCAGGGGTATCTGCACCTTTATGCTCATTGCAGCATTACTTACAAAAGACAAGACATGGAAACAACCTAAGTACCCATGGACCCATAAGTGAATAAAGAAAATGTAGTGTGTGTATGTAAATATACATATATATGTACACACACACACACACATACAATGAATATTCAGCCATAACAACAACAACCACCACCACAACAACAAGGAAATCTTGCCGTTTGTGACAACTTGGGTTGAACTTCAGGGCATTATGCTATTTGAAGTAAGTCACACAGAGAAAGACAAATACCACATCATCTCACTTATATGTATCATCTTTAAAAAAAAAAGAAAGAAAGATTATAAACACAGAAAACAGGTTAATGGTTGACAGAGGTGGGGGGCGGGGGTCGGTGGTGGAGGTGAAGTCAGACAAAAGTACAAACTTCTTCATTACAAAATGAATAAGTCCTGGGGATGTAACATACAGCACAGCAACTATAGTTGTGTATTCAAAATTCTGTATTTGAAAGCTACTAAGAGAGTAAATATAAAAAGTTACCACCACAAGGAAAAAATTATAACTGTGTGTGGAGATGGATGTTAACTAGACTTATTGTGGTGATCATTTTGCCACATTTACATATATCGGGTCATTCTGTTGTAAATCTGAAACTAATATATGTTATATGTCAATTATATCTCAATAAAAAGCACAGAAAATTGAATTTCAGAGATAAAATAACTCTCATATTTTGAAAGATACATTATGATAAACATTGAAGCCTCCCAAATTCTGACTTTGCTCTTTTCTCTGTTGCAGTATTCACATTTACCACTAGAATTGTGCATGCAATTGTCGCTGTGTGCCCTCCTTTTCAAAAAGATTTGGAGGTTGTATTAGTTTTCCAAAAAGATTTGGAGGTTGCATTAGTTTTCCTTTACCATGTAACAAATTACAAAACTTTAGTATCTTAAAAGAACAGATATTTATTATAATTTTTGTAGATTAGGAGCCAGACTCAGCTAGAGTGAATTCTGTGATTATGGCAATAACCAATGTGGTGACTGGATTCTATTCTCATCTGAAGAATCCATTTTCAAGTTCACTCGGTTTTGTGGACAGAATTCATTACCCTGTGGTTCTAGCACTGAGGATACCAACTTTTTGCTGACTGTCAGCTAGAGGCCACTGTCAGTTCCTAGAGATCACTATCACTTGCCCTATGAGCCTCCCAACATGGCCACTTACTTCTCCAAAGACAGAGAAAGGTATCTTGAGTGAGTCTGTTAGCAGGACAGAATCTTATGTAACATAATTACGGGGTGAGATAGTACATTACCTTTGCCATATTCTATTGGTGACAAGCACATCACAGGTACTGTCAACCCTCAAATGGAGGAAATTGTGCAAACATGAATCCTATGAAGTAGGTATCCTAAGAGGAGTAGTATAGGGTTTGTCTACTGCAGAAATATTCCTGGTAGGATAAATTGATTAGGATTATTAATATATTAATGTTACTAGAAATTATTTTGTATGCCAATAGGCCAAAGGGGCTATTAAATTTTATTAAATCCTAGCCTCTAATCTCATCATAGTGCATGGATCAAGAAATACTTTTTAAAAAAATAATATTCATTCAAGCCATGAAATGCTAGGTATGTGAGATTCTTTGACCATGTGTTATAATGTAAATAGCAACCTTTCTGGACTGTCTGAAAGGATGGAAAATTTTTTAACCTCCTGTGTTAAAGAAGTCAACAACTTTAACAATTCAGTGGGATGTTTGGCAAAAATGAAGTTGCCTTATAGATAATTATAGTTTTTACATAATTCCCATTTCAGCTACAGAACAATAAGAAATACATACTGACCCATATCCAAGTATATTTTAAAGCTCCCTAACCCCAATCATCTTTATTTTCCTTGATGGTTTGCTTCATTTCATAATAGTGCACATGGCTTAATATTTTTCTTCTCTTTTGTCTACAAATCTTAGTACCATTTTTTTTCTTTTATTTACAACATAACAATGACTTTAGGTTTTCAAATTATTTTTTGACAGGCTGGATGGGATCATTTGGTTCTAGGATGTGTTTCTATATCATATTTAATTTTGTATGAAGCCATTTGAGAAAACATAGGAAAAAGAAGTATATTGAAGATATTCAAATACACCCTGTAATTTCCCTAGAATTGGAAAAAGGAAATGTTGAAAAATTGCAGGAAAAACATTCCTTGTGAAATATTCTTGCTATTCCATGAACTGATACATTTTCTATTAGGAAATTGAGAGCATTAAATAGTTTAAAATATAATATGATTATTTTAATTAAGGTTATAGAACAACTTGAATTTAAAACATACTTTATGAATGTTTTATTGAATCAATAAATATGCTAAAATATATAATGTGTTTTTATATTCTTTGATATTAAAAGAATCAACAAGGGTACATTTATTCATCTAGAATATGCAATATTAAAAAATTATTCCAACTAATGCAAAATCAAAATATGCTCAATCCCATGTAAAACATTGGCATGCAAATTAATGTGAAAATGGACTGGGCTGTAACCTCTTCACAAGTATTTTAATGAAGTAAAGATGAGAATGTTTTTTTTTTTTTTTTTTTAAAGATTTTTTTTATTATTTATTTGACAGAGACAGAGAAAGCCAGCGAGAGAGGGAACACAAGCAGGGGGAGTGGGAGAGGAAGAAGCAGGCTCATAGCAGAGGAGCCTGACGTGGGGCTCGATCCCATAACGCCGGGATCACGCCCTGAGCCGAAGGCAGGCGCTTAACCGCTGTGCCACCCAGGCGCCCCAAGATGAGAATGTTTTAACACATTTTTATACAAATTTACACTACATAATAAAAAATGTGGTAGAATGTATCTGGCAACCAGTCTCAAATATGCATTAACATGACTTGGGGGGATTTGAATATAGTAGAGGAAATTAATATACTTAAGCCTAGCAACCCTCTCCAAAGATTTTAATGTATTTTTCAATCAATAAAGGAGATCAATAACCAAAATCCTATAAAATTTATAAGTTTTTTTTTTTTTTTTAGAAATGGAGAGAGAGGCTCCATGCCCAGTGGAGCCCTATGTAGGCTTGATTGTACCACCCTAAGATTATGACCTGAGATGAAGTCAAGAGTCGGGTGCTTAACTGACTTGAGGCGCTTGGGTACCCCTATGAGAAAATTTGTAACACTACATTTTTTTCCCATCCTTTCCTTTCAATCTCATTTCCCTTCTAGCAGGAAAACCCAATAAACATGGAAGATCTCCCCTTCTCACCCCTTACAGAACATAAAGAATTGCCAGGTATCAAAAAGATTGAAATTCTCCTCTAGACTACTTCAAGGTTCCCTCTCTAATAACTTCGGGCAATATTAACCAGCCCCCCCCCCGAGATATTTCAATAACAACTGTTCCTTTCTTTTGAAATAGTACTCATTTTATTAGTCATGGAGCTGCAATTATGGTCCCAGACCTCTCCTCTGCCTTACTCCCACCATGCCCTCAATTGTACCTTATCTCCCATCAATGTCTAACTGTCATGTGTTTCCAAGTGTTCATGTTCTTTAACCTCTGTTTCCTCTGCTTTCTCTTCTCTTTGCTTGGAATTGCAACATCTATTCATCTTTTAGAGCTCAGCACAAGACTGGTCCCTCGTGGGCATCTTTCCATGATCTAAGAGCAGAGATAGGTGGTTTTTCTCTTTGCTATTTTTAAAATTTACTCTTTGTATTTTATAAAACTTACATATGCTTTCCCGCTAAGCTTTAATGTTGTAAAGGACATTAACTACATCTGTATTGTACTAATTTTATATACTAAAATCTTGCTAATAACTTCTCACATTTTAAATCCCTGATGAAAAACAAAATAATTTAGTAGAAAGCAAATCAAATATATAGAAACAAAGAGATAGACTGCAAAATTCCCATGACATTGTTTTCGTTGTGGTAAATGGAAATAAAAGTAATGCCAAACAGTTGCCCAATATATTCTATGCAATATTACCAAATCATGAAAAATACACAATCAGTTACTAGCATATATAAAAATCTCAATATGTCTTAGTTGCTTTTCCTTTTATATATCATAAATGGGCAATATTGGTTATGTTGCCTAATTCTTCTATAAAATGCTATTTGTGTTAAGTGTACAGATTCACTTACCTATACTAGTTCTTAATACAGTGCTCATAATGAACTCAAAAAATATAGATTAAATGAATGAATGGACAAAACTCCTGCATGTGAACTGTGTACAACAGACAGTCTAAATTAAACCAAACAAGGATCTTTCATGCCTTGTAATTTCTAATACTATTTTCTCCAGAAAAATATTCAAAAGCTAAAAATTGAGAGGATCCCAATATAAGTTTCTTATCCAAAGCTTTAAAATTATAACTTTATGAGGTGAGTCTTGAGACATAAGACAAAATGAAAAGACCCCCATTTAATGAATTTAAAACACTCCTTGAAATATTTCACTTCATACATCATTTCATACTTAGCACACTACATCTTCTGATCCCACATGTATCGTATTCATATCAAAGTAGTTTTCCTCTTTTCTTTGTTTTTCAGAACTTAGATCTTTCTCTGCCTGTCTTTCTTGTTGATGTGGGAAACTTCTACTTATATCCTTCAAGATTTAGTAAATAATATTGTCTATATTTTTATTTTGTATTCCATCTATGCCTTCCAAAATAATTCTAGTAGACTGTACTGTATTTCTGATTTTTAATTTAATGATTTATATCTAAAATTGAGATCTAAATTCTTCTAAAGTAAGGACACATATTATTTCCTATTTATATTTGTTTAATTTCTGTCATGTGTTCCTAGAACACGTTGTCTAGCAAGAGTATGTGATGAATGAATTAATTTATAGATAGAAAATACATAGAAATCTCCTATTTTTAACTATATATGTATATATTTTTTCCGATCTCAGAACATGGCTACATGTTTTCAACTTAAGGACATAGATACTATTGTCTAATTTGAAAAAGTGACCTGGAAAATTATATCATTTATATTTTAAGTTCTCAATGAATATTCACTCTTTCAATCATCTTTTATTTGTT
>NC_048224.1:93883972-93924439 GCF_002007445.2 Ailuropoda melanoleuca | reverse complement strand
TTGTAGGACTAATTTAAGAGTAGTAGGAGTCTAGAAGTAGTATGAAATGTAGTGTAGGATCCAGCACACTAGAAAGAAGTGCTTTGGCTTTGGCTTTAAGTGGGAAAGGAAAACTTTGGAAGCTGAAGATCTAAGAATTGAAGTGATCTTCTCCATTTTTAAAACCTCCTCTGATTGCTTCATTGAGAAATGACTGTAAAGGGTTAGGGCCAGAAACCTAGAAACCATTTGAGAACAGCCGTCATTAATCCACACAGTGACAACAGTGGATGGACTGAGGTTGTGCCAGTAGATTTGGTGACAAGTGACAAGATTCTGGGAATATTTTGAAGATAAAGTCAGCAAGAATTACAAATGAGCTGAATTGGATAATGAAATAGGAAGTCATCAAGAGTGACTGTAAATACCATAGCACTAATTCAACAATATTGAAATCCAAGGTTTTGAAGATACATTTAATTTAATGCCTATGTACCCTACTTTAAGTAAACATCGGAAGTGTAACATAGAGGTGACATTAAAGGAAAGATGTAATTTTAAATTTCTTGAGGTACTACAAATCAGATTTATACAAGGGTTCTTTAGTACAAGGTTTATAATATTATTTCCTGTGTACATCTACAGAATTTAAAGGCAAGACTTTGAAGGGAACCTGAAGTCTGATTTTTGAAATGCTATTTAAACAAATCATACCTAGCTCTTCCTTATTTTTCAAGTTTTAACTTATTGCCATTTAATCAAGATAACCACAGAATAAAACACCTTGTTATGTGCTCCCAAAGCAATTCACATTTTACCCTATTGTGCTCCTCAACACATTGCATGGTTACTATTTGCCTGTCTTCTTTTTAGACAGGAAACTACAGAAGTAAAGGTATTCTATCTTTTTGACCACTAACTGCTCAATAGCTAACATATTAGTAAGCACACGGAAGAGACTCGAAATTATTTGCGAAGGCATTTATATGATTAATTTCACAAATATTTCTTGAGTCACTACTATAACCTAGGCGTGATGCTTACATGCTGATGATTCAGATTGAAAAAGATTCCATCTAGCTTACCCTCTAACCAAGGAGACAGATACTCAAGTAAAGCCTTTAGAAAGACAAATAGCAGTAACATATGTGAGGCACATAAAACATAAAAGAGGAGATAACCTTATATATGCCAGAATTTCAAGGAAGTTGTGAGAACAGGTAAAATCTATGCTGATTCTTAAATGACTTAGTATATTTTTTTCTTGATGTGTTACTTTGATGTAACATCTCTCTGTGTGTGTATATGTGTGTGTGTGTATACATGTATATACAAATATATACTGAATATTCATATTCTTGAATATATATTTGAACATGTACATATTGATAATACCACAAGCTTTCAAAGATCTCCTAGATTCACTCCTATTATTTAAATATGTTTTTGTTGGTTTTTTTTGTTTTAACTAGTAATATCTTAAACTACAAGTATACTCATATCTGCCTTTTTACAAAATCTTAACTTTCTCCTCCTTTTCCTTTTCCTTATCTTGTACTTTCCCTTCCCCCTCTTCTTAGCTCTCCTTTTATTCTTTTCTTCTTTTCCTCCTAGTTCACATTTTCTTCCATTCTTCTATCTGTTTCTGTATTTTGAATAGAATTTAATATTTCCCATAGAATCACCTAAACTATGTCATGTTAATTATTTGTACTTTCCAAATGGTAAATCTATTTAAAATATATTAATCTATTAATTTAGTGAATAACAATCCCAAATTCAAGAACATAGCTGAGAATGTTCCTTTATCAGAGCATATAATTATTTAGCCTATGGTTTTCAGTAGACACCTCCTGAATACGTAAGAAAAAATCAACAATAGATCAGCATACAATATTATACAAAAATTACTTGGAAACAATCAAACAGTAATACTATGTTTCATATTTCTATATCTCAATGCATTGTCTTTGTTAATAACCTAATAAGAGCTACTCCCTAGCTGTGTTGGCCTGAATGACCAATATGAAAGATGTAGAAAGGAATCCTCTGCAAATTTCCCCCCACAAAGCCTGAATATCAATGCATTTTTATACTTTGTAAATATTTTCTGGGTTACAATTTGCGAAAACATTCAAACAAACGAGTAAAAACATGGAATATATTATAGAAAGTTGCTGGAAAAAATACAGGTTTCGGAGCATCTCTTTGGAACTCAAAGAGTACACCAATTGGTAATGTCTACTTTACATGACATCATTCTCTTAACTTCTCCAGTTAATGGTCACATTCCTATTAAAATATCCAAGAGGACATTAAAGAATGTTCTCTATTCTAGTCAGAAAAAGTGTTGACAAGGTGTTGACTGTCTCACCATGCACTAACGATCTACTGAAGTGTTATTCAATGGAATACGCAATGGGAAAAAAANCCCTATGAGAAAATTTGTAACACTACATTTTTTTCCCATCCTTTCCTTTCAATCTCATTTCCCTTCTAGCAGGAAAACCCAATAAACATGGAAGATCTCCCCTTCTCAACCCTTACAGAACATAAAGAATTGCCAGGGATTAAAAAGATTGAAATTCTCCTCTAGACTACTTCAAGGTTCCCTCTCTAATAACTTCGGCAATATTAACCAGCCCCCCCCGAGATATTTCAATAACAACTGTTCCTTTCTTTTGAAATAGTACTCATTTTATTAGTCATGGAGCAGCAATTATGGTCCCAGACCTCTCCTCTGCCTTACTCCCACCATGCCCTCAATTGTACCTTATCTCCCATCAATGTCTAACTGTCATGTGTTTCCAAGTGTTCATGTTCTTTAACCTCTGTTTCCTCTGCTTTCTCTTCTCTTTGCTTGGAATTGCAACATCTATTCATCTTTTAGAGCTCAGCACAAGACTGGTCCCTCGTGGGCATCTTTCCATGATCTAAGAGCAGAGATAGGTGGTTTTTCTCTTTGCTATTTTTAAAATTTACTCTTTGTATTTTATAAAACTTACATATGCTTTCCCGCTAAGCTTTAATGTTGTAAAGGACATTAACTACATCTGTATTGTACTAATTTTATATACTAAAATCTTGCTAATAACTTCTCACATTTTAAATCCCTGATGAAAAACAAAATAATTTAGTAGAAAGCAAATCAAATATATAGAAACAAAGAGATAGACTGCAAAATTCCCATGACATTGTTTTCGTTGTGGTAAATGGAAATAAAAGTAATGCCAAACAGTTGCCCAATATATTCTATGCAATATTACCAAATCATGAAAAATACACAATCAGTTACTAGCATATATAAAAATCTCAATATGTCTTAGTTGCTTTTCCTTTTATATATCATAAATGGGCAATATTGGTTATGTTGCCTAATTCTTCTATAAAATGCTATTTGTGTTAAGTGTACAGATTCACTTACCTATACTAGTTCTTAATACAGTGCTCATAATGAACTCAAAAAATATAGATTAAATGAATGAATGGACAAAACTCCTGCATGTGAACTGTGTACAACAGACAGTCTAAATTAAACCAAACAAGGATCTTTCATGCCTTGTAATTTCTAATACTATTTTCTCCAGAAAAATATTCAAAAGCTAAAAATTGAGAGGATCCCAATATAAGTTTCTTATCCAAAGCTTTAAAATTATAACTTTATGAGGTGAGTCTTGAGACATAAGAGAAAATGAAAAGACCCCCATTTAATGAATTTAAAACACTCCTTGAAATATTTCACTTCATACATCATTTCATACTTAGCACACTACATCTTCTGATCCCACATGTATCGTATTCATATCAAAGTAGTTTTCCTCTTTTCTTTGTTTTTCAGAACTTAGATCTTTCTCTGCCTGTCTTTCTTGTTGATGTGGGAAACTTCTACTTATATCCTTCAAGATTTAGTAAATAATATTGTCTATATTTTTATTTTGTATTCCATCTATGCCTTCCAAAATAATTCTAGTAGACTGTACTGTATTTCTGATTTTTAATTTAATGATTTATATCTAAAATTGAGATCTAAATTCTTCTAAAGTAAGGACACATATTATTTCCTATTTATATTTGTTTAATTTCTGTCATGTGTTCCTAGAACAAGTTGTCTAGCAAGAGTATGTGATGAATGAATTAATTTATAGATAGAAAATACATAGAAATCTCCTATTTTTAACTATATATGTATATATTTTTTCCGATCTCAGAACATGGCTACATGTTTTCAACTTAAGGACATAGATACTATTGTCTAATTTGAAAAAGTGACCTGGAAAATTATATCATTTATATTTTAAGTTCTCAATGAATATTCACTCTTTCAATCATCTTTTATTTGTTCCTTATTATGTGCCAGATACTGTTCGTGGTACTAATACAGTGCAGAAAAAAAAATTGAATTAATCTGTTGCCTCAACAGTTCACAACTTTTGAACTAGAGGAAGGGCATGTGTGTGTGTGTGCATGTAAAAATATAGTATTTCATATGGTGATATATACATAAAGGAAGTAAGCAGAAAGGAAATAAGGATTGTTGGAGTGAAGGTGAAGATAAGGGTTGAAATTGTACATAGAGCATGTCTGTGAAGGGGCATCTGGGTGGCTCAGTTGGTTAAGCATCTGCTTTTGGCTCAGATCATGATCCCTGGGTCCTGGGATCAAGCCCTGCATCAGGCTCCCTGCTTAGTGGGGAGTCTTCTTCTCCCTCTGCCCATCCCTGCCTCATGCTCACACACACACTCTCTCTCTCAAATAAATAAAAACAAAATCTTAAAAAATAATAATAATGTCAGTAGAGACCTCATTGAAGTTCACTGGAGTCCAAATCTTAAGGAAGTGATTGAGTGAAACTGATGGAAATCTGGGTTAAGAGCATTAAAAACAGGGCATTAGAAAAATACAAAGATTCTGGTAGTGCAAACATGTTTCATGTGTTGGAATAACAGTGAGCAGGTGACTGTGGCTAAAGCAGAGCAAGCTCGAAATAAAATAGAAGAGGTAGTGGAGTTGTAGGACTAATTTAAGAGTAGTAGGAGTCTAGAAGTAGTATGAAATGTAGTGTAGGATCCAGCACACTAGAAAGAAGTGCTTTGGCTTTGGCTTTAAGTGGGAAAGGAAAACTTTGGAAGCTGAAGATCTAAGAATTGAAGTGATCTTCTCCATTTTTAAAACCTCCTCTGATTGCTTCATTGAGAAATGACTGTAAAGGGTTAGGGCCAGAAACCTAGAAACCATTTGAGAACAGCCGTCATTAATCCACACAGTGACAACAGTGGATGGACTGAGGTTGTGCCAGTAGATTTGGTGACAAGTGACAAGATTCTGGGAATATTTTGAAGATAAAGTCAGCAAGAATTACAAATGAGCTGAATTGGATAATGAAATAGGAAGTCATCAAGAGTGACTGTAAATACCATAGCACTAATTCAACAATATTGAAATCCAAGGTTTTGAAGATACATTTAATTTAATGCCTATGTACCCTACTTTAAGTAAACATCGGAAGTGTAACATAGAGGTGACATTAAAGGAAAGATGTAATTTTAAATTTCTTGAGGTACTACAAATCAGATTTATACAAGGGTTCTTTAGTACAAGGTTTATAATATTATTTCCTGTGTACATCTACAGAATTTAAAGGCAAGACTTTGAAGGGAACCTGAAGTCTGATTTTTGAAATGCTATTTAAACAAATCATACCTAGCTCTTCCTTATTTTTCAAGTTTTAACTTATTGCCATTTAATCAAGATAACCACAGAATAAAACACCTTGTTATGTGCTCCCAAAGCAATTCACATTTTACCCTATTGTGCTCCTCAACACATTGCATGGTTACTATTTGCCTGTCTTCTTTTTAGACAGGAAACTACAGAAGTAAGGTATTCTATCTTTTTGACCATTAACTGCTCAATATCTAACATNATGTGGTACTCTCCCCATCCTGAAATGACCCCCCAAAAGTCTCATTAGTTTATTGGCAAACAGAATTTAATAAGGCCCAAATTTGGAGATAAAATGTCAGAAACATTGGATAGCAGAATTTGGGCCCCAAATTTTTAGAGTCTGAAGTAATAAACCAATACTAATAAGACAAACTTTAATAAGAAAACCTACAGTGCTACAGAAGCACTTGATAGGAAAGTATGACTTTGCATCATAGCGTACAGTGAAAGTTAGCAATCTCAACATGTAGTTGGCACATGAAGCAACTCAGTCTTCAACTGTATTTATTCAAATGAAATGCATAAGTTGAGAAAGTTGATTGTTTCACTGCCCTTTACTTTGCAAAATATTGTTTATTTGGTTTTAACTAAGGGCATTTCCAATTTTACATGTTTATGTTTATGCATTCTTAGAGATATTTCTTACTTCTTTCCAGAGAAAGAGACTTCTTATTATAGTGTCATATAGTTTCAGATAATATGTAAATCAACATTTTATATTATTAGTTTTCTCTTGATAACATCTTATAATTGTGACAGAAAAATATATTAGTAGTCTCATCATTGAAATAAATTATCAATAAGCATCACTTGATGAAATTTAATTAAACCTAAATAAATAATTATTCTAAGGATACTTTCTGCAGCATTTTTAATCAACAGTGATTTTTCTTCTCTCTAAAGTTACTCTTTTAAACAAATGTTAGTCTAACAGATCTAAGAGCATATGGTTATTTNACAAGTTTAATCTTTAATCTTAATATACAATACATATGAACTCTACAATGACTACTGTAATACACTGACATCAGGCTATCAGTGAGCTATTGAATGTAGGACAAGTCAAGCCAGCTCATATGAGATACTGATCTTACGTTAATTATACCCCAAAATTACAAAGATAGATACTCATCAGTCTTGTGATACATTTAGTTCAAATCCACTAATTGTGTCCAATGAAAAATCATTGTTTTAGAAATTCATATTTCAGTATATTAATAGCATTGTCTAATTTTATAACTTTAAATCTACTTAAAATTTTGAAACTACATAACAAGACAGAATTTGGAATATACAGAAAAGAATCACAGTAAAGCCAAAATACAAATCCTAAGAGAAACAGATGCAGATGTGAAATATAAATGAACTGTAGGTACTATCAAAAGCCAACAAGTAAGCATATAAAGCTTTGCTATCTACATTTTACCTACATGTAAAATTTGAAACTCCCTTAGTTAAAACCAAATAAACAATATGTACATTGTAATTACAACATATTTAAGAAAATTCCAGAAAAAATAAATGGAAGTACATATATTCTCACTATGTTTATTATGTATAATATGTGTGGCAACTGTTGGTTTATGGGTCTTCATATTCACTGGCTTTGATGACATTGTGCCACTGGGCATGNTATGTACATTGTAATTACAACATATTTAAGAAAATTCCAGAAAAAATAAATGGAAGTACATATATTCTCACTGTGTTTATTACGTATAATATGTGTGGCAACTCTTGGTTTATGGGTCTTCATATTCACTGGCTATCAAAGCCATTGTGACACTGGGCATGTTTCAGTTTCTTATATTTGTATTCCTTCTCAAATATGATACTCTAAACTTCTTCTCTCTTGCCCTTGTTCTTGCTTTGTGTGTGTGTACATGTGTCTATATGTCTATGTACAGGCCACATATAGATATTTAGTTTTTCTCTTCTAATACATATGCTTATATGTATTTATGCATATATAAATACAGAGAGATTATATATAGACAGATAAAGATAATAGGTAGATGGACTGGCATGCATATTCATTCTCATACTGTGAGCCTATAAAAATTAGATGAGCAGAGGATATAAAATATAACTTGATGCATTTCAAAAATACTGTCCAAATAAACTTGCACTGAGGAAACTCATTTATAAGCTGCATTATTCTTGTTATTGTTTTCTATTGCATCATTTACTTCAAAGGTAATTTTCAAATTATCCAGAAAATAATTTTGTGCTCAAAGGGATTCCAAGAAATCTGAAACAACACTTAAATTGCTTTTAGGGATATCTATGCTCGGTCAGCCACTCATCAATTACATTCAATATATTCGCACTATAGCTTAAAAGAGTATTTGAGTTCTTTCTGATTTATGCTACAGGACCAGCCAGAAAGCTAACAGCTGTGNAGGTAATTTTCAAATTATCCAGAAAATAATTTTGTGCTCAAAGGGATTCCAAGAAATCTGAAACAACACTTACATTGCTTTTAGGGATATCTATGCTCGGTCAGCCACTCATCAATAACATTCAATATATTCGCACTATAGCTTAAAAGAGTATTTGAGTTCTTTCTGATTTATGCTACAGGACCAGTCAGAAAGCTAACAGCTGTGTTGTAAGGAAAATTGAATTGTGAGTTATCTCTTTTTTTAAAACCAAGTCTGGATACAGTGTAGATACTGTTCCCACTTTTCCTCACCCACGTCATAGAGATAACTTTAGTGATGGTATTAAGAGTACATATGGAATTCCATCATGAAAAGAGAAAATTACCTGATTCTATATAACAGATTGAAATAATTTTAACTTATAGGGTATTATGTATATAATTGTATATATTATGTATCATAAATGTATCTATAATCCATGCTATGTTAAGTGTTAGTATCAAAAAAAGATAAATATATAGCAACCCAAAACTAAATAAAGCTTTATGGCTAGGGAAAATATCTGTTTATTAAAGTCATATAATTTTGTATAACAGTTGGTTATGGATCACTACATTTAAACGATATTCAGTTATAAGAATTATTTTATCTTATTTTATCATTGAAAAGTTTATCAAAACATTAAGTTTGATATGCTGATTAATAAAAACAAGGGCAAACAAACAAACAAAATCTCCTGACATTAAGCCAGTACTAAATTTANCTATGTTAAGTGTTAGTATCAAAAAAAGATAAATATATAGCAACCCAAAACTAAATAAAGCTTTATGGCTAGGGAAAATATCTGTTTATTAAAGTCATATAATTTTGTATAACAGTTGGTTATGGATCACTACATTTAAACGATATTCAGTTATAAGAATTATTTTATCTTATTTTATCATTGAAAAGTTTATCAAAACATTAAGTTTGATATGCTGATTAATAAAAACAAGGGCAAAAAAACAAACAAAATCTCCTGACATTAAGCCAGTACTAAATTTGTGCAGAGGGAAAATCTATTAACATCTCTCTAGTCTGATTGTTAATGATTTACAGTTATACCTTCACATATCATCCATTTTACATACTTTAAACACTCAGCTGGGGAAATATCTTTGTAAGCTACGATGATTCCATAAGCTTTTATCTTATTTTATCATTGAAAAGTTTATCAAAACATTAAGTTTGATATGCTGATTAATAAAAACAAGGGCAAAAAAACAAACAAAATCTCCTGACATTAAGCCAGTACTAAATTTGTGCAGAGGGAAAATCTATTAACATCTCTCTAGTCTGATTGTTAATGATTTACAGTTATACCTTCACATATCATCCATTTTACATACTTTAAACACTCAGCTGGGGAAATATCTTTGTAAGCTACGATGATTCCATAAGCTTTTGTATGAATCAGGAAACTGTTCTTAGGGATTTAGTTCCTATATAGGAAATTATTGGACAAGGGGGTTAGAAAATGTATTTTTCCAGGATGACTGGGTGGCTCAGTCGGTTAAGTGTCTGCCTTTGGCTCAGGTCATGATCCCGGGGTCCAGGGATCGAGCTCTGCAGTGGGCACCCTGCTCAGCAGAGAGTCTCCCTCTGCCCCTCCCACCCACTCATGCTCTCTCTCTCTCTCAAAGAAATAAATAAAACCTTAAAAAAAGAAGTAGTAGTTTTCCTCGGAATTTTTTCTGGAATGTGTGCATTAGATGCCTTTTCTTTATATCTGCCTCTTTTAAGAGTTCAAGAAAACAGAAGTGATAAGTGAATTAAGAGAGCAACTAAATGGATAGAAGTAACACAAAATAGCAGTTAGGCACATCACAGATGCGGTGAAAGTAAAAAGAAATTATGGACAAATTTCACAGTTTATAAAAAGAGGGCCATTCATATTTGTTTATTTCTTTAGTGCCTTCTATGTGATGGACACTTCACACAAATTTAATGTTTCTCTTTATATATATACATTTATATGTGTGTATAACATACATGTGTATACACACAAATATTCAAATATTTAGATGGAAATATGGAGGCTTTGAGTGACTTCTTGATTTTGCCAAATTAGACATATGGCTATCAAACTTAAATACATTTGGCAGCAAATTTCAAATCCCACTTACAACCCCATGCTGTCTCACAAGGCTCTTGTCACATAACAATTCCTTAATTGTCAAAACAAACTTTGCAGAATTAACTCTTATATTTTACTATTTTATTCAAAAAATGATATACATATATAGAATTGATATAAAATACTGTGACCTGTGCACTTCAGAGTCAATAATTTTTCCACTTCCACAAAGCACTCTTCCTACTGCACAGTACAAGCACCTGCACTCTGTTTAAGCCATCCCTGTATGCACTTATAAATCAATCCCCTGCAGCTTTTTAAACAGTTAATATACAGACTGTAGTGAGGTTAACTGGTAGATGTTCCCTTTCCCTTAACAGTTTACACTCATGATGTTAGGGTCCATGATTGCATGTCTGTGGATGCCCAAAATCTATCAAACAACTTGGCAGTTACTCAGTAAGTACTGTTTTAAAGAAATTATACAATTCAGCAGTTGTCAGGCCTGGCTAAAAGTAGAACAAGTCTGATCGTCAGCTGAACTGGTGTGATGTGGACTGCAATTAATAATAATTTTCAAATTAATGAATGCATGAGTCATTTTCATTTAGTTAGAAATTTTATTGTGATAACTACAATAGCAAAAAGTTGATGGTTATCTGAATAATGAATTGAACAGTAATTCTGTCATAGTTCAATTGGAGTGAAATTGAAACACTTAATTGTGATTGACCTGTATGTATAAGAAACTAAGACCATCTGACACTGTGAGCCCTGATAAGAATATATGAGCCTAAGAAGAGTTTTTTTTAATAAAAGGAGATGTATCTGCACAGATAATGCTAGTATTTGGAATTAGGAAAACAGTGAACTCAAATTTCTTGCTCTAAAAAACAGTGACCCCTCCTAAAATTTTGTCTTACTCATCCTAGGTGGTTAATAATTTAATTCATTTTTACATTAATTAATCTATTAAGATTGTCTCTCAATTCCTGTTATGACTGAATACATCTCTTTTATTTATAAAAGTTCTGATCCCATAGGCTTTGAAGATTCCCCCCTTCCCAAACTGATGGAAAAACGATATTGTGTGGGAATTGTGAGAATTTCTTGTCAATCACTGCAATGGTCCTTAGACAGTTAACCATCGTGAGTATAATAATCTTGGCCCGAAAAGATGTGTGCGTGTGTTGCTGATATAGAAGTGGATAACTAATTTAATAAAAGTTTTATGTGTTGAGACGCCTGGGTGGCTCAGTCGGTTTAGCATTTGCCTTTGGCTCAGATCATGATCCCAGGGTCCCACATCAGGCTGCTGCTCAGCAGGGAGCCTGCTTCTCCCTCTGCCTGTCCTCCCTGCTTCTGCTCTCTCTCTCTGACAAATAAATAATATCTTAAAAAAATAAAAAATAAAATTTTAAAAAATAAAAGTTTTGTGTAGGAAGCTGATGTGGAGTGTATATTTACCTTATCCTTTCTTCAATTAGATGTTAAAGGTCTAATTTAATTGGGCTCTCAAGATGTGGGTGTCATGTGGAACACGATGTGTTCCTTCATGTGTCATAAGGAACACGATGCTATAGAAGGAATGGCACAGTGTTCCCTGGGAATCAGCTTCAACTCTATTACATAGTATATTTTGACAGATTTAATTTTTTGAGGACTTAGTCTCCTTAACACAGTGTTTTGACCTGAACTCTGCTGGTGACGATACCCGAAGGAATGCTTTAAAAAGCATCCTTTTTAAAAGAAAAAAATGTAAATGCCAATACATTTATTTAGCAAGTATTTAATGGCCATCTACTATGTAGCAAACCCGAGTTAGAGGCTTAAAACATTTCTTCTTTTGTTTCCTTTAACTTTTATTAAAAAATCTGACCACATTCTATGCTTCCTTTCCAAATTGTTAAAAAATTAAATAAAAGAGATGGGAACATATCAAATATGTAAACATTGAGCTTGCAGTAGAGTGGCTGACCGGCCCCAAAATTAAAGGGTTATAAAGATATCCCCCTGCTAATGCAACTTCAAATTAAATTACATTTGTGTCACATCACTAATTAAAGAAGTAAAGGAGTCAATCACTAATGTGCATTATTTCAGCAATTAGGCACAGTTAAATTGATGTATATATATATTTGAAATCAGTACTCAAAATGTTTGCTAAACTAAACAGAATTTAAAGACCCAGAAGAAAAAACAATACTTAAAAAAAGGGAAGCTATATTTGTCTATTTATATAACTCCTGGGATATTTACAAATTTATATAAATGAAGTGGGTTTATTAATCTAAAAATATAGGTAAATAATTTTAGGTCGTTATTTACATGAGAATTAAACCAATCCTCATATTAATAATATTACTTCAACAGGAAAGCATAGATCCAACTTACAGTAATCACATTTTTTCTTTATACCTTTGTACTATGGGAAAAAGGCATACGTTAGAGAACTGCTTTCCCTACACTTGCACAATTTTTGTTAAAATATATTAATAATCGTTAAGCCAGCTTTACTAGGTGAATACAGTTTGTGAATAAGATTTGAATGAGAAAGGAGGTATTGCTGAGGTAACTTGCCTAGTTTGTTTTACCCTTGAAATAAAGGAAATAAATACATACAAAGTTACAAGCAGAATACATCCTATTAAATAGCAAATGAAAGTTTCAAATTATTTACAAGTGTGTTTGTATTCAAAATTTGAAACAGAGTGTTCTCTTAAGACAGAATATCTGTACTTTAACATAAAGAAAATATAGAGCATGCTTTGTTTAATTATTTGCAAAGACTGGTTGTTTGGATATATATACGTATATATGAACACACACACACACTCTATACAAACACAGTAATTACTGTAAGTTGACTTGAGAGATGACAGCAGAGAAGAATGAGTGTACAAAAACATTAATATTTCCAAATGGTAAACGTATTATGATTAAGAAAGAAATAGCTGTAACCCTACAATCAGAACCCTGTGAGGATAAAGAAAACCTGTGCATAGAACTTGACCAGTACATGATTTTTGGACAAAATTTGACTAATGTGGTTGATTTTACAAACCCAACAAGAAAGAAACACAGTTTGATGGTATAACTGCATTGTTATTGCTTTCTTTGTAAATATGCAAAATATTTTTTCATGATCAGGTTTAGTATGTGTTATCTAAAATATTTCATACCACCCAGGAAGAAAAACACTCTTTTTATGTTTCCTTAGCAGTTAGGGTAAATCTCTATTATACCATCTATCACATCCTCCAAATTCATTACTTGTTGTCTTGTTCTCCTGTTCTCTACACCTTGTCCAACAGAATTCTACCAATGTCCCCTTTTACCTTTGTAAATTAAATTGATTGGCTAAAAGGCATTGCAAAATAACATAGTCCAAACCTGATCCTTTTCATTCAAACCTGTTCCCAACTCAGTTTCCCAATCTCAGTTAATGTCCTCAAGCTCGAGGAACTTTTATTCTTTATGTTTATATTTATATATTTATTTTTTTAAAGATTTATTTATTTATGTATTTATTTATTTAACAGAGAGAGACCGCCAGAGAGAGAGAGAACACAAGCAGCGGGAGTTGGGGGGGGAAGAAGCAGGCTCCCAGCAGAGAAGCCTGATGTGGGGCTCGATCCCAGAATGCTGGGATCATGCTGAGACAAAGGCAGACGCTTAACGACTGAGCCACCCAGGCACCCCATATATTTATATATTTAAATGTATTCAATTATTCAGGAAATCCTTCCAATTAAATCTCAAATCTGTCACCAGCAGCTTCTCTATCACTATCACCCTAGTTCAAGACACCATTTTCTTCTAGCCAACAGACTATAAGGGCCTCCTATCTAATTTTCCTGCTTCTATTCTTGCAATCTTTTTTTTCTCAAGATTTTATGTATTTATTTGAAGAGAGAGAGAGCGTGCGTGAGAGCGTGAGCATGAGCAGAGGGGAGGAGGAGAGGGAGAAGGAGAAGCAGACTCCCCACTGAGTGGGGAGCCCAATGCAGGGCTCAATCCCAGAACCCTGGGATCCTGACCCACTGAGCCACCCAGGTGCCCCCTCTACTCTTGCAATCTTACTCTGCATTCTCGTCATAGCAGCCACAGTGATCCTGTTAACATTTCCTCATATGATGTCACTTTATTTTCAACCTCAGCTCCTTCCATGGCACCACATGTCATAAAAGGTCCTATAAAATTTAGCCCTTTCTTAATTCTCTAACTTTACCCCCTAGTCCTTAGCCTTTGCTGATTCTACTCAGCCTCCTTGCTATCTCTGAGCACTCCAAAGACCTCAAGGCCTTTACCTTATTTCCTTTCTCTGAAGTTTTCTTACGCAATCAGCCTGGCTCACTTCCTCAAATTCTTCAAATGTTTACTCAAATGTAACCCTCTCACTGAGACCTGATTTGACTGCCATGCTTAGAATTATAACCACTCTCTCCAGCACACTCCATATTCCCTTCCTTCATTGGTTTATTTGGTTTTGTTTTTCCTCAAAGCACTTTATCACTTTGTAACTTACTACATGATTTACTTATTTATTTGGTTTAGTCTGTCTTCCTCCAATTAAGAAGAGATATTTTTGGTTTTGCTGTTCTTGTGTTGTTCCCTGATATATCCTCAGATAATGCCTGGAAAAGGCACTCAATAAATCTTGATCAAATAAATGAATTCATTTAAATATATCCCTTAATACCCTACATCCTGAACCATTCCTTTCAACCATGTCTCCGTATGGAACAACTGGGTCATCAGACATCACACTGAGATCATATTAGTTAGCTTTACCAAATGGATGATATAGAAGATCCATGAGTCTGACTATGGACTTATCAATGTCAATGCTTACAGTGGTTTTGGGCAGCACACAATCAAGCATTTTTTCTTATGGGTTTATCATAATAATGTTATTCTTACTATAAGTCCTCAAACATCATTTAGGAAACAAATCTTGATATTCTTGAGTGTATATACAGTTGACCAAAACCAGTGGTATAAAAAGACACAAGTTCTTTTATATCTATCTGCTTCCAGGTTGATTTCATATTACTCTTTTTGGATATTTTTAATTTGATAAGTTAAAAAGTTTCCCAAAATTTGGAGAGAGAAATCTATTATTAGTCCACAGTTTTCTTACCACCTTTTCAAAATAGTGTGTGTGATAGATGGGATAAGGCATGCACTATTTGTTGCCTTGCTTCACTCCTTCGGAGATAAATAATGGCTTTTGCACAGCACTTCTAACTCATCTAATTCAGTCTGATTTGATACTTCCATTGGGAAGTATAGATCATTTTGAATTGATTGCTTTGGGAAGTCTCAACAGATATTTCATATTCAGTGGATTAACATAAATAGTAAGCTGTGGTTTTACATCTTGTTCTAAAGGCCGACTATTATTTGGACCCAATGCTGCCCTATTTACCAGCAGAATGTAAAGCAGGATAGTCTGTAGAACACTGTGAAACATAGGTGATAGGCTATACTTATGAAAATTCTGATTTTATAGATCTGGCTATACACATCAATTTTAAAAGAAAACTAAAACTTCTTAGGTAATTAATTATAACCTATATTCTCAGTGAGGATCATAGAAGTAAGATAGGAATATAAACTTGGGAAAAATAATTTTGCATTGTCTGGCTCATTTCTATTTGTTCCTCCATCTATTTTTTGTTCCCTACTAGGGAAGTATCTGAAAGTTAAAATCTGTCCATGGTTTGATTAGGTAGAGCAAAATAGCAATCCTAGGTCATGACCATTTAGCTGAAAAAAAAATGATACTCTTATATGGAATTTCTTAGAATAAAATTATTAGCTCACAGGGAATCATTCTTATTTATATTATTTTTTATTTAATGAATATTTATATGTTATATACCATGTGTCAGGCTTTGTATTAAACTTGATGGATGAACAAGGAAGTCAGTTCCTAATTTCATTGATAGTAGTGGTAGAATGTTGGTTAACTTATAGAAGTTAAAGAAGGGCCCCTGAAGAGGTAATACATGTAGCCTGAATTGATTTATATCTTTAAATACGTTTTACCCATGATTTGGGAATGGATTTTTGGGGTCCAATAGGAAAAAACATGGAGAGCGAATAAAAGTTGTCTCTACTAGTGGACTAGAAAACACAGATACAGAGGGATAGGCATACATCCCTGACTTACCACTATAGATAAATATGACAGGAACAATAGGAACTTACCACAATACAAACAGTAGGCCCCTTGAGACAAGTACTAGCAAGTGCTAACAGACCCAGAAACTATCATAAATGCTATAGTTTATAATTCATTTAATCCTTACTACACTCTTATTGTATAGAGACTGCTTTTCTCATTTTATGCATAAGAACACTATGGCACAGAGAGTTTACCATTGAAAATTATATATCTAGTAACACAGCATAGATATGAGCCCAGAAATTTCATTCCTGAGCCTAAGCTTTTAATGATGATAAAGCATTTGTGATTTTACTATAATACTGTGGAAGAAGACTAGCTAATTACAAGGTGTTTTGATCAAACTTTGCTTCATAGTGGACCCAATCGAATCTTGGAGTCATCTGTAATTATCCTCCCAGTTCCTGAGTATTTGCTGCATATCATTAATTCTAAGTTTGAAATGGAGAGGAAAAAGACCCAGTTTAGCCAACTCAATTGTGAAAGAGAAGTACAAAATCAGAGGACTGACATTATTTCAAGAATTACTGTAGAGTTGCACTAATCAAGACACTGTGATATTGGCAAAAGAACAAATCAATGACATGTAATAAAGAGCCCAGAAATAGACCCCCCAGAAAGACCGACAACAGATCTTTGACAAAGGGGCAAAGGCAATACAATGGAGCAAGGATAGACTCTTCCACGAGTGGTGCTGGAACAACTGGACATCCACATGCAAAAAAATGAATCTAGACACAGACCTTATACCTCACAAAAATAAACTCAAAATGAATCATAGACTTATATGTAAAATACATGACTATAAAACTCCTATAAGATAACATAGGAGAAAACTTAAATGACCATGGATTTGGTGACGTCCTTATAGACACAATGTAAAAGGCTCCAACTACAAAATTAATTAATTAGTTAATTAATAAGCTGGACTTCAATAAAATTAAACTGTTCTGCAGGAGACAATGTCAAGAGAATGAAAAGATAAGTGTCAGAATTGGAGAAAATATCAGCAAAAGACATATCTAATAAAGCACTACTATAAAATGTACAAAGAGCTCTTAAAAATAAGAAAATGAACAACTTAATTAAAAAATGGTTAAAAAACCTTAATAGACATCTCATCAAAGAGGATATATAAATGATAAATAAGCATAAAAAATGTGCTCAACGTCTTATTACGCAATTCCAAATTTAAATAAATAAATAAATGAATAAGTAAATGAATAAATAAATAAAATAACAACTACTACACACCTATCAGAATAGTCAAAATCTGCAACTAAAATGATACCAAATCCTGGCAGGATGTGGAGCAACAGGAAGTGTCATTCACTGCTGAATTTTTGGTAGGTATGCAAATTGGCACAGTCACTTTATAAGACAATTTGTAGTTTTTAGATAAGTAAATATGTGCTTACCACATGATCTAACAATTATACTCTTGGACTTTACCCAAGTGAACTGAAATTGATGTCCATCCAAAAACCTGAACATGAGTGCTTACAGAAACTTTATTCATAATTGCCAAGACTTACAAGCAACCAAGATGTCCTTTGGTAGGTAACTGGACAAAGTTGGAATATCCGGACAATGAAATATTACTCAGCACTGAAAAGATGGAAGCTATCAAGCCATGAAAAGACATGGAGAAAGCTTACATGCTTATTATTAAGTGAAAAAAGCCAATCTGAAAAATAACTACATACTATATGATTCTAAGTATGGGATTCTGGAAAAAGCAAAAGTATGGATACAATGAAAAGATCAGTGGTTGCTACAGGTTAATTGGAGTTAGGGAAGGAATGCAGAGAACTTTTAGAGCGGTAAAACTATTCAGTATGATACAACAATGGTAGATATATGTTCACTATACCTTTGTGGAAACCCATGGAAGTAAAACACCAAGTGTGAACCCTGATCAAACTGTGAATGTTGGGTGATAATGTGTCAGTGTAGGTTCATTGATTGTAACAAATGTAGCACCTTAGTGCTGGGTATCAGTAAGAAAAGCTGTATATGCTTGGGACCCCTGGGGTATGTTGGAAGACTCTGTACTTTTGGCTCAATTTTGCTGTGACCTAAGACTACTCTAAAAGAAATTAAGTTAATTATTATCTAAAAAAATCATTCTGAATCCCATTTAACCACCAGTACGTTGATACATCACACAGACATACAGTGTTCCACTGTAAGTGCCCATATAGTATATCCTTTTATTGTCCTTAGAACATAAAAAATATTTATAAAAGTACTCTGGTTTCATCCTCTTTTCCTATTTGGTTAGACCCATATCTACTTATTTTTTTCTTAACTGAATTACAAAGTATTTGAATAGAGCTCCTCTTAAAAATCAGCTGGAAAAAACTGACAGACAGATATTTGTACCATCTCATTTTCACAGCACATGACTTAGTTTAATTACACCCAACTCTGTGACTTTTAGCAATGTTTTGAGACATTTGGTAGTTTTTACTACCCTTGGTATCACTGCATGGTTCACGATAAATAAGTAATTTATGGTATGTGTTTTTGGAACACTAGGGTGCAGGTTTTCTTTTTTTGTTATTATTTCTGGTTTTAAATAATCTTCCTTTTTAAAAAATATTATTTTTACTAAACAACAAACCATCTGTGGAAGTTTTCTCTCTCGAAAGTAACTTTTACTTTGCATAGAACAAATTTAAGTTGAATAGATCTATGTCTGTTCTCCTCACAACACACACTTTGTGTTGCAATGTCATATGAAAGTGGAGATTTTTTTTCAGCTTAGTGACTCCTAGAACTCTAAGTTGCAGTTAACTTCTGACCTCATGTGTGATATCAGTGCAGATAGCTAATGTGGCGATCAAAAAGGTTGAAGGTGTACGAAGTTTGATTTTATAGTTATAACAATTAATATAATTCAACTGTTCAGAAATCCATTTTTTTCTAAAACAATGTAATTTCTGAATCTAAACCTTAGCTTTACTGGTGGCAAGGGTTTTCATTAATCCCAAACAGGTTTCCTACTCAAATCCATTTGTTTCTCAGCAAATTTGGCTCCATTATTTAACATAGAGTAAATTTTTTTGTCAATATTTCCCATCTTTACAATGATGAGATATTTCTATGAGTCCATCTATCTTAATAGGCAAACCCCTTCATCAACAGACAAGTGAGTTAAATCTCTGAGTTAAATACTGGCAGGCCAAATAGCACATCATCTTCCTAATTTACTGTCTCCAGTTCTGTGGATCCAATGAGATTCAGCCATTTCTTCCCTCAGATGAAGTTTATCATATCATTCTGGTAATATGCATCTTTTTGCACTCAGCAGACACTCACAATCTTTATTTCTTCTAACTTTTCTCTATCAAAAATTCCAGAAAAACCTTTGTTGCATCGCCACCTTGCCTTTTGGGTTCTGAGGGAAGCTTACTTATATGTAGACATATTATAATGCCCACGTTTCTATAGATTGGAGGTGGAAAGAGAATGGTCTTTATATCATTTTTAATTCTCTTTTTGCCAAAACATTTATTTTCCTTGCATCTTGGAGTTGTTTTCTTCTTCCCTTAGGGCACAAAGACATAAAAACATAGTGCACGATGTTGTTTTACTAACCACATTTTTTTTTCTTTTTTGCATATAATTTTATGACAAGTTGACAAAAATCATTGTTTCAAACAAAAATTGAGTTTACTATACTGACTCTCGTTAATAAATATTACAGAGATGATTATAAGCAGAAGAAAATTCATCTCATGGGAAGACTAGATTGCAGGAAGGAATAAGCAAATAAAATGATGACTATAAAGCATAAATGGTGATTGACAGGAAAAATAATAATTTCTTTTGAGTTTCAAAAGTTTTCAAACTAAAATTAATACACAGGAGGGGAGATGATGAGAATCAATTTGTTAAAACCTTTGTATTACTTGGAAAAAGTAAGTACAAAAAAATTCAATACAAAAAAATAAAAAAGAACAGAAAAGAGGGAAAATATATATGGGAAGCCAGAGGGTGGGGGAAGTACAAATAAGATGGTAGACAAATAAGAAGACAAACTCAGCCAAAGTAATACAAGTACATCTGTGTAAATACAAATATGTCAAAGAGGAAGGTATAACACATGTTTGAAAATATTACAAACTGATGGTGAAAATCTATAACCTGTGATCAGTGTAATTCATTCTGTTAACAAAAGAAAAAAGAACACATGATCATCTCAACAGATGTAGAGTACACATTCAAAAAAAAGTCAACACTCACGCGTGACCAAAATAAATCTCAGCAAACTAGGAATAGAATTTTTTTATTCTGATAACATATCAGTGAAGGTCTACAGTACTCCTTTTAATAAAATAGAGTTACTTTTCCCTGATTGAGAAATTAAGGATGCATAAAATCACCTCAATACTTTCCTTGAGGTTCTAGCTAGTATATTAACAAATATTAAGAGATAGAAGAGCCCGCAAATGAATAAAGTTATCTTTCAAAAATAATTTGATTATATTTTTAAAAATTAACTAAAATTACTTAAGTAAATGGAGAACTACACCGTACCCTCGCTATAAGATCTAATATAAATATATCAGTTCTCTCAACATTCATCAATAGGCTCTAAAAACCTAATGAAAATAGCACCAGCTTATGAGATCTTAAAAGCTGGTTCTCAATATATATGGCAGAACAATGGCCTGGAGTAATCAAGACGTTGTAAAAGACCATGAACAAGATGCAGTAAGAAATATAGTTTACCAGATATCAGACATTATCATAAAGCTACATTAAATAAGATAATATGGGTATAGGGATAAATGATTTGTTGAATGCATCAAAAATAGACCCATGTAATTAAATTTCTGATTTATGACAAAGCAGCAGGTCAGAGTGAAAAAAATTTGCGATAAGATTCACTGCATTTAAATAAAGTATGTCTGGCTGTACAGAAGACATTTCAATACATACAGATAATAAGGAATTAAGAACTCCTAAACCAATGAAGAAAAAACACGATCCTCCTAATATAAATTGGACAGATATTTTGAAAGGAATATCCCAAAACAAGAAACCTGTATGTCCTATAAGCCTGAAACTACTTGACATTAGTTATCAAGGACTTGCAAAGTAAACCCCATTAGAAATACACCAGCTTGGCATTTTAGAAGTTCAGTAATTTTAAGTGTTGGTGACAATGTGGAGAAACAGTAAACATCCACTGTAGAAAGTAGTGAATTTTCATAGATCCACTTTGGAAACCATTCTTGCATTGTCTAGTAATTTTAAAAAATTAAATACTTTATAATGTATTTAATTCCATAGCTACATTTATTCCAGAGAATGACTTCTACATATGCACCAGAAAAAAAATACGAACAAAGTAGTAACCAAAACATCCATCAACAGCTATACAGAGAACAGATTGCAGATTGCAATACAATCATATATAGGATACCATATAGAATGAATTACTGCTTCATGAGACAACATTGATAAATCTCAGGGACATACTATTAACTAAAAAGAAAGTCTCAGAGTGCATATACACTCTAATTCTATTTATCTAAATTTCAAAAGCATGCAAAATTAAATAATCTGCTGTTAAGGATATAAATATATATGGCAAAATCATAAAGAAGAAGAATACAGTGGCAAACACAAAAGAATGGTTTGCTCTGAGAAGGCAGAGAATGGACTGAATCTAGTACAGTATATAGGCTCTCCAGTATGATTAAAATATATTTTTTCTTAAGCTAGGTCATGAATACACTACTATATTTTACATCTTTTTCACCCTAATATCTAATTTAACAAATAAATGCGTATCAATATAATATTAAATATTGGATATACATTTAATAATTATTCAATATTTAGTAAAGATACTATTAAAACAATTTGCTTTTTTAAAATCAGTCAGAAAATTTGGCAGTGATAATGCAGGTTAGAAAAAACAAAACAAAACTAGCGTAATTTTTTTTTGTTTTTGATAGAGAGAGAAAGCACGTGTGTGTACAGGATGGGATGGAGCGGGAAAGAAGGGGCAGAGGGAGAGGGAGAGAGAGAATCTAAGCAGCCTCCAGCCTAACACAGAGTCTGAGGCTGGTCTCCATCTCACAACCCTCATGACCTGAGCTGAAATCAAGAGTCAGATGCTTAACGAGATGCTTAACTGAGCCACCCAGTACCCATATCCTATATTTAATGGCAAGATTCAGTATTTCGTTTGGTTACATTGGTTAAAGTGAAGAATCTCTAAGAGGAAATAAAGAAGAATGATACAAGATCAACACGGTATGTCAGATTGTACTGTGCTCAGATCAAGGCTGGGAACTGTGACTTTGATTCTATAGGTGGTTGGAAACTGCATATTTTTCATCTACACAGCTAATATGATACTAATGTAAAATTTCTATTCAGAATATCAATAGTTAGGCTAATCTTTTCAATTTTAATAAAAATGTGTAATAACAAAAGTCACCTAGCAGAGAAAAGAGGACTTTGTGGAATTGGAGATCAACTTTAGAAATTATTGGATTAAATTCTTTTAAATTCTTTTAAATCTTGCAAAATTGAACTCCAACCCCCCATCAGTCTCACAATTTCCATTGTGAGTAATCTTTGTTTTAGCAAGCAAGACTGCATGGGAAAAATAAACTGATGATGTTCAGTTAGAGTGTAGAGTTCCCTTGGATCACAGTGTCTGCTTGTGGTCTTTTACCAAAGAGAAAAGGGAGAGCAATTCCCTCAGGCCAGTGGATAGTACGCTCCCAAGTGGTATTCTCAAAGGGCTCACATATACATAGTAAAGATTACAGTACCTTGCCCTTGGCAAGAGGTTAATTCATTATGATTAAATTATATGTTATTTCCTTTTCTGAACATTCAGGGATGAAATACACTATAGGCAAATCATGATAATTATTGACTATGTAATGAGTGGGAAAACTGCAGTCATAATAAATTATCCATCTCCAACTTCAGGAATTTATGATCTAAGAAATATATTATTTCAAAAATAATTTTAATGATGTATACAATATTCAGGAAATATATCATTTAAATGATGAATATAATTGTTTGCCCAGTTTAGAGGTCCTCTTCTCAGATTCCTCACCTAAACTATGGGGATCATACTTCCCAATCCAAAAGAGAATAACAAAACTGTTGACTCCAATATCCTTGGAGAATGAAAATGACAGTAAAATTCTTCAGATACAAACAATAGAATAGAAAAGAAAATTGCATGCTGCTTAAGCCTTAACTACAATAAAAGAATTCCTTAAAGAACCCTTCAGAAACACTAAAGTACAAATATCCATCTTTCAGTTCTTTAGTATTCTAGTCCTGACCAAGGACAAATAAAGACCAGAACATATTACCAACTGCTTTGTTAAAAGCTGAAGCCCTCCCTTTTCTTTTGCCTGCCGCAGTGCAGTCAGTTTCCTGATGATAAACAAGTTTTTCACATGTGGTCTGAATATATTTTAAAAGAAATAAAAAAAAATAAAAGTGTACTATTTGAAAAAAATAATCATGGTGATCATCATATTGCAGGAAAGTGTTATTTGTGATACTGTCTTGTTAGACATCGTAAGCATTAGAAATTAATTTTTTAAGCTTTTGCTCTCAATTAATCAGAGAAAAAAAATCCTATTTAATATTTAAACAAACTGTTTAAACATTAAACACCAAGTCTTTTTGTGTGTGTGTGAGTGATATATAACTGATATAAAGGCCCTGTGGGAATTGTTTTCAATTCTTCCATTCAATGTCCATATTGCCGATACAGCAAGATGTAAAAATAATTTGTCAGCGTATGCCACTGCTAATTGGTAGAGGTAAAATCAATTGTAAATAACTCTTCATTTGTGTATATTTTGAAATACTATTGTAACTAAACAAATAAAAGTCATTCACACAACCATACACACACAATAATAATAACAGCAACAGAATCAGTGACACTTAATTTTCCTAGGGGGAATGCATTGCCAGATCTTCTCTGGCTGTCTTCTGGTCTAGAAACTGACAGCATATTCATAATCTTATTATACTAATAGAAGTATCATCTCCTGGTTTTGGGAGCTATGTATCTATGATTCACTCACCAGATCTGGCCACACCATGGCTCAGCAGCGTACTAGGACCTGAACAGCCAGAAATTTTACTTTCTCCAGAGATCCTGCATAGAAATAATGTCTTTTTAGGTTTTAATTTTCTCTTCTTCAAAAGTAGGGAATTTTGGGTTTGTTAGATTTCCCAAATAACACTAAATTTAAAATTTTCATGGGGCTACATTCTAATGCAGCAGGGAGACCTTTTACAATCTCTTACTGATCTCACTAATTGATAGTAGAAGGAACTTTCTCAGGACAGTAGTTGAAAGAAATGGTTAAAATGAGGTCTTTATGGGTGGCTCAGTTGGTTAAGCATCTGCCTTCAACTTCGGTCGTGATCCTGGGGTCCTGGGATCCAGTTCTGGGATCAGGTCCCACAGAGGGCTCTCTGCTTGGTGGGGAGCCTGCTTCTCCCTCTGCCTGGAGCTCCCCGTGCTTGTGCTCACTCTCTCTCACTCTCTCTCTCTTTGACAAATAAATAAAATCTTCTAAAAAAATGAGGTCATTATGATATACAGTATATGTTAAGTGTCACCGATATGCCAATTCCCAACTGTTTGGGGTAATGCAGCACTGTCTCCATGGTTTTTAGAGCAAGCACATATTTGAGGAATGGAAATTTTTATCACGTCATCCACAAAATGCTATTTACTTGTATTCACAATTGTAAATAGTCAATGTTATAAAACTATAAACAAAATTTCTACACTAAGAAAAAAGGAAAATCTTTTTTGTTAAATCTTAAATCTTTTTTTATTTTTTGGTGCTTAGATTTTTAACTATGCATTTGATTGAGGTAAGTTAAAAGCATTTAAAATAAATTTAAGATTTCGCATTTCCTCCTCTAAACTATATAAGTTTGAAGCACAAATAACATGGATTGCTAGAGTTCCAGAGTTTTATTTTTGAGAGATTCAAAAGCATTTGTCAGGCACATGAAAATTAAAGTTGACAAAATGTATTTTGTCTCTAATCAGAGTTTATCAGTTAAATATTGGAGAAGGTGCTGATTCTTAAATAAGGAAAGGATGAGGTAGGACTCCACCTCCATGAGATAAACATACTGAGAACTGATAAACCTAATTTAAAGTCAAGTATTATTTCTTTTTTTTTTTAAAGATGTTATTTATTTATTTATTTGACAGAGATAGAGACAGCCAGCGAGAGAGGGAACACAAGCAGGGGGAGTGGGAGAGGAAGAATATTTCTAAATCAATAAATATATGGAACAAATGATAAAGTGGGAGCAAGGAAAAGAGGTTAAAGTGCTAATACTACAATAAAAACAAAACAATAAAACAAAGGAACAGAGAACAAATAGCTAGTTATCTCTTTGACTCTTTAATGAGCTATCAATGATAGGTTGTTATATCTACCATCTGGAGGATATTTTCTTTATGTATAAACATAATAATGATATTAATTTTTCAGCATTGCTATTATTAATTTCTAAACATTGACTAACACTACAAAACTGAGAAAAAGTTGAAGCTTAAATTTAAACATCAACAAAACAACATAGATTGGTACTAACAAATGGAGCACTTTAAACAAAGCCTTACAGACTTTAAATATTGTTTGTATCAGATCCTGTTAAATAATAAATAGCTTTCTATTGAGTCAAAGAGAAGTCCAGGTGTTTCTACCTTTCTTAAAAAGTGCTGCTAGAAATTTTTCCTTTTTATGGTACTAAAGGATTCATATTGTGTAAAGAAGGCACTGCTGTAAGTTAACTAGGTATTTGAATTTGATTCCAAATAGATAGGGTCTTAGCATTTGCAGCCAGATATGAAAATACAGCAATAACAAAATCTAGAAAGAGCACCAAAATCCATAAAAATTAGGTTTCACTATGAAAGTAAGTCAAGTGCATTTAAAGAAGTCAAATTTTCCTTTGGTAACTGCAATAATTTCATGTGATACAATTTATTAAAAATAATCATGTGAATAAGAACACTTTATCTACTACTCACCTATGTGAACTCAACTGAAATGATCAAAGGGATTTAATAATATTGCAAAAATCATAAATCAAGAAAAGTAGAAATAGGTATCTTCAGTCTTTGGCTAGATATAGTGTAAATGGGAAACACTGAGATATTACAATAGGAAGTAAAAAGATGAGATAAAGGTGTAGGTCATTGAAAAAGAAGAATCCCACTTTCTAGAAGGTATTGAATTATCTTCTGGAAAAAGCTCTTTAACATTCATTCAGTAAGTATCAGCATTATCCAGAATTGGGTGAGTCATTTCTTTTACAAGAGTTTGTTAGTTTGCACGTATTTGTGAATTTTCCAGCCTTCCTTCTGTTATTAATTTTTCGTTTCATGCCATTGTGGTTAAAAACGTGTATTTGGTATGACTCAACTTTATTAAATTTACTAAGAATTGTTTTGTGTCCTAACGTGTGATCTATCCTGAAGAAGCTTCGTGTGCGCTTCAGAAGGTGTATATTCTGTTGCTTTTCAATGGAATACTATGCATGTGTCTGTTAGGTCCACTGGTTCTACAGTGTTGTTCAACTCCACTTTTTCCTGATTTTCTCTCCGAATGTTCCATTATTGACAGTATGATATTAAAGTACCTTATTATTGAATTGTTGTCTATTTCTCCTTTCAGTTCTGTCAACATTTGCTTTACATTTTTAGCTGTTCTGATGTTTTATGCATATACATATTTAGAATTGTTAGATCTTCCCAGTGATCTGAACTTTTGTCATTTTGTAATGTCCTTTTTGTGTCTTTTGACAGTTTTTTGACTTAAGGTCTATTCTTTTAATTTAATTCTAGCCACCCCTGCTTTCTTTTGGTTACCATTTGCAGGGAATATATATATAAGCAGGGGTGTAAGCAGATAGGACAGTTAAGACTATAGGGCAGCATTTAATATGATTTATACAAGCATGATCACAGAGCAAAAGATACAGACCAGCAGAAGCAAATCCAAAATCTCTCTTGAGAATTCAAGCTCAAGAAAATTCTTTTTTTTATAAACTACAGCATGCTTCCCCCCCCTATAATTTATAGTAAAGTTCTTAACTTCAAGACCACAAACTCCCATCTCATCTCTAGATGTTCTCAGAGCTGCCAAGCCCTACACTAGTATTTACTTCATGTTTAGGATTGGTTTTTTATTATAATGACATGATATAAAATGGCATTAGCATTGCTGGGGAATTTGTTGTGTATTAAGTGCACTACAGCTTTGATGAAGATACTTAACAACTTTAAATGAGGTAATCTCTGTTAATTTCTCTTTTTGTTGCTATGGTTTAAATAAGCCCATCTCCATATAGTGCCATCTCTTTTTTTCCTCATTTGTCCCTCCCTACATGTTCTAGTAGACCTACATAGGAAATTTTTTTAAATCAATTTATAACTTTAACTTCTTGAGGCCATTTCATCTATCATTAAAAGAAATCCTTACTCCGGTTAGTACTTCTTACTCAAAGGCCATAGTAATTAGTTATACAAATACGATGATTAGCTTACTTTAAATTTTAGAATAGAAGTTATGTTCTAGAGGATGTATTTTTGCATATACTGATACCAGAGTGTTTTGACTAGTCTTATAAATATTCTGATACCATGGAGAGCAGAGGTCAGCAAACTTGTTCTGTGAAGTGCTATATCCTCAACACCTTGGGCGTTTTTGAGCCATTTCATCTTTGTTGCCACTACTCAACTCTGCCATTCCAAAGAGAAAGCTCCCATATATATTCTCAGTAGTGTTATTTCTAGTGAGGCAATTATTAGTAACAATCAGTAAATTATTAGTAATATCTTAGCAAATATATTAACAAATATATAATATATAGCATCTGTGAATTAACAGAACATGGTAGAGCAAATAAATCCATCAGAAAATGGGGGAAATATATGGATAGGATGTCCAAAATAGGAAACACACAAAAGGTTAATACTCATGTAATGTAATATTCAACTTTACTAATGATCAGAAAAATATGAATCCAAATTAAAGTAACACTGAAGTAGCTCTTTTCCATAAATTTATGTTTTGTTTTCACTAAATTTAAAGATCAACCCTGTTCCCCAAACTGTATAATATTGGAGAAAAAAGATTATCATATATTCATTGTATTATATGAAACTGGAACAGCTTGTTTAGATGGCATTGCTAAAATAATGCAATTCTACTTAAGAATCCCATCCTATGAGAATAATATACAGAATATACGGAAACACACACACACACACACACAACATCACACTAACAAAACAACAAAAAAAACAATTCCTATAATGTTTATCTGCATTAGTTTCCTAGGGCTGCCATAACAAAGTTACAGACTGCATGGTCTAAAGCAACAGAAATCAATAACCTCACAGTTTTGAAGGCCAGATGTCCAAAATTAGGGCACTAGCAGGGCTATGCTCCCTCTCAAGCCTATATAGGAATATCCTTTCCTCATCCCAGCTTCTCATGTTGGCTTCCATTCTTTGGCATTCTTGACTTATATCACTTAAATCTCTGTCTCTGTTGTCACATGTTTCCCCATGTATTTCTCTTCACATCATCTTTCTTTTCTTGTAAGGACACCAATCATATTGGAGTAAGAGCACACCCTACTCCAGTATGAATTCATCTTAACTAATTACATCTGCAATGACCCTATTTAAATAAGTTCATACTCTGAGGTAGTGGGGGTTCGGACTTCTTTATTTTTGGGGGGAACAGGTTAACCTATAACACGATTACTTACGTATATTCTAAAAGTGGAATACTATACAGCTAATAAAGTATGAGGCAAAGACAATATATGCTAAAATGGAACAATGTTACCAATATATTCTTTTTTTTAATGATTTTTTTTTATTATATTATGTTAATCACCATACAGTACATTCCCGGATTCCTATGTAAAGTTTGGTGCTTCATTAGTTGCCTATAACACCCAGTGCACCATGCAATACGTGCCCTCCTTACTACCCATCACCATTCTATCCCATTCCCCCACCCCCTCCCCTCTGAAGTCTTCAGGTTTGTTTCTCATAGTCCATAGTCTCTCGTGTTTCATTCCCCTTTCTGATTACCCCCCTTTTCTTTATCCCTTTCTTCCCCTACCGATCATCCGAGTTCTTATGTTCCATAGATGAGAGAAATCATATGATAATTGTCTTTCTCTGCTTGACTTATTTCACTTAGCATTATCTCCTCCAGTGCCGTCCATGTTGCAGCAAATGTTGAGAATTCGTTCTTTCTGATAGCTGAGTAATATTCCATTGTATATATGGACCACAGCTTCTTAATCCAGTCATCTGTTGAAGGGCATCTCGGCTCCTTCCATGATTTGGCTATTGTGGACAATGCAGCTATGAACATTGGGGTGCATACGGCCCTTCTCTTTACTACATCTGTATCTTTGGGGTAAACACCCAGTAGTGCAATGGCTGGGTCATAGGGTAGTTCAATTTTTAACTTTTTAAGGGACCTCCACACTGTTTTCCAGAGTGGCTGTACCAACTTGCATTCCCACCAACAATGTAGGAGGGATCCCCTTTCTCCACATCCTCTCCAACAATTGTTGTTTCTTGCCTTGTCTATCTTTGCCATTCTAACTGGCGTAAGGTGGTATCTCAGTGTGGTTTTGATTTGAATTTCCCTGATGGCTAATGATTTTGAACATTTTTTCATGTGTCTGTTAGCCATTTGTATGTCTTCATTGGAAAAGTGTCTGTTCATATCTTCTGCCCATTTTATGATTTGTTTATTTGTTTCTCGTGTATTGAGTTTGAGAAGTTCTTTGTAGATCTTGGATACCAGTCCTTTATCTGTAGTATCCTTTGCAAATATATTCTCCCATTACGTGGGCTGTCTCTTAGTTTTTTTGACTGTTTCCTTGGCTGTGCAGAAGCTCTTTATCCTGATAAAGTCCCATAAGTTCATTTTATCTTTTATTTCTCTTGCCTTTGGAGATGTGTCGTGAAAAAGGTTGCTCTGGCCGATGTCATAGAAGTTGTTGCCTATGTTCTCCTCTAGAATTTTGATGGATTCCTGTCTCACATTGAGGTCTTTCATCCATTTGGAGTTTATTTTTGTGTATGGTGTGAGAGAGTGGTCAAGTTTCATTCTTTTGCATGTAGCTGTCCAATTTTCCCAGCACCATTTATTGAAGAGACTGTCTTTTTTCCACCGGATGTTTTTTCCTGCTTTATCAAAGATTAGTTGCCCAAAGAGCCGAGGGTCCATTTCTGGGTTCTCTATTCTGTTCCATTGGTCGATGTGTCTGTTTTTGTGCCAGTACCATGCTGTCTTTGTGATCACAGCTTTGTAGTACAGCTCGAAATCCGGCATTGTGATGCCCCCAGCTTTGTTTTTCCTTTTCAACAGTTCCTTGGAGATTCGGGGCCTTTTCTGGTTCCATACAAATTTAAGGACTATTTGTTCCAGTTCTTTGAAAAATGTCCTCGGTATTTTGATCGGGATAGCATTGAAAGTGTAGATTGCTCTGGGTAGTATGGACATTTTAACTATGTTAATTCTTCCAATCCATGAGCATGGAATATTTTTCCATCTTTTTATGTCTTCCTCAATATCTTTCAAAAGTGATCTATAGTTTCTAGCATATAGGTCCTTTACGTCTCTGGTTAAGTTAATTCCAAGGTAACGTATGGTTTTTGGTGTTATTGTAAATGGGATGGATTCCCTAATTTCTCTTTCTTCAGTCTCGTTATTCGTGTATAGAAATGCAACTGATTTCTGGGCATTGATTTTGTATCCTGCCACCTTACTGAATTGTTCTATAACTTCTAATAGTTTGGGAGTGGATTCCTTTGGGTTTTCCATATAGAGTATCATGTCATCTGCAAAGAGAGACAGTTTGACTTCTTCTTTGCCGATTTGGATACCTTTGATCCCTTTTTGTCTTCTGATTGCTGTTGCAAGGACTTCTAGTACTATGTTGAATAATAGTGGCGAGAGTGGGCATCCTTGTCGTGTTCCTGATCTTAAGGGAAAGGCTTCCAGCTTTTCCCCATTGAGAATAATGCTTGCAGTAGGCTTTTCATAGATGGCTTTTATGAGATTGAGAAATGTACCCTCTATTCCTACACTCTGAAGGGTTTTAATCAGGAAAGGATGCTGTATTTTGTCAAATGCTTTTTCTGCATCAATTGAGAGGATCATATGGTTCTTGAGTCTTTTCTTGTTGATATGATGTATCACATTGATTGATTTGCGAGTGTTGAACCATGCTTGCATCCCAGGTATGAATCCCACTTGGTCATGATGGATAATCCTTTTAATGTACTGTTGGATTCTATTAGCAAGGATCTTGTTGAGGATTTTGGCATCCATATTCATTAGAGAAATCGGTCTGTAATTCTCCTTTTTGAGGGGGTCTTTGCCTGGTTTGGGGATCAAGGTAATATTAGCCTCATAGAATGAGTTTGGTAGCTTTCCTTCTGTTTCTATTTTTTGAAATAGCTTTAGGAGAATAGGTATTATTTCTTCTTTGAATGTTTGGTAGAATTCCCCAGGAAAACCGTCTGGGCCTGGAGTTTTATTATTTGGAAGGTTGTTTATCACTGACTCAATTTCTTCATAGTTAATTGGCCTATTTAAGAAATCTATTTCTTCCTGTTTCAGTCTTGGTAGTTTATAGGTTTCCAGGAAGGCCTCCATCTCTTCCAGATTGTTTAGTTTTTTGGCATATAGCTGTTGATAAAAGTTTCTAATAATCCTTGCAATTTCAATGGTGCTGGTCGTGACCTCTCCCTTTTCAGTCATAATTTTAATAATCTCAGTCCTTTCTCTTTGTTTTTGGACAAGTTTTGCCAGTGGTCTATCAATTTTATGGATTCTCTCAAAGAACCAGCTTCTAGTCCTGTTGATCTGCTCTACTGTGCTTCTGGTTTCTAATTCATTGATTTCTGCTCTAATCTTGGTCAACTCCTTCCTTGTCAGTGGGTTAGGCCTGTCCCTCTGTTGCTGTTCCAGTTTCTTGAGGTGAGAATATAGAAACTGCATTTTAGATTTTTCTATTCTTTTGAGTGAGGCTTGGATGGCTATGTATTTCCCCCTTAGGACTGCCTTTGCAGTATCCCATAGGTTTTGGACCGTTGTGTATTCATTCTCGTTGGTCTCCATAAATTGTTTAATTTGTTTTTTGATTTCCTGGTTTATCGAGTCATTCTTGAGCAGGATGGTTCTTAGCCTCCAAGTGTTTGAGTTTCTTCCAGGTTTTTCCTTGTGGTTGAGTTCCAATTTCAGAGCGTTGTGGTCTGAGAATATGCAGGGGATAATTTCAATCTTTTGGTATTGGCTGAGACCTGTTTTGTGTCCCAGAGCATGATCTATTCTTGAGAATGTTCCATGGGCATTTGAATAGAATGAGTATTCTTTGGTTCTGGGGTGTAGTGTTCTATATATATCTATGAGGTCCAACTCGTCGAGTATGGCATTCAAAGCCTTTGATTCTTTGCTTAGTTTTTGCCAGGGTGTTCTGTCTATTTCTGATAGTGGGGTGTTGAGGTCCCCTACTATTACTGTGTTCTTATCTATATGTCTCTTTATTTTGGTTAAGAGTTGGCTTGTGTATCTTGCTGCTCCCCTGTTGGGGGCATATATATTAATAATTGTCATATCCACTTGTTGAATACTTCCTTTAAGAATAATATAGTGCCCTTCTGTATCTCTCTCTATGGCCTCTAGTTTAAAATCCAGTCTATCTGATATGAGAATTGCTACTCCAGCTTTCTTTTGAGGTCCATTTGCGTGGAAGATGGTACTCCATCCCCTTACTCTAAGTCTGAATGCATCTTTGGGTTCAAAATGAGTCTCTTGTAGACAGCAAATGGATGGGTCATGTCTTTTTATCCAATCTGCAACCCTGTGGCGTTTTATGGGAGAGTTTAAGCCATTTAGATTGATAGAGATTATTGACAGATATGATTTTAATGATGCCATTTCTCTTTAAAGTCTTTGTATCGGTTGTGACTTGCTGCTCTGTATCACTCTTGGGGCCTTTTTACCTTTATAGAGCCCCCCTTAATATCTCCTGTAGGGCTGGTTTCGTGGTTACGAAATTGGTTAATGATTGGCGATTTTGGAACGTCTTTATTTCTCCATCAATTCTGAATGACAGCTTTGCTGGATAAAGGATCCTTGGCTGCATGTTTTTCTCTGAAAGAGCTTTAAAAATGCCCCCCCAAGCCTTTCTCTCATTCCAGGTCTCTGTAGACAGGTCTGACGTAATCCTGATACCTTTGCCTTGGTACGTGAGAAATTTCTTTGCCCTGGCCGCTTTCAATACTGTATCCTTGGATCTAATATTTGCGAATTGCACTATGACATGCCGTGGCGTAGGTTTGTCCTGGTTGAGCTTGGATGGGGTCCTCTCTGCCTCTTGGACACGAATGCTTGTTTCCCTTGCTAGATTAGGGAAGTTTTCAGCTACAATTTGTTCAAATATCTCTTCTAGACCTCTGTTTTTCTCCACCCCTTCAGGGATGCCGATGATTCTGACATTGGATCGTTTCATAGAGTCAGTAATCTCCCGTAATCTACATTCGTGGGCGTGGATTTTTTTAAGACCAGCTTCTATTTTCGTTTTTTCTTCTACTAACCCATCCTCCAATTCGCTAACGCGTTCCTCTGCCTCGGTGACCCTGGCCGTCAGAGCCTCTAGTTTTGACTGCATTTGGCTCATAGAATTTTTAATTTCTGTCAGATTCGCTCTCATTTCTGCCCTTAGGGATTCTATATTCTCAGCAACGCTTTCTCTGATGCTTTTTTCAAGTTTACTCATCATCTTGACCATTGTTGCTCTGAATTCCATTTCTGATAATTGGGATACATCCATATGTATTAATTCTGTGGCCGAGGCCAATTCTGTGGCAGAGGCCACAGACTCATTATCTTTTCTTTGCTGGGGGGGACTTCTCCTTCTCGTCATTCTGATGAAGAGAGATTGCAGGGTTGTCCAGAGCCCAAGTGTTGACTGGGACCCAGGCCGTGCGCCCTTGTTTTATAGAGATCTTAGGGATGTGGGCTTCTTCCTTAAAGAGTTTATTTATTTATTTGAGAGAGAGAGAGACAGTCAGCAAGAAAGGGAACCCAAGCAGAGGAGTGGGAGAGGAAGAAGCAGGTTCCCGGTGGAGAAGCCCGATGAAGGACTCCTTACGGAGCGTTGTGATCACACCCTAATCCGAAGACAGGTGCTTGGTGACTGTGCCACTCAGGTGCTCAGGGTTGTGGGCTTCTTGATTTTTCAGCCTGCCTTCTGGGGGAGGGGCCTGCCTGCCGGTACTCAGAAAACCCTGTTTGGGTAGAGCCTTTGTGTCCCTTGCGAGGGGGGATGGGGATGGGCACCCTGTGAGCCGGTATTTCCTGGCTTTTGTTCTCTGGCGGCTTTCCCTGGCGGTTTGCTATGCCTCTTCTGAGAGTGAGAGCAGCAGCGGCTGAAATTCAGCCTCTGTCTCAGAACAGAGGGATCGCGGATCGTTCTCCACTGATGTTCTGGCCACTTTAACTCTGTTTCTGTTGGTCCTGCTCAACCCTGCAGCATCCCGGGCTGTGCGCCCCACACCCAGTGTCCCAGCCCTCACTTCCAGGGCCGGCGCGTCTCTGTCCTTTGTGTTTCCAACCCCGCCAGCCGCCAGTCGCCAGCCATACCAATATATTCTTAATTTAGAAAGAAAGGAGTCATATATCATTATGTATAATTTGATCATTTTTCTTTAAAAATAAGTATATGCATATACTTTTGCTTATGGATTTTATATAATTATGCATTATATGTATATAATGTTTAAAAATATACATCATATCTTTATAAACCTATTTATATATATGAAGGAAGACGCAATTTTTAAAGTCCTGAATATCATGCAACATGCTCTATTCAGTGTTTCATGAGTTGGGGGATGGGAAATCAAATGAAAGAGAACTTTCATTTTCAACTCTCCATCGATTGGGTTGGTGAGTGAAAATAAGCAACAAGTAGGGTGGATTACTTGATAATTTGAAACCACAAGCAATGAAAAAAGTAAATGTAACACCTTTTATCAAAATGAGGCAATGTGTCGGTTAATTTCTTCCTCTCCCTCCAAAAGAAGGAAGGAAGGGAGGAAGGAAGGAGAAAGGAAGGAAGGCATGAAAGAGAAAGAAGAAAGAAGAAGAAAAAGAAAGAAAGAAAGAAAGAAAGAAAGAAAGAAAGAAAGAAGAAAGAAAAAGAAAGAGAAAGAAAGAAAGAGAAAGAAAGAAGAAAGAAAACAGATGACAATAAATATATTGACAGAACAGTGGGCTTCAGTAGTAGCCAATGGTAGATTCCATTTATGCTTATCTAATTAAGAAACATTGATGTATTTGTTTATACAAAGTAGGAAGAAGAGCTTGAACATTTTTAATATTTCAAGAGTATAAATTGTGAAAAAAAATTTTAGATTCATGGTAGTCACCAAAAGCCCACCAGCTATTGATATCCTTTTACTTGTAATCTAATCCTTTGACTAGGAAACTGACTCAAGGAAAAACTCAATAATATATGTAAAAATTGTGTGTCTTTTGAGATTCATAGCAACATATAATCATGTGGGTATGTAACAATGAACACAGTAAATGGTGGTTGAAATATATAATCATTAAAATATTTTTCTGAATATATAATGATATAAGGACATTTATATATTGTTAAGCGAAAAAATCATTTGGGGAAGTTTTATATTCAGCAACATATGCAGTACAAATACAGCACATTCAAACAATCTATCCATATCCGAAAAAATAGAAGAACAGACATAAAATATTAGCAATTATTACTGAGAGGATGGAAAATTGCTATTTTATGGTTTGTTCTTTGTGCAAACTACTCTTCTATTACTCATTTTTTAAAGCATGAAACACTCCTTAATTAATATGAAAAAATAAACACTACTTTTAAAGAAGAGCAAACTTGAAATGTTTTATTGATGGCTACCCCATACAGATGTTCACTAGCAGCAAAGTAATGATGTATGTGTTTACTGACATCCATATTTACCATTTATAAAAATAAATCAAAGCCCTCTACATTGTTGGATAAAATGAGTATCTTTTGATTTTGAGAGTCTATAATCTGGAAGTCAGTGCAGTTCTTGTTAAAATTGGCACTTCTGTAAGGCAAGGGCAGACCTGAGAAAAGCCAGGTCATGTTTTAATATGCATCAGGTTTCTCCATCAATTCATTTTCTCATTAGTGAGTAAACACTTCTCTTTTCACATATTCTGCCAGATAACCTTTTAAGATTCATTAGCCATTTTATTTGTGTAATGAAGTTTCTCTACTGAATCACAAACTGCTTAGTTATAGATACTTTGCTTTCTGCTAAAATTAAGAAGTTTAATAAATATTTAAGGATTATTAAAACTCTAGTACTGTCCTCTGAATATTTGTGCCTTTGGCGGTCTCTGTTGAGAATGAACTTTTTTGCTCACGGTTTTCTGGACTTCTGTAATTTCTCGGGTTTTACATTTTACATTTCCTAAAGTTTATCTAGGTGTAGAGTGCTTTCTACTTCCTTTTCTTGTGCTTAAGTATATTCTTCAAGTAACTGAGCAAATTTTCACTCTGTTCTGAGACTCAGTTATGTAAACACAATGATTAGATGTGTTGAGAATAGATTTTAACCCATTTCCTAATTATGATTGAAAGTACTTGTATAGAAGAGTTCTATATACTTAAAAAACTTTTTTAAGTCATTTTACTATTGTTTAATGTGATAGGAAATATAGACAGATATGTAGAAATAAGATATATTTAAAAGTTTCCGCCCATTACTTCTTTGTTTTTATCTACTTCCATCAAAGATCCAAGAATCTTTTATCAAGATTTATTTACATGCACTATAGGGCCTTTTAAGAGGACAAACACTTGGGGTCACAGAGCTCATACTTTATCAGGCAGTGTATTTTCCTGTGTTAGAGGAAGAGTTTTGTCTAGACCAGGTTTAAATGACTGAAGATGGTGGGTACAAGCAATTCCCCAGGGAAATTATTTCATGAACTAGCAGGTCTCACTAGCAGGAGACACACTGCAAATAATGATTCTGTTATTAATCTGTAGAAGAATTTATCTTGGTGAAGTGAGGGAAGCTCCCTGGCTCATGTCAAGTGAAAGTGTCTAGAAAAAAAAACTTTAATCTATTTTAGGGGCCAATCCAAACGTTCCCAAGGAACAAATAAAATATCTCAGACGCTNTTATTAATCTGTAGAAGAATTTATCTTGGTGAAGTGAGGGAAGCTCCCTGGCTCATGTCAAGTGAAAATGTCTAGAAAAAAAACTTTAATCTATTTTAGGGGCCAATCCAAACGTTCCCAAGGAACAAATAAAATATCTCAGACGCTTTTCTGTCACTGGTGTCCATAACTTTAGCATGGGAATTGCTACTCATGCTAGAGTTAAATTTACTTTTTACCTGTTTTATCTCTGCGAACTTTTGATTTTTCTGTAATCTTCTCTTTAAATACCTTGAGTAATTTTCCAAACAATTTTACATATAAACAGTGTTGATAAATGTTCTGTTTAGGGCAAATTATGTTTAAAAACTGAGACTTTGCCAATAATTTATTTAACACAAGTTCCCTGTGAGAATTATGATGCAATATTTCATAAACCAATAGCATACTGGATAATGTCTCTTACTGAGCCAATAAAGAAATAACATACTTCAAACCAATGATAAATTAATTATATTATTCTAGGCAAAAGGGAGATGAAAGAAAAGTCCAAATTTAGTTGAGGTGTACCTTTCTATGAATTGGTTCTTGGTGGTCTCGGTCATTTCAATTAAAAGCTGGGTTATTAGCTGGGGGCTTAGGTCCCTCACCGGTGGGGCATGTCGCTGGTGGGGAACTGCACTGGCATTAGCAAGCAAGGTGGACTGCACTGAAGGTTATTACTCCTTGGACCATTACAGACTTGCACCACTGCCTATGGGGAGTAGCCCCGTCAAGGCAGAAACAGATGTTCCTTCTCTTCCTAGACTGCCGAGCAGTTTAACTACCTCTGTTAACCAAGAGTAGCCTGGCCATGGGGGGAGCAAGTTTCCCAGTATCACTGGAGGAAAGATCAGAAAAGAGTAGCCTTGCATAGCTGAACACTTGATTTGCTGGTTAAAGCTTTCAGTCTTTTATAGTTTAAAAGTCGGCCACTGCTGTTACAATGATGTCAAGGACACAATATATCTCTCTACTCCAGGTGCAAGAGTTTGATAAGAAAGTCCTTGTATCCAATTTCAGTATAATTTCACCAAAACAAGTTTAACTTACAAACAACTTTGTCCAAAACAAGCTTTCAAAACATGGATTTTAAATCATTAGCAGGTCAGTACATGACAATACAAATTTCTTTGCAAAGTTAAATGTTTTGCTTGTGTGCTCTTAAGAAACCAGGACAATCATGGCTGCCAATAATTTGTTTTGTTTTATTGTCCTCACTGCAAATTTGTCTTGCTATCTCTTTGCGATGGGTGGAAATGGATTTTCCTTAGTGTGGCACTTGAATATTTCACTAGACCAATTGTTGGAGCCTGAAAGTGTGAAGTAACAGCCATGCAGGGAGAAGCTGTTTTTAGGGCATTAGGAGACACGTTGTCAAGAGCATCAGCAGAAGCAGACTGTGTTGCAGCTGTTCTCCTACATTATATAAGAGGATACCCATATTTTAACTCTTGGCTGTCACAAGCAATTAACAAGGAATGAAGAAAATAACTTCAAATATTCATAAATAACTAGGAACTTTCACACACTTTGAAATAGGCAATTATATACTTCAAGTTTTCCTATCAAAATATTCAAAACTTTATACCATTTCAAGCAATATTTTTCAGACAATTTCTTTTTGTTTCTTTCTCCTGGTACATTTCTATGCCTATGAAATATACTAGTAATTATTTTATTAGGAAATATATTTGTATTATTATAATATTTGATACACTGAGATATTTGTAGTAATTCCTCCATTGATAAGTAAGAGAAATAAGGAAGTGGATGTATAAAAAATGTATTCAATCTTGCAAAATATACTGTTTATTAACTTTTACAATTACTCATCAAATATAACCAGTAGTGTTAGTGTGAAGCTCTTACAAGAGTTGAGAGTTGATGTTTGCAGGAAGCTGTGGATGCTATAAATCTAGTTTGTAGAAAGGATATAGTAGCATTTCAGCCAATGAACTAAAACTTAAACTTGTATGTTTTGCTGAGCAAGCCATATGACTTTTCAAGAATACAAGCAGGTGATATTCATATGTAAAGAGAGATGTCAACGATATACTTTACTGTAACTAAAATTTTAGTTTACTGTGTCAAAATATTAGAAAATTTTTCTAAAATTACAGAAAAATAAATATTTTGTAATAATTCATGGATTTTCAATTTTACTACTTAATTTTATTTTGGTTTGATGGCTGAGTATTGATTATAAAGTTCTTAGCATTCTAAAGATGTATATAGAACTATTGATTTTCATTTCTTCTTAGACTTAAAAATTACAAGAACAAAAGTAATTTAATCTTTCATTTTCATCACAACTAATTTTGTATGTAATTCTTTATAAAGACAATGAAATATTTTAAAACACATAACTTCTCCAGGTCTTGCTAGAGATCACTAACACGAGTGAAAATTTGTATAACCGCTCATATTGCAAAATATGGTCATTTTTTAATAAAAGGAAAATTTATTTGCTCAATTTTTTTTCAAGTTTAACATATTCAAGCGGCTTCAGACTAATATGGTAATATAAATTTACATAAATTTTACAGTTAAAAAAGAACATTAGAAAGAGCAAAAGCCTAAATTTTAATAGTGGAATAAGTGTAAGTTGATTTAGAAGAATGTTTTCCAGGGATAAAATAGCATACGAATGAATAATGTGTATCAAAGAAGAAATATTAGATGATCAGCTCATCTGAGATAAAGTAGGAAAATAATTTTTAAAGAATTGATTGGAGGGTGCCTGGGTG
>NC_048224.1:93778867-93880724 GCF_002007445.2 Ailuropoda melanoleuca | reverse complement strand
TTTTTAATTTCTGTCAGATTCGCTCTCATTTCTGCCCTTAGGGATTCTATATTCTCAGCAACGCTTTCTCTGATGCTTTTTTCAAGTTTACTCATCATCTTGACCATTGTTGCTCTGAATTCCATTTCTGATAATTGGGATACATCCATATGTATTAATTCTGTGGCCGAGGCCAATTCTGTGGCAGAGGCCACAGACTCATTATCTTTTCTTTGCTGGGGGGGACTTCTCCTTCTCGTCATTCTGATGAAGAGAGATTGCAGGGTTGTCCAGAGCCCAAGTGTTGACTGGGACCCAGGCCGTGCGCCCTTGTTTTATAGAGATCTTAGGGATGTGGGCTTCTTCCTTAAAGAGTTTATTTATTTATTTGAGAGAGAGAGAGACAGTCAGCAAGAAAGGGAACCCAAGCAGAGGAGTGGGAGAGGAAGAAGCAGGTTCCCGGTGGAGAAGCCCGATGAAGGACTCCTTACGGAGCGTTGTGATCACACCCTAATCCGAAGACAGGTGCTTGGTGACTGCGCCACTCAGGCGCTCCGGGTTGTGGGCTTCTTGATTTTTCAGCCTGCCTTCTGGGGGAGGGGCCTGCCTGCAGGTACTCAGAAAACCCTGTTTGGGTAGAGTCTCTGTGTCCCTTGCGAGGGGGGATGGGGATGGGCACCCTGTGAGCCGGTATTTCCGGGCTTTTGTTCTCTGGCGGCTTTCCCTGGCGGTTTGCTATGCCTCTTCTGAGAGAGCAGCAGCGGCTGAAATTCAGCCTCTGTCTCAGAACAGAGGGATCGCGGATCGTTCTCCACTGATGTTCTGGCCACTTTAACTCTGTTTCTGTTGGTGCTGCTCAACCCTGCAGCATCCCGGGCTGTGCGCCCCACACCCAGCGTCCCAGCCCTCACTTCCAGGGCCGGCACGTCTCTGTCCTTTGTGTTTCCAACCCCGCCAGCCGCCAGTCGCCAGCCATACCAATATATTCTTAATTTAGAAAGAAAGGAGTCATATATCATTATGTATAATTTGATCATTTTTCTTTAAAAATAAGTATATGCATATACTTTTGCTTATGGATTTTATATAATTATGCATTATATGTATATAATGTTTAAAAATATACATCATATCTTTATAAACCTATTTATATATATGAAGGAAGACGCAATTTTTAAAGTCCTGAATATCATGCAACATGCTCTATTCAGTGTTTCATGAGTTGGGGGATGGGAAATCAAATGAAAGAGAACTTTCATTTTCAACTCTCCATCGATTGGGTTGGTGAGTGAAAATAAGCAACAAGTAGGGTGGATTACTTGATAATTTGAAACCACAAGCAATGAAAAAAGTAAATGTAACACCTTTTATCAAAATGAGGCAATGTGTCGGTTAATTTCTTCCTCTCCCTCCAAAAGAAGGAAGGAAGGGAGGAAGGAAGGAGAAAGGAAGGAAGGCATGAAAGAGAAAGAAGAAAGAAGAAGAAAAAGAAAGAAAGAAAGAAAGAAAGAAAGAAAGAAAGAAAGAAGAAAGAAAAAGAAAGAGAAAGAAAGAAAGAGAAAGAAAGAAGAAAGAAAACAGATGACAATAAATATATTGACAGAACAGTGGGCTTCAGTAGTAGCCAAAGGTAGATTCCATTTATGCTTATCTAATTAAGAAACATTGATGTATTTGTTTATACAAAGTAGGAAGAAGAGCTTGAACATTTTTAATATTTCAAGAGTATAAATTGTGAAAAAAAATTTTAGATTCACGGTAGTCACCAAAAGCCCACCAGCTATTGATATCCTTTTACTTGTAATCTAATCCTTTGACTAGGAAACTGACTCAAGGAAAAACTCAATAATATATGTAAAAATTGTGTGTCTTTTGAGATTCATAGCAACATATAATCATGTGGGTATGTAACAATGAACACAGTAAATGGTGGTTGAAATATATAATCATTAAAATATTTTTCTGAATATATAATGATATAAGGACATTTATATATTGTTAAGCGAAAAAATCATTTGGGGAAGTTTTATATTCAGCAACATATGCAGTACAAATACAGCACATTCAAACAATCTATCCATATCCGAAAAAATAGAAGAACAGACATAAAATATTAGCAATTATTACTGAGGGGATGGAAAATTGCTATTTTATGGTTTGTTCTTTGTGCAAACTTCTCTTCTATTACTCATTTTTTAAAGCATGAAACACTCCTTAATTAATATGAAAAAATAAACACTACTTTTAAAGAAGAGCAAACTTGAAATGTTTTATTGATGGCTACCCCATACAGATGTTCACTAGCAGCAAAGTAATGATGTATGTGTTTACTGACATCCATATTTACCATTTATAAAAATAAATCAAAGCCCTCTACATTGTTGGATAAAATGAGTATCTTTTGATTTTGAGAGTCTATAATCTGGAAGTCAGTGCAGTTCTTGTTAAAATTGGCACTTCTGTAAGGCAAGGGCAGACCTGAGAAAAGCCAGGTCATGTTTTAATATGCATCAGGTTTCTCCATCAATTCATTTTCTCATTAGTGAGTAAACACTTCTCTTTTCACATATTCTGCCAGATAACCTTTTAAGATTCATTAGCCATTTTATTTGTGTAATGAAGTTTCTCTACTGAATCACAAACTGCTTAGTTATAGATACTTTGCTTTCTGCTAAAATTAAGAAGTTTAATAAATATTTAAGGATTATTAAAACTCTAGTACTGTCCTCTGAATATTTGTGCCTTTGGCGGTCTCTGTTGAGAATGAACTTTTTTGCTCACGGTTTTCTGGACTTCTGTAATTTCTCGGGTTTTACATTTTACATTTCCTAAAGTTTATCTAGGTGTAGAGTGCTTTCTACTTCCTTTTCTTGTGCTTAAGTATATTCTTCAAGTAACTGAGCAAATTTTCACTCTGTTCTGAGACTCAGTTATGTAAACACAATGATTAGATGTGTTGAGAATAGATTTTAACCCATTTCCTAATTATGATTGAAAGTACTTGTATAGAAGAGTTCTATATACTTAAAAAACTTTTTTAAGTCATTTTACTATTGTTTAATGTGATAGGAAATATAGACAGATATGTAGAAATAAGATATATTTAAAAGTTTCCGCCCATTACTTCTTTGTTTTTATCTACTTCCATCAAAGATCCAAGAATCTTTTATCAAGATTTATTTACATGCACTATAGGGCCTTTTAAGAGGACAAACACTTGGGGTCACAGAGCTCATACTTTATCAGGCAGTGTATTTTCCTGTGTTAGAGGAAGAGTTTTGTCTAGACCAGGTTTAAATGACTGAAGATGGTGGGTACAAGCAATTCCCCAGGGAAATTATTTCATGAACTAGCAGGTCTCACTAGCAGGAGACACACTGCAAATAATGATTCTGATATTAATCTGTAGAAGAATTTATCTTGGTGAAGTGAGGGAAGCTCCCTGGCTCATGTCAAGTGAAAGTGTCTAGAAAAAAAAACTTTAATCTATTTTAGGGGCCAATCCAAACGTTCCCAAGGAACAAATAAAATATCTCAGACGCTTTTCTGTCACTGGTGTCCATAACTTTAGCATGGGAATTGCTACTCATGCTAGAGTTAAATTTACTTTTTACCTGTTTTATCTCTGCGAACTTTTGATTTTTCTGTAATCTTCTCTTTAAATACCTTGAGTAATTTTCCAAACAATTTTACATATAAACAGTGTTGATAAATGTTCTGTTTAGGGCAAATTATGTTTAAAAACTGAGACTTTGCCAATAATTTATTTAACACAAGTTCCCTGTGAGAATTATGATGCAATATTTCATAAACCAATAGCATACTGGATAATGTCTCTTACTGAGCCAATAAAGAAATAACATACTTCAAACCAATGATAAATTAATTATATTATTCTAGGCAAAAGGGAGATGAAAGAAAAGTCCAAATTTAGTTGAGGTGTACCTTTCTATGAATTGGTTCTTGGTGGTCTCGGTCATTTCAATTAAAAGCTGGGTTATTAGCTGGGGGCTTAGGTCCCTCACCGGTGGGGCATGTCGCTGGTGGGGAACTGCACTGGCATTAGCAAGCAAGGTGGACTGCACTGAAGGTTATTACTCCTTGGACCATTACAGACTTGCACCACTGCCTATGGGGAGTAGCCCCGTCAAGGCAGAAACAGATGTTCCTTCTCTTCCTAGACTGCCGAGCAGTTTAACTACCTCTGTTAACCAAGAGTAGCCTGGCCACGGTGGGAGCAAGTTTCCCAGTATCACTGGAGGAAAGATCAGAAAAGAGTAGCCTTGCATAGCTGAACACTTGATTTGCTGGTTAAAGCTTTCAGTCTTTTATAGTTTAAAAGTCGGCCACTGCTGTTACAATGATGTCAAGGACACAATATATCTCTCTACTCCAGGTGCAAGAGTTTGATAAGAAAGTCCTTGTATCCAATTTCAGTATAATTTCACCAAAACAAGTTTAACTTACAAACAACTTTGTCCAAAACAAGCTTTCAAAACATGGATTTTAAATCATTAGCAGGTCAGTACATGACAATACAAATTTCTTTGCAAAGTTAAATGTTTTGCTTGTGTGCTCTTAAGAAACCAGGACAATCATGGCTGCCAATAATTTGTTTTGTTTTATTGTCCTCACTGCAAATTTGTCTTGCTATCTCTTTGCGATGGGTGGAAATGGATTTTCCTTAGTGTGGCACTTGAATATTTCACTAGACCAATTGTTGGAGCCTGAAAGTGTGAAGTAACAGCCATGCAGGGAGAAGCTGTTTTTAGGGCATTAGGAGACACGTTGTCAAGAGCATCAGCAGAAGCAGACTGTGTTGCAGCTGTTCTCCTACATTATATAAGAGGATACCCATATTTTAACTCTTGGCTGTCACAAGCAATTAACAAGGAATGAAGAAAATAACTTCAAATATTCATAAATAACTAGGAACTTTCACACACTTTGAAATAGGCAATTATATACTTCAAGTTTTCCTATCAAAATATTCAAAACTTTATACCATTTCAAGCAATATTTTTCAGACAATTTCTTTTTGTTTCTTTTTCCTGGTACATTTCTATGCCTATGAAATATACTAGTAATTATTTTATTAGGAAATATATTTGTATTATTATAATATTTGATACACTGAGATATTTGTAGTAATTCCTCCATTGATAAGTAAGAGAAATAAGGAAGTGGATGTATAAAAAATGTATTCAATCTTGCAAAATATACTGTTTATTAACTTTTACAATTACTCATCAAATATAACCAGTAGTGTTAGTGTGAAGCTCTTACAAGAGTTGAGAGTTGATGTTTGCAGGAAGCTGTGGATGCTATAAATCTAGTTTGTAGAAAGGATATAGTAGCATTTCAGCCAATGAACTAAAACTTAAACTTGTATGTTTTGCTGAGCAAGCCATATGACTTTTCAAGAATACAAGCAGGTGATATTCATATGTAAAGAGAGATGTCAACGATATACTTTACTGTAACTAAAATTTTAGTTTACTGTGTCAAAATATTAGAAAATTTTTCTAAAATTACAGAAAAATAAATATTTTGTAATAATTCATGGATTTTCAATTTTACTACTTAATTTTATTTTGGTTTGATGGCTGAGTATTGATTATAAAGTTCTTAGCATTCTAAAGATGTATATAGAACTATTGATTTTCATTTCTTCTTAGACTTAAAAATTACAAGAACAAAAGTAATTTAATCTTTCATTNCAACTATAGATTTTCATTTCTTCTTAGACTTAAAAATTATAAGAACAAAAGTAATTTAATCTTTCATTTTCATCACAACTAATTTTGTATGTAATTCTTTATAAAGACAATGAAATATTTTAAAACACATAACTTCTCCAGGTCTTGCTAGAGATCATTAACACGAGTGAAAATTTGTATAACTGCTCATATTGCAAAATATGGTCATTTTTTAATAAAAGGAAAATTTATTTGCTCAATTTTTTTTTCAAGTTTAACATATTCAAGCAGCTTCAGACTAATATGGTAATATAAATTTACATAAATTTTACAGTTAAAAAAGAACATTAGANTTAACACGAGTGAAAATTTGTATAACCGCTCATATTGCAAAATATGGTCATTTTTTAATAAAAGGAAAATTTATTTGCTCAATTTTTTTTCAAGTTTAACATATTCAAGCGGCTTCAGACTAATATGGTAATATAAATTTACATAAATTTTACAGTTAAAAAAGAACATTAGAAAGAGCAAAAGCCTAAATTTTAATAGTGGAATAAGTGTAAGTTGATTTAGAAGAATGTTTTCCAGGGATAAAATAGCATACGAATGAATAATGTGTATCAAAGAAGAAATATTAGATGATCAGCTCATCTGAGATAAAGTAGGAAAATAATTTTTAAAGAATTGATTGGAGGGTGCCTGGGTGCACCCTGGGTGCCTGGGTGGCTCAGACGATTAAGTGTCTGCCTTCGGCTCAGTGATCTCAAGGTCCTGGGATCAAGCCCTGCTTTGGTCTCCCTGCTCAGTGCGGAGGCTGCTTCTCCCTCTGCCCCTGCCCCTCCTGCTGGTGCTTTCTCCCTCTTAAATACATAAATAAAAATCTTAGGAAAAAAAAAAGAATTGATTGGAGCCAAGCTATGGAGGAATCTTTCAGTGAAGTTAGGGGCCTGATGTTTTAGTGCGATTAACCAAATGTTTAATGTATACAATAATAGGAAGGCTGCTGTTTAGACATGTATTTCAATTGCCCATACATTTATTGATGATAGTTAAGAAGGTTGTTAAGAAGCTAACAAAATTATTAATAATCTTAACATTTATAAACTTGTGTAAGTACTCAAGGATTTTTATTGCATTTCGATTAATTATTTATAGCCAAAAAGGAAAAAAAAACAGCATTTCAGTTTAAATATATGTATAAAAATTGAATTTTGAAAAAAACAACTTTGAAATTTAATTTTTCTGAGAGGACAGAATTTAAAAAAATAATTGTGAAACCTCTGTTTTTTTTTTCAAGAAATAAAGTTTATTATACTCACAAGCCTAGATACAGGAGGCATGGCATGGCATGCCACACAGGTCACTGGAAACACACTAGGGTAGTCAGCAGGCACAAGACAGTGGTGGGAGGAAGGTTAGGGGAGCCTTTTTTGGGTTTTCTTTGGTGCATAGTGAACAGTTTAGTAGTGGCTAGTTTGAATAATTCCTTCAGCCACTTTGAACTACAGAGATGGTTTCTAGCTGCCTAATACCTGGCCCTGAGATGATTAAAGCAGGAAAATACCTCCTCCCGGTGCTGGGGCCAGAGNCACAGAGATGGTTTCTAGCTGCCTAGTACCTGGCCCTGAGATGATTAAAGCAGGAAAATACCTCCTTCCGGTGCTGGGGCCAGAGAGAAGAGTGTGGCTCTGGATTGGTTAGTGTGTGTACCATGCTCCCAGCTGGGCCCTTTGGCATGTCTAGAATTGGCTAGTCTAGGGACAGGCAGTCTCTTCTGGCCAGAATGATTAAGATATCAAAGTATCATAATATTCCTATACACACACACACACACACAATACAATTGGTCCTCTGATATTTTGACATCATATTAAGGAAAGTTTGGGGTGATGATAGTGGAGATTTTTAGAAAGTAGGGTACAAGCTGCCCTAAAGATCATAAAAACATTTATGGTGTTTACAGTCTAGCCCATAACTAAGTNCACTACAATTGGTCCTCTGATATTTTGACATCATATTAACGAAAGTTTGGGGTGATGATAGTGGAGATTTTTAGAAAGTAGGGTACAAGCTGCCCTAAAGATCATAAAAACATTTATGGTGTTTACAGTCTAGCCCATAACTAAGTTTCCCATTTATATGACATTAGCCAAGAAGAAAAGATTTGAAATTTTAGGGGTTTCTAAGAATATCTTGGTAAAATTGTAAGATGCGTTAGAGCTTTATTTTAAAATTAGTATCAGGGCACCTGGGTGGCTCAGTCAGTTAAGCATTTGCCTTGGGCTCAGGTCATGATCCCAGGGTCCTGGATCTAGCCCCTCATGGGGCTCCCTGCTCAGTGGGGAGCCTCTTCGTCCTCTCCCTCTGCTGCTCCCCCTACTTATTTTCTTTCTCTCTCTCTCTAATAGATAAAATCTTAAAATTAAATTAAAATAAGTGAATATTAAACTGATGAAAATGGTTGGCACAGTGTCACGATTGATTTTTTTCCTGGATTCATGTTACATGTGTTTATATATATGTCCTTGTTTGTGTCCTTTGTATTTTTCCACATATTTTTTCATGGCTCATCTATTATTTCTTAAAATAATCTGTTTCTTAAAACTAAAGCTGGGTTATTTTTAGAGATATATTTGCCAGTTCTTTTCTTTTATAAAAGCCTTTATCCTTCGGTTTGGACTAACTGTGATGTCTTCTACACTAACGCGGTAGTTCGATACTATTATGAAACAGTAATCAATAAATGCTGGATTCTACTGATTTTTTTTGTAAACTCTAGGAAATGTTCCTAGACATTTCTATGTTAAAGTTTCTTAGTATTTAAAATTGTTTTTGAATTTCAAAGATGGTCCTGTAGTGCCTACTAAGCTTTAAATCCTCTGTAAAGGAGCAGCTATACTGTGTCCTACTGAGATGTATTATTAAAGTCAGAATGCTTTCATACAAACTCTTTTAAGCAACGTGATTCCTTATTTCAGAAAATACAGTCATGGACTCTAAGGACAATTGAAGTCCAGTCATGAGTTACTATGACATGTGTATATGTAAACATCTCTCTTGATAGAGAGAGATGGGAAAAGACACACTTAAACTTCTTGAGCATCCCAACATAAAAATCCTCACATTTGTTTGAATAGAACCATTAAATTAATGTTTGATTTTAAAATATAACATGCTATATGGATTATTTGAGGACAACTTTAATAAAACAGAAGGACGTTTATGGAAGATGAAGAAGATTTAGGAATTGATTTTTTTCTTATGGAACTCTTTTTTTTCTCTCTCTCTCATGATATTTCTGCATTTTGGGAATGTGCCCAATTTGCCAACTCTACTTTTTATATTTTATGTAAATTTTCTCTACACTATATCTTCTTTTAACTCTTAATTTCTACTTTCTTGTAATTTAGAGTTTCCAAGAGACCTCATAATTACAACTCTGCACCAATTTCCTCTGACCCACACTACTTTTGTGACTCTTCTAATAGCCTATCCATTTCTGCTTTGATATTAACAGTTTCTTTACATCAGTAGTTTCTTTATATAACTCTTCAGGAAGATGGAGTGATTGACCCAATTCATTTTTTTTAAAGATTTTGTTTATTTATCTGACAGAGAGAGAGAAAGTGCACAAGTAGGGAAAGAGGCAGAGGGAGAAGGAGACTCCCCATTGAGCAGGGAGCCTGATGTGGGGCTTGATCCCAGAAACCTGGAATCATGACCTGAGCCCAAGGCAGATGCTTAACTGACTGAGCCACCCAAGCACCCCCATTTTTTTTCAAGATACTATTCAACACAAAGCTTGGCTTAAGCATTCCATACTAATTAGTTACTTTTGGAATCAAGGAAGACATTTCATAATATAAAACATAGCAATGTGTAGTGCGGAAGAAATACTCTTCACCTTAAAGAGGTTTGTCATAATACTTAGTGCTGTAATCAACATGTTTGTTAATCCATATTTAATTCTAAGTGGAATAATAAAATAGAAATGGTCACAAACCAAACTTCCGGCAAAAGACAAAACCACATGAGCTCTCAACAACCATTTACAGGGTAATACAGGCAATATATAAGATGTCATTTTTTTCTGTGTATTGGTATGGCTGAAGTACTTACAGGAGTGTCTATAGAATAATCAAGTAGTGAATCAAACATAAACACAATTACCAGAATTCTTCATTTAACCTTTTGCCCTTTGGGACCTGATAAATAGTCCTGAAAGACCACTAACTTCTTTCTTCAGGAACTCTGTTCATTCTTCAGACTCAGCTTACATTTGGCCTCATTTAGGAAGTTCTCCTGAAACTTTCAAGGTTATGCTAGCCAAAAGTCATATGGAAAGCCATTTCATGAGTCTGAAGCCTAGACTGAAGTTACTGAAGTCTGGAGACTTGGGAATTCTCCCTATCAAAGATAATATGCATCTCAAAGAAACGGGAAAGACAATTATTTATCTTCTTTTTCAAAAGAACTAAAAATCATCCATGTGTCTACAGTTAGGGAAAAATTAACAAGAACAGGGAAGGGAAATGTCTCACTTTTCTTAACACATTTATTATGTGGCATATGTATGAGAGAATAAACTGTTCTTATTCTTAAAAAAGTACCTTTATGTCAGTCATTTAAACAGAAAAGATGCAAATATTCATACTTAAATGTGCATTCATATATTTTTAAGATCCTAACTTAATCATGTTAAAAGGAATTATTTTAAGTCTCTGATTTACTGACATGATTTCCAATAATGAAAGTAATCAGCCCTTTATGTAATATATAACATGAATATTTTTTCTTAAAATATGAAATTTCAAAGTGCTGTTTTATTGTCTCTTATGCTTAATGGATTGAACTAGATCTTTTTTGTAGTATAACATCAAGAATAAATAAATACTCAAATTATTCTAGAGAATAACTAGGCAGGAAAAATTAAACAGCTGATGACAGTTTAATTTTTCATCTATAATATAGCTGAAAAAATTGTATCAGGGGGATAAATATAGTTTCTAAAACAGAAAAACCCCTTTTCAAAAACACCAGCAATGATTCATTCAAGTATGAGGCAAGAGGTATGTTCAATAACAGCATTCCACAAGAATGCTACAGTAAATAGGGATCTGGCAGGAAAAGGAAAACTGAGGAAAGACAAATTACCATTTTGAAGAAATGTGGGAAATGGTATAAAGAGTTGAGGGAAGTGAGAAATGAAATATTCCTGGAAGTGGAGGAACTATAAAGAAAGATTGACATTTCAGGAAACATTTGAATTTTGATGTATCTTGACTATCACAGAATTCTTCCACAATGAGGAACTATAAAAATGGGAAAGGCTCTTTAAATATACCAAGAATCTCATGGCTTAGGACATGAAGATCTGGAGAAAAATCTATTGAAGCAAGCCCTACTTTTACCATTGCTTTTTCCCCCCTTTCTCCCAATGAAGGCATTTGTCCACTCACAGTGTGGGATATGGAGGTCTGACAAAAAACACCAACCTAAAAATTATAGCCATCTCACTAGACAAGGATGGGAAAACGCTTACATCGAGGCTACCGAGTAAGCCAAAATTTAAGAGATTAAGTTCTTGAGGAAAGAGGCCTTAGATATATGCATTAGACTTTATCTATGCCATTGGTTTTCAAAGTTTTTGCTGAGACCTAAGCTGACAGGTATCAAGTTAGGGGCAGAAACATAATATCAAAAGCAATTGCTAAGGTACTAAAAAACTAAGCTAAAATTTTGGAAGTCTCACAGTCAGGGAAGTCAAAACATAGAAATAAAGGCATGCCAAGGAGTGAGGTTTTAGTAGAAATACAGACTTTCCAATGTTACTGCTAAAGTTCCATGTCCAGGGCACTTGGGTGACTCAGTCGGTTAAGTGTCTGCCTTCAGCTCAGGTCATGATCTCAGGGTCCTGGGGTGGAGCCCCAGTTCAGTGGGGAGTCTGCTTCTCCTTTTCCCTCTCCCTGCTTCCCGCTCATGTTCTCTCTTACTATCTCTCTCTCAAATAAATAAAATCTTTAAAAAAAAAAGTTCCATGTCAAAAGAATTAAGGTAAACCAGAAGTAATGTGACTTTCCAAAGTCTGAAACCCAGTGTTGATTTGATAAAGCTTATTTGTCTGTACTCTACTTACCTGACAAAGAAAAATGAAAGGAGAAAAATACTATCTTCCAAAACTCTAAGTTTTCATACACCATACTCAACATTGAATTAGTTCAGTCATGCCAGGACACAGGATCATATAACTAAAATCCAATAGAAGAAAAGATGCAACAGAAATTGACCTAGAAGCATTCATATGTTGTAGTTTTAAGACACAGATTTAAAAATAGCTCTTATTAAAATACTGAATAAAACCAAAGAGAAGAATTGTCATAAAAGCAGAACAAGGGGAAATTCTAACACTGAAAAAAATACAATAATTAAATTCCAAAAATTAGGACTTAAGTTTGAAAGAATATTTGAAATGGAGAAAGAGAAGATAACTGACCTAGACAATGGCCAGTAGAGAATGTCCAGTTTGAAACACAAGAGAAAATAAAAGAAAATACAGAAGAGAGGCTAAGTGACTGTAAAAAGCTCTGCTATGCTGATTACTATGTACACGCACTGGTTTCTGATTTAAATGACACATCCTAGTCTCTATAGTATGTAGCCTCTATTTCTATTACTAATTCTATTACTACTACTCTGTTGCAATGACCACATCACTATTAATGAGCCCAAACTCTAATGACATTTCCTACCATCAACCCTAGCCCATAGAGCTGAAGCACTGTGAGAACTTCTTCATGCTGCTGGGGCCACTTCAGCAGTATATTCCTATTGATTTGGTAAGTGATAGGTATGTCACCTCAGGAACAAAGTCAGCTGGTGGGTTCGCTGGTCTTACAGAATCCACTCAACATAAAATACCACAGACATTTTTTATGTTTACCTCAGTTTGTGCCTCATTTCTTTCATGACTCTATTTACTTTATCCTGAGGCATGTTTATATAATTTTTCTTGCTGAAGCATGAATATAAGGAGTTGGATGTATGTATGATAAGTTCTTTATTATCAAAATTATATTCTAGCCCTCTAGGTCCTGCACAGTCAGACTATGGATCCACACAGCCCAACAAAGGACTTGGCTGAACCTATAGGGAGCTCTGGAGTTAAAACACCCCTTGAGGGTTGTCCCCAGTTGTCATGATGGGGTGTTTCGAATACTTTGGTGTTGATCATTCACTGAATTGACCTCTTCTGGAGAGACTGATAACCTTGGATGAAGTATATTCCACTGTTGAGGCAATTGCCAATGATGGCTGACAGGCTAGCTCCACCTACCAGCAGTCATCTCAGCAGCTGGGGGAATTTGTCCTCACTGTCTGAATTTAGCAGTGTTTTTAACAGTGTTCACCGAAACTAATAAAAGTACTAAAACTAGCAATATCTTAAAGGAAAAAGATGAGACAAAGCCACAACTGTCAAATCAAATCTAAAAGAGGCATTCCTATAGATGTGTATAGTAATTTGAAAAGACTAGTGGGTATGTTATTTTAAAAACTTGTCTGTCATGAAGAGAAACACTAAAAACAAAATATTATATAAAGAAATTAAATTATACATTGAGAAAGGAAAATATCACAAGCAAGTTGAATTTGTAGCAAGATAAAATGATAATCTAGAGAACAATATGGGGACTACGTTTATGATTACTAGGGGAGTCAAAGTGATTTTTTTAAAAATCCAGGACACAGACGATACAAACCAAAATGGCAAAGTTTCATAAGATGGATTTCATTAATTTATGATCTTCCACTTATTAAAATATACTATTAAAATAGTGAAAAGACAAGCCATGGAAAGGGAGAATATATTTGTTGTGTGTCTGACAAAGGATTCTTACATATAATACATAAATTACAGTTAATTTTTGTTTCAAAAAGATGGACAATCCACTTTAAACGTATTCTAAAGTTGAAAGGAATTTTACAAAGAAGATACCCTACATACCAACAAATGCATGGAAATATTTTCAAATGATTAATCATTAGGAGAATGAATATTAAAACCACAGTGACATATTGCTACCACCCAATCATAAAGTCTAGCACAAAAAATAACTGACAATGCCAGTATTAGAGAGAGTGTGGTGGAACTGGAGCTCTCACACCAACTGTACAAGTTTATACAGTTTATTCTACAAAAGTCTTGATAACAAAGCCTGGAACAAAATGTTGGGAAGCCTTTGCTCTTGCTTACATGAGACTCATGGGAAACTGTCTCCCAACAATGATGTCATCTTGGAATCAATAGTTTCTAATGATTTTTCCTTTTCAGATGAATTTTTCTGGAATCTATAAAAGTCTATCCTTCCTCTTAGACTTGAGGACAGCCCTATGCCTCATTTAAGGAAGGGAGGGGTTTTCTGTCAGGCACAAATTTTCCTTCCCATAAAGGTCACAAACACTGACCTCGCAGGGTACAGTGTTAAGATTAAATGTGATAAATGTAGTGAAAGATCTAACACAACATAAAAAGCATATTAGCACTCAGTAAATGGTAGTTTTCCTTCATGATATTTTCCCAGTCACACATATGGAATAACTAAGTAATAATAAAAACATTTATAGAAATAAACTAAAATAATTTTTTAAAATAAATAATACTCTATCAGTTGCAACCATTATTATTATAAGGCAATATTATTATAAGGCAAAATTACAAGTCTCTTTTTACAGTCTTCTCCAAGCAAACTCCAGGCCTTGGTGACTTCACTGGCAAATTCTACCCAATACTCAAGGAAGAAGCAAAGTCTTTATTATAGTAACTTTTTCAGAAAATAGAAAATAAGAGGACATGCTCCCTCAAAACTAAAACCCGGCAACTCCGAAAGAGGAAAAAATGGGTCTAGTTCACTAATGAATGTGGATACAAAATCTAAACAAATATTAGCCAGGGGAGCCCCTCAGAATTTTCTCTGTAAAAGGCACCAGGAATTGAAAGCAGAAACTAGAAAAGGTACATTTACACCTGTGTGAATAGCAGCGTTATACACAAATAATGAATCATTCAACACTACATCAAAACCTAATGTTGGCTAGCTGAACATAAAAAAAAAAAAAGGAAACAACCCAAGTGTCCATCAATAGATGAATAGACAAACACAATGTTTTGTATCCATACAAAGTATTCAGCCTTAAAAAGGAAGGAAACTCTGACGCATGCTACAACACGGATAAGCCTCGAGGACATTATGCTCAGTGAAAGGAGCTAGCCTCAAAAGGACAAATATTGTATGGTCCCCTTCCAGGGTGTCCCTAGAGTAGTCAAAGTCCTAGAGACAGAAAATAGAATGGTGGTTGCCAGGGCCTGGGGGAGAGGAAAATGGAGAGGTGTTGAATGGGAACAGAGTTTCAGTTTTGCAGAATGAAAAGTTTGGAGTTCAGCTGCGTTCCAGTGTGAATGTACTTACTACTTCTCAACTCTACTTAAAATGTTTTAGATGGTAAATTTTATATCATGTGTATTTTACCACAATTAAAATGGTAAAATAATTTAAAAAAAGACTTTACAGTTTTTACATGATGAGGTAAAATTATAAAATGTAATCTTATTATTAGATCTTAAAAGGGCATTGCCGTATTTAGTTGGTTTCAAATCTTACATGACGGTTAAATAAAGAATAAATATTTCCCATTAGGAAGACAGCTTAAATTATACAATATTTCAACAGCTAAAGACTTCAAAAATAGTACAGAAATACAGAATATCTTTTTCTCTAAGCTCAGCTATAATATATGCATGCTGATATGTAGCATTGATGTTTTTCCTTACGTATGGCTATATTTTCAAAGTTCACACAGACAAATGTACACAGAAACAGCAAAATGAATAAGATCTTGTGTAGAATGTTCCACTATGCTCTTTTCATTAATTTCTGCATTTTTAGAAACATCAATTTTTGCACTTTCTCATATGTTTACTTCCCTAGTTTTGTAATATTTGAAATATTTAAATGTACAACTTGTGTAACTCAAATTTAATTCAAGATGAAAAAACTTTATTTCTCCAAGTCACATTTTATGGTCAGAATACCTGTAAGCAATCATAATTTTTATGTCACTTTTTTCCCGAAAATCTAAAACATAAACAGCCAGCAGCATCAGGCTTGATTGTTTATCTCTAAAGCCACTATGTAGTGTTAATTCTCAATGTTACCAAAAGCAATACAATATAAATTATTCAACTGACTTAGAACTCTTCATCTTAGTATTTTAAATACTCCTGAACAAATTCCTTAAAGATTCAACATGCATAACTTCTCCAGTATTGCCTGGTACATTTCTTGGAAATTTTCACTTGATCTTCTATCAAGAAGCTAAATTGGCTACTAACTTCAAGCCTATATGTAAAGCAGACATTTCATTACCAGTGTGCACAGTCTCTGCTAATGGTATATTACAGATTTTGACTTTGCCAACCCTGTTCACCTTCCTTGAATGACTTTTCCATTCTAACCTATCTCAAAATGATAGTAATAAAAAAAAAAAACCCTTCAAAATTCAGAACAGAAAACAATCACTCCAGTTCATTATTTTGTTTTAAAGATTTTATTTATTTATTTGACAGAGAGAGAGCCAGCGAGAGAGGGAACACAAGCAGAGGCAGTGGGAGAAAAAGAAGCAGGCTCCTAGCGGAGGAGCCTGATGTGGGGCTCGATCCCAGAACACCAGGATCAGGCCCTGAGCCGAAGGCAGACGCTTAACGACTGAGCCACCCAGGTGCCCCACTCCAGTTCATTATTATTTGATTTCACTTTTCTCCAACTTCTTTTATGTGCTCTTTCTCTACATTTCATAACACCCAAACTTCTTTGGACATCATAATCTGTGGAAATTCACCTCATGAATTTTCAAAGATTGTATTAATTCATGATGCTGTAAACATAGGGAATATAAGCCAGGAAATATTTTAAGCCCAGTTTCTAGAAGCATATTTTAGTTAAACCCTCCTCACATTGCACTTTCTTTTGCCAGTGTGGTAGATAGAGGGATACTCTGACCAGATCCCCCTTTAAAAGAAAGACCTTATTTAAAAGAAGAGTTGATGCCCAACTATAGGGACTATAATTAGTACTTAAACTCCATTTTCAGCCCTTTTATGGTCTAACTCAACTTCAGAAACTAACAAACTCAACTTCAGAAACTAACGGACTCACCTGAGGTCATTTCCTGAGCAATTTGAAGCAATAAATGCCTGAACTTCTCAGTTCAACATAGAAACCTATTTGCTCCAAAGAACCTAAATAATTTGGTCAAAGTTTTGGAAAGCCTAGATGATAGAGTAACCATTACTGTCTCTTTCACACATGAATCTTAGAAGATTTTATTATAGTTCTCATATTTACATCTTGATGGTAGAGCCTAGTAACAAGTATAAGACCAAGCCCAGGATGTAAGAGGGAGAGGCTAAACATCATTTATGGTTAACTGTCCAAAGAAAGCATTTTTTTTTTGCAAGGTTAGGGTTCCAATTGGAAAAAATACAAACAAATGAAACAAAACAAAACAGAACACTAGTTTCCACAGTCCCAAGACTATGGAGTACTGTAACAACTATAGACATATAGCTCAATGGAATAGAATTAAGAGTCCAGAAATAAACCTCAATGTTTATGGTCAAATGATTTTGGCAAGGGTGGCAAGAAAATTCAGTGGGGGAAAAATATCTTTCAACAAATGGTTCTAGAACAAATGGATGTGTGTGTGTGTGTGTGTGTGTGTATGCGCAAAGGAATGAAATTAGACTACTACCTCACACTATATACAAAAATTACCTCAAAATGTACCAGAGATCTAAAAGCAAGAGCTAAAGCTATACAACTTTTGACATTTATGTAAGAATAATTCTTTATGATTTTGGATTTAGCTTTTTTTTAAGATATGACAAAGCATAAGAAACAATAAATTGTACTTCATCAAAATTTTTAAAAAATTTGTACTTCAAAGGATACCATCAATAAAATCAAAAGATATAAAAATAATGGGAAATATATTTGCAATCATATAACTTATATAAGTATAGAATCCAGAATCTATAAAGAAGTCTTATAACTCAACCATAAAGAGAAAAATAGCACAAGTTTTTAAAAAGTGGGAGAATTTTAAAATAGACATTTCTCCAAAGAAGATATACAGATAGCCAATAAGCGCATGAAAAGATGCTCAATATTATCAGTTATTAGATAACTGTATATCAAAATCACAGTGAGATGCTACTTCAAAATGTGGTCCAAATGGATGTGTAATTGATATTAATTGGGTGCAAGAGAAATGGTGCATGGTACATGCTTTATATATAGCACGGATACACCTTGAAAACATCATGTAAGTGAAATAAGACAGATATAAAAGGTCATATGTTGTATGATTCCATTTACTTGAAATGCTCAGAATACGCAAATCTATAGAATACGGAAACTTTATTAGTGATTGCCTAGGGCAAGGGGTATTGAGGGATGACAGTTACAGCATGTGGGCTTTCTTTTTGTAGTAATAAAAGTATTCTAGAGTTAGATAGTAGTGGTAGTGGCATAGTCTTGTGTACTATAAATTACTAAATCATATGTATTATAAGTGTTAATTTGTGGTATCTGAGTTATATCTTAATTTAAAAATAATTCACCAATAAGAAGACAAGCAGCCTGATAATTAATGGGGACAATTTCTATACACACTTAGCCACAGAATACTTTTGGATGGTAAATTAGGAAATTGTCAATATTATTAGTAACTAAAGAAAGAAAATTAAAGCCATGATGAGTTACCACTACTCACATATATTAAAACTGCAAAAACAATTTTAAAAATAAAGATGAAAAAAATCCAAATGCCAGTGAAGATGAGAGAGAACTTTAACTCTCTTATATTGCTGGAGAGAATGGTGCAGCAGTTCTGGAAAAGGGTTCGGTAGTTTCTCAAAAAGTGACACGTATATTTATCAAATGACCAGTAGTGCCACTTCTAGGTATTTACCCAAGAGAAATGAAATGAAACTGAAAATATTCAGAATTACTTAGCAAATTAAGAGGCAAAGAAAAATAGCATCTATAAAAAAAATTCTGAAAATAAAAGGAGAGAATAAAATGTTTAAAAATAAACAAAAAATGAATTAAAGAATGAAGAGAACTCCAAAGTGTTAACAAATCACTTATACATTTATGTAGTGAGCAAATGCTTTATAGAGCCATGCACTGTTCCAGGTGCTTGACAGAAATTCCTGAGCAATAAATAAAAAAAAAACCCCAAAACCTAAAATTCAGCTTCTGGCGTCTGTAGATTATGTTTTAACAATTTAATATTATAGGTAACATACTCAATGATCTGGAAAGCAATTTTAATTCATGGAGTTCTCAAAGAAAATAATGGAGCAAATGGTTGTGGGAGACAATAATAGATATGGAAGATAGAATGAAAATAAACTAATAAATGACATTTTTTCATGCACAGACTAGTAGAATTGAAACAAAAAGTGGTATTAAAGGTGATAAAAGTCTAACATTTTCCTGAGTTGCAAAAAGATTTATATATTCAAAAACATAAGAGTATCCATAATCCAAGAACATCTTAGAGCTTTACTTTCCTTCCTTTCATTTTCTCACTAAAATTAGTGAACAAATGAATATGTGTAAAAGGACATCAATGACAATTATAGGAGGGCTCTATTTGAAGATGAAAAATTCAGCATATTTTTGAAATACTGGTGGAGGAGAGATAATGAGTAAAATAACGGTGAGAAAATACATGTACTTGGACATAGTGAAGAGCTATCTGAGAAGCTGAGCTGTGCAGCAGAAATCCTAAGAAGCTTGAGTTTAGTAAAAACAGGGGATAGTAAATGTGCGGGTCAGCTAAAGAGAACTGGGTAAAATTTTGAATAGTAAGCACATGAACAAAGCACAAACATCCCTTCCTTGGAATCTTAGATTTTCTAATAGGATTTTATCCCATTAATGGCATTAATGGCTTTTGGTTTTTTGCCCAAATGAGTTTTTTAAGTTATTATTTTGTTTTGGTCCATTGCATCCCTTGTTATTTAGCCATCTCCCATTGACTTTGGTTACTTGCCAGACCTCTAAATATAGGTGCATTTGTCTATGAAGTTATGTATATGGGATAAAAACCAAATTGTGTTTCCCTCGACCTTTGGAAACAAAGACATCGTGTCAGAAAAAATTGAAGCACAATAAATTATTTTACATGTGAATTCAGAAGAGGAGCAAATATATCCACATCTATTGAGTGACATCACAACAGAAAATGTGTCCAAAATATTTTTTTCTATTTTAATTTCATAAAAATTACCTGATTCCAGATGTCATACTGGTATCAGAAGGTTCTAAGACACAAAACTATATTGAATGAATGATTGCATTTATGATACAAAGTTTATTGTAATTAGAATAACTACAGAGACTAGGTCCACCTTTTGTCCACAAACTAATATACTTTCTCTTTATTGAAACCTGTTTCACTTGTGATCATTTTTTAAAAAATTTAGTTACCACTGCAAAGTTGTGTAACCCATTTTTTGCTTATAAATAATGTTAAATGTAACAGATGGCCTAGTTACAATACATCATACACAGTGATACACACAAATATTCTGGAGTAACCCTACTCATCTGGCATTTGATTCTGCACTTTAATTCCAAAATTAATGACCTCAAATATTTGCTGATAGAACATGTATTATTAGCATTCAGCACCTGTCATGGTTTGAAAGAAAATGAATAGCAAATTAGAATGAGATATTAATGAGGAGAAAAATATGTTGTTCGCCTACTGGGCTACATATTTTCATTTTTGAAATATTCTTCCTTCAAAGCTTAAGTAACTAATACACGTTTTGATCTGAAATTAGCTTATATATATATATTCATACAGCTGTAAAGTGCTAATAGAAATATGCTAAGGAGGTGCCAATGGAGTGCTAACAAGTAACTCAGGCAGTGTGAGTATTCAGGTATTCAAGGAAAAAGTGATAATGAGCATCTTGTTAATGAGGCTTCATTAAATAGGTGTTGGAATTCATAAGATCTTTTTTCCTTTCATTTTAATAAGATAGGGAAATATGTATTTTTTGAATGGAAAGGAATACAATATTTGTGATGGGCACAATAGTGCCTCCCCCAAGATGTCCACATCCTAATCCCTGGAATTTGTGAATATTTTTCCTTGAATAGCAAAAAACGACTTTGTAGATGTAATTAAGTTAAGGACCTCCAGATAAGAAGATTATTCTGGATTATTTGGGTTGGCCCAATTTATCACCAGGGTTCTTAAAAGTGTTATAAAAAGAGATGTGAAAACTAAAGCAAAATCAGAGAAATTTGAAGATGCTTTTTCTGGCTTTGATGGTAGAAGAGGGACACGGTCCAAGAAATGCAGGCAGCCTCTAGAATCTGTAAAAGGCAAGGCAGTGGATTTTCTTCTAGAGCCTCTAGAAGGAATGTAGTCACGTCATCACCTTGATTTTAGTCCAGTGAAATCCATTTTGTCCTTCTTACGTAAAGAATACAAAAATAACATTTCTTTGCTTAAAGCAACTAAGTTGGTGGCAATTTGTTACAACAGCAATAGGAATCAATAAAACGCTATTGCATTTCGCAAAAATGTGCCAATTTGCAATTCATCTCTAGTCTGGAAACTGAATAGACATGAATGACACCCGCCTCTTCGTTTACATACACTAGGTGAGGGTAAAGAGTCATACCATGAGCCAAGTTGTTACTTTTTTTCTCCTTTAAGAAACATCCAAGATTGCCTACAATAGACAGAACAGCCAGATCTCCAATTCTTCTTCTTCTTCTTCCTTTTTTTTTTAAGAAAGAGAAGGACAGAGCACGCATGCACACGTGTTGGGGTTGGGAGGGGTGGGGTTAGGGCAGAGGGAGAGGGAGAGAGAGAAAGAAACCTAAGCAGGCTCCCTGGCCAGCTCAATGCAGGGCTCAATCTCACAACCCTGATATCATGACCTGACCCGAAATCAAAAGTCAGACACTCAACCGACTGAAGCACCCAGGTGTCCCAGAGACATCTACTTCTGATAGCCACCCTCATCTCATGTGCTAAAATGATTAAATCAGAACTTCTAGTTTTCATACATCATATTAATAGACAGACTAGAATATTATTTTGTATTTCTTTAGATAGTTGTATCTATTTTTGTTTATTCCTGCAGTACAATAAACTAAAGCTAGATGTTAAGCTGCAGGTATAAGAGAGGAAGAATGTGCAACGTTGTAAAAGATATTCACCGACCTTCTGTTTCCAAGACACCATTTCATTAATCTTCACCATTGGATATAAATAGGATTCATTCATTATACTAAGTTTCCACCAGAACCAAAAGAATAAAATGTCAAGCAGGTTTTAACCTCAGAAACATGAGTAAGGACATTCAGTCCCTGAGTCCATGCTATCGAATTCTTTATAATCTTTACCTCCTCCTAAGAAAGACCCACGTAAAGTTCCTGTGGACCAGGAAGATTAACAAGACACAAACTTCTATGAAGTTTTTCTTTTATTTTCTCTGTAAATAGTAAATAATAATTTTAATTGACAATATAGATATGCATGTATCCAAGTCTATTAACTTCCCCAACTTTGGGAACACTTTGTTCCAGTTATGGTACCACATCCCTATACACCTGAACCCATGGCTCATGTTAACAATTTATATTATTCCAGGGTTGGAGCCCCTCATAAATCTGAATATTCCCCAAGCTCAGAAACTTGAATCTTGTTTTGAAATTTAGCTTAGTGACAGGGTCTCTTCTATTTGTTTCAAGATAGCAACTGTTCTCCCAGACTTTGCCACAATTCTGCCATGGTCCAACTCATCCCCATTATTTTATTGGATTTTCTATACCCTGAATATTTTCACAAGTAAACAACTTTTAATATGGGTTTAAAAGCTCCAGATACTATATTCTATTATCTGGTTAGACATTCTTGTAGTTTAAAAAAAATTCTATCGAACTAAGTGATCAGCTGGCATGTGTTCAGTGTGACAGCAAGGCCAGATTAGTTGATCCCAATAGTATGTCTCACACCCTATCTTCTTGCCCTGTATCCTAACTGGCTAGGTCAACTCTTTCATTCTTTATTGTGTCATGAAACACATCTATTTCTTAATGTTTTACTTTGGTTAGTATATTTTATTATACATTGCATGCTGTTAATTTTCCCCTAGAAAAATTAATTCCTAGTTTTTATTTGAAAGGAGAAAATAATAGGATAAACCTAGGTAAAGCTGAAGTGATATTCAATACCAAAGGAAAATTGCACAGAATTGATATCACAGAATTAAAAATTAAACTTGTCAAAAAAATTAAACTTGTCCACAAATGATTTAAAAACAATTAATGCCTGTTATGTACTTCACAAATAAATAGGTAATATAAGATACTGTTATATTTAAGAGATACTCCAAAAATTTAATTTGTGTGCAGGTATACACACACACACATACACACACACACATATATATATATATATATTCATACACACATACATATATATATTCACATTTATATTCATTTATATAAATGTGTGTATTAGCTTTGGGGAAACGCCACCTAAAATTTCATATTATAGGAATATGGTCAATAAATATGTGATTAAAAAGCAAAATTCATGGAATATTACTCAGCTATCAGAGAGAACGAATTCTCAACATTTGCTGCAACATGGACGGCACTGGAGGAGATAATGCTAAGTGAAATAAGTCAAGCAGAGAAAGACAATTATCATATGATTTCTCTCATCTATGGAACATAAGAACTAGGAGGATCGGTAGGGGAAGAAAGGGATAAAGAAAAGGGGGGTAATCAGAGGGGGGAATGAAACATGAGAGACTATGGACTGTGAGAGGCAAACTGAGGACTTCAGAGGGGAGGGGGTGGGGGAAGGGGATAGCCTGGTGATGGGTAGTAGGGAGGGCACGTATTGCATGGTGCACTGGGTGTTATACGCAACTGATGAAGCATCAAACTTTACATCGGAATCTGGGGATGTACTGTATGGTGATTAACACAATATAATAAAATTTAAAAAAAATAAATAAATAAAGCAAAATTCTAAACAAAGGCCACTTGGGTACTCAGAGTTACAATAATGGATCATTCAGTATTCTGATATTTTATCAATTTTCCATAAAATGCTGTTATTCCCAGAAATAACATCTCCTGGACATGTTAATTATATTATAAATTGTATTAAGAATAGTACAAGTCATGTTACATTCGTTATTTAATGTGGGTTGCTAAAGCTAATAGTTAAATGCATATTTCACTAATGGGAAAAAAATAATGTAGTTTTAAATAAAACCTGACAAGTCAGAGGTACTGATTTGATTTTCCAACTCCCCAAAAGTTTCTCTCCCAGCACTTCCCATATGTGATCTGTAACATCTATTCTAATGTTTAATCTTTGAAAATTACTACTGTCTTAATTTTAGAAAGTAAAGCCAGCATTATTAGAAAATGTCTTAGCTATAGTGTTTTCTTGAATTTAAACTCTTTCTTTCAAACTGTTCTTCCATTCAACCTTTCCAGGATAGTTCTATTTCATCATCTTCCGTTCACTCATCAGTCCACTCTAAAAAGGCTTTCCCTCTACCACTTTCTCAAAGAGCCTCATATAAATGTTTTAGTTCGCTGCCATGTCTCTAAAGCCAATAGACATTTTTCCTCTCCATTTATTTATTTATTATGGTTAGAACACTGGGCATGATATCAACCCCCTTAAACTTTTAAGTGTACAATACACTATTGTTAACTATAAGCACAATACTGTAGAACAGAACTCTAGAATGTATTCATCTTGTATAACTGAAACTTTATAACCACTAGATAACAACTCCCTATTAACCCCTCCTCCCTAGTCCTAGCAACCCTGATTCTACTCTTTGATCTTATGAGTTTGTCTATTTTAGATACATTGTATAAGATATCTCATTTAATTTATCCATCTGTGAAACAAACACTATTGACCCTTCTTCCTTCTTGAAATATTGTATTTCTTTGGCTTCTGTACCATAAAACTCTACTGGGGCTGCCCCTGCCCCCTTGGCCTCTCTTTTTTTCAGACTCCACCTCCTAGAGTTCCCCAAGTCTTGGTACTAGAACCATTTCTCCTCTCTTCACATGTTCCTGAAGCCCAATGTTTCAATATTTACCTCTATAAGATGACTCACAAATTTACTTAAAAGCTCTCCACTGAACCCTGGACTCTTTCACTCATGGTTTAATTTCGTATTTCTTTTCAGATATTTTAAGGGGAAATAAAACATCAAATGTACAAAACCCAATTGTTGACTTTCGTCATTCCCTCTCCCGTTACCACCTTTTCCCCTCTCCACTTCAAAAGATAAACCTTGATTGGAAGATGACTCTTCCAATGTTATTTATCTCAGTGAATTTACTTAATTATATGAGCCAGAAACCTCGGAGTCTTATTTGACCTTTCTTTCTCCATAAGACATTCACCAAATTCATCACTAAGTTCTGATTTTTTTTTTTTTAATCTCTCTTCACCACTACCTCCTCCACTAGATGTCATCTCACATCGTCACTCCAGGCACACTGGCTATCTTTATGTCTCTCAAGCCAGAATGTCCCTGTTGTTGCTGTTCTCTCTGAATGTAATGCTGTTTTCTCTTTCTCTTAGATAATGATTAATAAACTTGTTTTTACATTTCAAACGTCGGCTCAAATGTATCTTCCTAAAGGAAACATAATTGACCTCTCTAATATGATTAATCTCCTACAAAATGTTCTAATGGAACTACGTACCACTGAGTCAAAGTACATATTCTGGTTGTACCTTTATGTCAATGCCTGTGAATATTAAATAAATGATGCCTGTCTTTTCCAATTGGCTTTGATTATCCTAAGTGCAGGGTTCCAGTCTGATTTTTCACCATCCAACCCATCCCCAAAACCTCAACTAAGTAGATGGTCAATAAACATTTATTAAATAAACCACCATGTTGTATGCCTTAAATATATACAATTTCATTTGTAAATAAAGCTAAAAAATAAAATAAACATAAAATGAAATCTGTTGACCACAGTCTTTATATTTCTTCATACATCACACTTCTCATTCATAAAACTGATAATAAATAAAATGAATTAGTCATATGTTTGATATATCCTTAAATATTCATGTAATTTGCATTCAAATGGAAAAATTTAGACAGAGCATGATTTTCTTTCTGCTGTGAATCAATAATTAAAGTAGGGAAAGGGTCAAAAGAAGAGTGACCAGTGAATCAAAATTTGACAATATATCAAATTCTCAAGGGTTATGAGACAAAATAAAAATAATAATAATAGAACTTGATGTTCTTATTTATTGGTAATAAATATCTTTTTGGTAATAATTTCTTGCAATCCACTGTCACTGAATTCTGGATTCCTCCTGCCATCCCAGGAAAACAGAGCAAAGGAATACCTAGATTGAAAAGGTGAAGTAGTAAGAATATGCGAATATGCTTGGTTAACTATTTTTCCTACTTACCATTTGTATTTAAATTCCATGTATATTGAATTGACTACTGTTATATTTTATAATTCCATGTAAAATACTTCTTCTATTATTTTCATTTTATTCCATATAAGAGGGCAAAGGAATTTGTCATCAATTAATTGAAGGTCTAATTGAAATTATAAAGAAGTAAGGTTAGGGTTTTATATCCTATGAAAACAGCCAGAACAAATTACTTTAATTGCATAGATGCATAAAATCATCCTGTCATTTGCCTATTTCTCAATATTACTCAGAGATGCACCGCTTATGAATATTTAAAAGAAAATACTGCTTTAACTGGCACTATTGTAGATAAAAATAAATAAAAGAATTTCACTTGCAAATATTCTTCTAAATCATTTTAGAGAATAATCTTTTTAAGGGCAAATCTGTGAAAGCTCTTAAATGTGCATAAAGATCAATATACTACATTAATTAGAAACTGAAATGTAAAGCATATCCTTCAAAGTAATTTTCTTTTGATGACTGATTACATAATATGGCTTATGGAGTTGTATTATATAATTGATTATCAAATTCATATTGTAAACCATCATTTTCAATTATACTAAAGAATGCACTGTGCATGCTAGAATTTTCAACTCCAGGGAAGGAACAGAGAAGACTCTAAGTATATCTATATTTAGCATATCAATATGTGTAACATATGTTGAGGCTTTTGTTTTGCAGTAAAGTAATACTGAATTTATGTAAACCAATTTTGGTTATGTCCAGAAGTATGTTTCATTGTATTGACCTTCCATTTTATGAAAACTGTATTTTATATTGTTCTATTTTCTTAGAAGAAAGAAAAAAATAAATGAAATATTTGTTGCATTTCAAGACACACAATTGAACACATATAATAGGAGTGAAATTGAAACTTGGAATTTGTTGTTTGTTATGCTGAATCTCAGGTAAATTAGAAGTTTAACCATGAAACAACTTTTGTTCTAGAAATGTAATAGAATTTTTTGCTGATCTGGAATCAAAAAAGAAAATGATGTGAAACAAATCTTTCAATTTCTCTTATTCTTAAAGAAGTTTCTCTACCATCTAGAAAATGCTAGAGTGCCCTTATTTAATTTGTAATTCACATCAATTAAATTTAATATTTTGAATTGGTGACTATGAATAAGGCTATCCATTAAGCAATTGAATAAATGAAAAATATATATCACTGCATTTATAGGTTGCTTTACATCAGCAATTTTCTAAGGGCAGTTTGTTAACCTCTGTGGGAACCATACACTATTTCAGATGGTCCATGAGGTCAAAAGCACTTTCACACCAATACTAAGAAGCTAATTGCCTTTTTTTCTGTGCTGATATTTCTGGTCATGCTGATAAATAGTGACGGGTCTAACGCTTGATGACTGGATGAATACAAATGCAATGGCACTGAACTACACTGATATATCCCCAGCATCTAGATATCTAAAACACATTTGCACATCATAGGCACACACTAAATATTAAAGGATAAATGAACTACTGTCCAAATTGTCCATGAGGACTTTCTTTTCCAGTTATCATAGTTAATAGAACCCATTCATATCTGCAGAGGAACTGTGTCAATTATTTTATTCAATTATTTATCTATAATATGTTTTTTATATAGTACTTGTTATTTTAAATAAAATATTTTATGTAAAAGTGTAAATATTTTTTAAATAAATTAAATTAAATAAATATTAAATAAAATAATTTTATAAAATACTATATTTTTCTAATACTTACTCATAAAGGTAGTTATCATCTAAGATAAATGTGAGTTTCCTGATGGATAGTGATTGAAATGTATGATCTGTTAGGACTTAAAAATGTTCAAATAAAGAATAGTTATGATTAGTTGTTGACTTATTTCTCCAAATGCTTTAATACTCTCAAAATTATTTGCAATTTTTGCATTGGTAATTCAGAAATTCCATCTGATGTCATCATACCTATAATCCAGTACACTTTCTATGGACACTTCACTGTGTTAAACATAGAATGCAATCTTTTCTTTCCTGCTATATTGCTCTTTATTCTTTATTCTAAGTAATGATCACTTTGTGATATCACATCCAGATGTAAGTGACTTACTGATCCTTTTGACTATATTCTACTTCAGCCTTTGCTGAAGCCATGTGTACAGGCAGAGGTAGAATTTCCCTGAAAATTGACACAACGCAGGTGACAAGATGTTATTTTCCAATATCTGACAGTGACAGATGCAAAAGATAGTGGATTAAGAAGGTAAAACATCAAACTCTTGATGTATTATTTTCCCAAAGAAAGCTCCAAAATGCGTGAAACTACAAAAGAAACAGAGATATCACAGGACATCTGCTTCCTTGGTTCTTGTTAAAACAGCAGATGTATCATTACAACGTACACCTGAAACTAATAGAACACTATGTTAATAATATTGGAATTAAAATTTACAAAGAGCAAACAAACAAAAAATAAATAAGGACTAATGTTGAACCAAAATATATATAGAGAGAGGTATATATCTATATATAGAGAGAGATATATCTTTATATATGTTTATATATATTTTATATATTATACATCAGATGTAAAATATCAATATGCTAAATATTATTATAATTTCTAGAAACACTACAAAATAAGAAGTGTGAAGATATGATTCTCTTGCTTATTATCTGATCTTGGATAACACCCTTTAGGATTGCCTATTTTATTACCATTGTTATTTCCAGAAGAGGTTTTTAAAAATCAGAATTACTTTACTTCTCTATGATTATTATCTGGAACAGATGACCAAAAATTGGTCAGTGCACTCTTGGGAATGTGAGCTGGCAGAGGATGTAATCCTAGTGAAGCCTAATGAGGAGCGTGTTGGTTAGGTAGCCACACGCAACAACAGACAGGCTTTCGGGTGAGACAGTCCCCCAGTTTTAGTTGAGTGGGACTGGGAAATAACCTCTGATACCCTGTACTCTTGTCTGAAAAATAACATAACAATATTTACCTTCCAGCACTTTTTTTTAAGAATTGAGGATTTATGTGATGTGTTCAATATGTCATTAGCAATTACATTTTTAAAGATTATAAACCTGAAGGCTAGAAAATCTCTTATTTCTATCCAGTCCAAGCTTATCAATGTCCAATCTTACTTCAGAGAACAGCACAAACCAAACGGTTCGAAGCTTTATAGAGGGAAGGTGTGGTAATTCCAGAGGAGTTTGACCATGTTGATTAAATATTTATTCAGATATTCATTCAGGGATTTATCATCTCATTCATTAAATCATTCAACCAAAATTTACATAATACTTCTGGCATTATGTTAAAGCCTCCCTAGATGTTCACCAAAACTTTTTTTTTTTCCCCTCCTTGGGTGCACAACTAGAGTCACTTTCAGAACCTTCCTTAAATTATTTGTAGCCATGTAACTAAGCTCTGGCCTGTGAAATCTCAGCAGATGGGAGGTACAGTACTTCAGGCTTGCCCATACAAACACCTGCACATAAATTGTCACCATATTCTTTCCCTGTCTGGTGGCTGGATGTCGATTCTAAGACACGTAGTGAATATGGCATTTTCTTCAGCACCCAAGTTCTAAAGGACAATGTACGGAAGAGAACACCCACCATCTATTATACTTTACATAAATAATAAACTTTGATTTTAAAAAGACTGCATCAGTTATTGTAGTTTTTATTAATAGTGACTAACATTTACTTACAAAAACTGTCCCTCTAAGTTCTGAACAGTTTCTGTTCTTCACCCAGTGGTAAACAAAACAGTCTTTGGGCAGAGTGGTGCAGACTTATATAGAGAAAGCTCAAAATGCAATAAGTCACAAGCATTATACGGTCAGAAGATGGAAATAAGATATATGCATAGCATATTATGGGAGGACAAAAGAGAGAGGCATCATTTCTTAACTGGGGATGAAGAGAAAGCACTTACAGAAAGAGGCTGTTTATTTTTTTTTAAATTTTTTTAAGGACTTTATTTATTTATTTGACACAGAGAGAGATTGCGAGAGAGGGAACATAAGCAGGGGGAGTGGAAGAGGGAGAAGCAGGCTTCCCGCTGAGCAGGAAGCCCAATGCTGGGCTAGATGTGGGGCTCGATCTCAGGACCCTGGGATCATGACATGAGCCGAAGGCAGACGCTTAATGACTGAGCCACCCAGGTGCCCCAAGAGACTGTTTATTGACATTTATTTTGAAGGAGTAGTTGGAGTGAGGAAGGTAGGAAGGAGATGTCTCAGACAATGGCATGAAAAAAGGTAGAGGGCAACTATATGTCTCCCTATCCACCTACCATCTATCTGTCATCTATCTACCCATTAGACCTTACCCAGCATGGTGCAAGTATTAATGGGTCAATCTTTTGTTTATCTTTCAAATATTGGTTATCTTACTGCATCCTGAAGGAAAGCAAAAGTGTTATTAGTGAGCCCATCTGCTGGTTTGGGGATGAATGTGCTTCTTGTTTTCTTACCTTGTCTTAGTCTTAAATTCTTACTGTTTTTAATTCACCTTCTGGCCCATACCAATATTGAGGCACATTTCTCCTGGTAAAAAATGTATATATTAAATTTTACTTATTCCCAATCCTCCCTATTCTCTGGCGTTCAGGTGGAAATGAACACGTTTTAGAGTCAGAGAAACGGAGCTCAATTTCTTTCTCTGTCACTAGCTGTGTGATTTTAAGGTAAATTTCAACCTCATTGGTCTCAACTGTTTCCTAAGAAAGTGGGCTCTGTATCTTCTGATATCTAACTTCTTCCATATTATCAACACTCGGCAGTGTGAATTACATTCTCCTTTTGACCGGTTGTTTGAATCTTACTATTATTCCTCTCTCCCAAGCAAGCCACTGCTCTGGCTCTCTGAGTGATACCATCCATATTTCTCTGGGTCAACTACAGACCCTCTCTACCTTCTCCTTCCTAACCTTGTTCCATCACAAAGTTGTTTAGTGGCTAGTCTAATAGTCCCCATATGAACCCTCCAATACAAAAAGTATAAAAGGGACTAAACCACTGTCAAAACCACAAAGTGTCTGGATGAGTTTTAAATGCCAATTCTGATGTGGGAAAAGAGGACCTTTCTCTTCTATTTCTCCAGTGATTGTATTTGTTTTTAAGCTGAGTGCATGAGGTAGAAAGGGGATTGAAATACAAATATCTATGAAATATTACAAACTCCATTACCATTGTATCAATGCATTTATGCTCAACAATCCCGTTTTAAAATACATAGACTCCTCATATTTGAAAAGCACTTTAAAGCACTTCAGTGTTTTTAAATGGTTTGTTTCTCTCACAGCTAAACATTTTAAATTAAAAATATGTCATATAACCCTTTAATAATACAGAGTATTCAAATTCTGTTTATAGAATTTCCTATTTGAGCCAAGCCCCTGTGTGGAAAAGCAGATACAGTTATGGTTAATTCCTTATCATTCATCTTCTTTTATGCAATTTCACATTCTAATATCAACCCTCTATTTCCCTTGATGGCTCTCCTGCAATGCATATTAAATCAATGAATGATTACATGCATGGGTGGTATAAATGATGTACTCTACCTAATTCAAAATCTAATAACCAAAAGTAGTTTCCATATGAATTTTTTTCAAAGATAGATTTAGACATAACATGGCATTGTGTTTAGTATTCATTGGGGGAACAAACAGGTATCTGAAGCATTGTAAAGACACTATTTTTGCTAAATCCTGGTAATGCCTTTGTTTTTATATTCTTAAATCAAAGTATTGAACCAGTGCAATTATTATTTGGGGTAGGAACTTAATTGATAAAATAAACTGGAGAATTGAGACAATTAATTGGATAATTCAGTGGTAAAGCTTTATTTGGTATAAAATGTGTTGTCTGCTTTTCTATTTTTGTCAATTCGCAATGTAATTGTTCAACTCTATTTTCCCCTACACATATCAACTGTATCAAAATGTGGTTATATATTTTATATACGCATTTTTACATGTTGGCAATATTTACTAAATATATTCACCCTACTCCCATGAATGTAATGATTATTATTGTAATAGTACCAATAACAATATCATATAGTGCTTACTGTGCCATATGGTGCTTAATCTAATAATTTTACATTGATTTATTAGTCTACCTAAAAGGCCTATGAAGTAAAAATGTTATTTGCAGTATAGTATGGAGGTACAAAAAAGGATTAAGCTGTCTGCTCAAGTTTGTATAGCCAAAAAGGGTGAAATCAACGTTTCATTGTTCAAAAGACAGATGTTAATAGGACAGAAAGCAAAAGTTACAGGAGGAGAGAAATATATATATATATATATATATATATATATATATATATNAAATGAAGTCACTTTGGATAGGATGGGAAAAAGGGATCCCATTTCTGTGGGATCAATATAAGAGGATGAGACCCAGGTTTCAGGCACCATCTTAGGACACAAACAAAACCAAGTGAGGAATGGCTGCAGAACGCTTCTATGAAGAACGACCCACAAAGCCTCCTGTCCCACTGATGGCAGGGAACAGCACTAAGGTCCAATCGTGAATGTGTCATATGGACAAGGGCAATGGATAACCCCCTTGGCCTGTCAGATGACTGTCAAACACCTTCTCATTTCACTTTCTAAATTAACTGCCAACACTGATAAAAATGATTCTGTGCAAATAATACATCTGATGTTAAAATTTATATCATATAATAATTTATATCATAAATTATTATTTATTTTATAAATAAATTTATAAAATATATTTATATAAAATGAGAGGAAGAATATTTTCTAAAGAAGCCAACTACCTTCTTTATCAGAAATATCTGTTTATTGTTATTGTTATAAATTCAAATTGCCAAGGCTAATCCAATATTTACTGTGGAATTTTCATCTCTGGGAAGCAGAGCCCTGGATTCTATCATTGATCACAGAGGCTTGTCATTGTTTAATGCATAGATCTATGTTAGGATCATAGTTTGTTTTTTTTAATATAAGGAGATTAGCATTTAATTATGGCAGACTTAATTACAAATTATAGGAGTATGAATTCTTAGAAATGGTATAAAAAACATTTATAATCTGGCTGAAGTGACTACTGAGTTTTCTATAATAGCCTATTAATAGTTTTAAAATATAAATCATATTCTAAAATTTAATATTAGCATAAAGAGTTCATAATTAAATAATTAGTATATTATTGGCAAATTAAAATAATTAGATCTAATTTCATTCCCCTCAAAAACCAGATTTGCTTGTTTGGTTTTTTATTTTATGGTGAATATTTACAACTCTTACATTCACAGGAAATGCTTAATACATGTGCGTTATTTTTATTATTATACTATGTATGTGATGCAGGTACACCAAAATAAAATTGAGTTATGCCCTTAAATAGTTGAAAGCCTATCAGAATATGCAAATGCAGGTAAAACTCGGTATTAAATGACAAGTGACATATGAAAGGTCCAAACAAAGCTATGGGAATTTGGCATAATGGCAGATAATAATGCTTACATTTCATATAGTCCTTATTATGTGCAGTAACTATGCTGAATGTATATACTCATATATTTATGAGTATGTATGTATATAATCTTTTAAATTCTTAAACTATGAAGTGTATTTATGTACCAAAAATTCAAGTTCAGAAGCATTAATTTAGTTAACCAAATTCATCTATTATGTAGAGAGGATGATAATTTAAGCCAAATATTGTTTTCTCCAAAGTGGATGTTCCTAATCAAAAAGCAAATAAATTAGACCATTCTCATTCTTAGAAATATCCTACACAGTTTTTTAGACCTTGACCAACTGAATGACTCTATGCTGAACATTAAAGGAAAATGCTCTTCCAAGGGAATTAGTCCAGGATAAATTTTTCAGATTTTGGACTTTCTCTGGCAGATTCCACCCTATTTCATGTCAGAGATACTGCTAGCCTTAACATGGGGGATAGCAACACGCATGATATAATTTGTGGATCCTTACATGCCACGCTCCTTTGTCCCCTTCACATGTACCCCATATTAATCTTACCAAAATGCTTGGTTACATGTTTTATTTTGCTGGTTCCAGGAACACATCATTCAGTTTAAATTTGATTTGGGAAATGCTATAAGATAGGGCATAAATGCCTAATAACAGAAATCATGTGGGACAGAGGTAGTCATGGAAATTTTTCCCGCTCCACTGCAGCCTGCAAAGTATAGATGACACAGTGTATCCCGAATATGAATAACAGCAGGACTGTAGTGGCTACAGTGCATGCAGAGAATTAAAGGATTTAATGGACTTTGTTAGTGTTCAGTATCGTGTCTCTGCAGTACAGCACAAGCATACTAGATGGAAGTCTGCTGATTGGGAATAGTTTGGGAACTGCGCTCATCTTTGTTTACTTCAGCTGTAAATCCTAGAAATTATTTTGACTATCTTTTTTTTAATCATGAAAGTAGCAGTGAATATAAAGACTATAGTCCAAATATCTCACCCGAGAAAAATTTAAATTGTTCAAAATAAAGAAATTGTTAAAAATAAAGCATTTACTGCAAAAAAAAGGGAAATACACCAGCATTCTAAATTCTTAGAAGATAAACATGTCATTGTGTAATTGACTATTACATAAAAATAAATGGTTATGTGGCAGTTACTATGTTTTCAAAACAATCAAGTTAAATGACCAAGTAAATATAATTTTTATTAAGTTTTGTTATTTGATATATAAATTTGTTTTTTCTTGTTAAAGACATCACAAATTTAATAAGCATTTTCAATAAGACACCCTTTGGGAAAATAAACTCATAAACATTAAAATTTAGATAAATTTGTATATTCAATTTTTTTGTTGTTAATATTAATCATTAATGACAACATTAAAGATTTAATGACTTTTTTTTTAAGGTTGCAAGCCTTACAGTATTGTATATTATAAGTATTGAGAAGCAATATCACATATTGATTAAGAGTGTGAACTCTGGAATGAGATGTCTGGATGGAAATCCTAATTCAATCAGTTGACATATGTGTGGCACTGAGAAGACTTCTAACATTTTTGGGACACAGTTTCCACATGCGTTAAACAGGGAAAATAAAGATATCTCTCTCGTAAAATTTTGGGTAAACAAAAGCTAGGTAAACAAGAAGGTAAGACCAAACTGTTATTACTACCTAAATATAACTTATGCACAATAAATTCAACCTGTAAATAAGTGAAATTCAAGTTTCCTTAAATATCCCACCAATATTTTGAAATTAATAAATTTTGCTATACTCTTCTACTTAAAATAAAAAGTTTAAATAAATTACTCAATCAAGCCGTTCAATAATAGGCAAATTTGTTAATATTCTAACCCAATTTTCATAAAATTTTCAAGAATTTAAATGAGTAAATATTCATCAATTTTTAAACTATGCACGCAAAAGGAGCATTCTAATTGTAACTTACCTTTTTTCTTCTTAATGTTACCATGGCTTAAAATGGTGCACCCATTAAAGACAAAATGAAGGTTATTAAACAATGTTGGATTAACTTCTTAGTTGGATAAGGATTCCCACAAACCACGTTTTTTGGCCAGGATATAAGATCTGGAGCTGAAGAACTACTGTGTGTTTTTCTCATGACTAAGACTACCACGCTAAACCATTTAATATTTTCATGCCAGTATTATGCCAATATGGTGCTATGGATTGAATTGTGTATGCCTAAAATTCATATGTTAAAGCCTTAACTACCAATGTCACTGGACTTAGAGATAGGGCCTATAAGGAGGTAATTAACATTGATGAGGTCACAAGGATAGGGCCCTGATATAATAGGATTCGTGTCATAAAAAGAAATACCAGAGCTCTCTCTCTTGTGTATATGCTCGCTTTCTCTGTCATTACATGCACAAAAGAAAGTCATATGAGCACACAAGATGGTGGTTGCCTACAAGCCAGGGAGAGGAGCTTCACTAGAAAACAACGACGACGGCACCCTTATCTCAGACTTCAAATCTCCAGAACTGAGAAAATAAATGTCTGTTGTTTGAGCCACCCAGTATTTTGTTATAACAGCCCTGGCCAATAAAACATATAAAGTATTTTTTTTTTCATTTTTAACAACTGCATTGTCTAATTCGGGTAATATAAAATTATTTAATCTCAATTCAGGATTCTTACCAATTGGTTGGATCAAATCAAACTAATTACCACTTCGTTCTATCTTGCAATATTTTCATATTTTTCTATCACATGAGCCCCAAATTCTTCTGGTTGTTTAAAAAACAAATGACTGCATTCTTCCTATCTTTGCTTTGACTGATTCTAATAACATGCTTTTGAAGTCATTCTTAAAAATAGATGATAAATGTTGAGCACCCCAGTATATTTACTCAAGAATGTATCTTTTAAATAAAATCAGAAATCCACATGGAAAGAAGATTAAATAGGCAAAAAATGAAAAACATATGGCTCAAGGAAAACTACAAGAAAATAAAAAGCAAAACAGAAGAAATAAAATACTCTTTGGACACAGAAAGGATAAGAATTTTCACTTGGTAAGCTGAATTAACTTTGTGAAGAGCAAACTTGAAAACTTATCCCCAGAGATTTTAGAAAAGAATGCAGAGATAAACATGATGCAGCATGGGAGATATGAGAAACACAATGAATATTCAACTTGGGTATTAAGTGGCTTTAACTCTAATTAGGCCTTTAGCTTCTGGTTAGGATGTAGACAATCACTAGAGATCATCACTTTTAGACAAGTAACGAAAAACTGCAAAATTTCAGATTTAAAACCTACATGAGAATTGTAGATATAAAGAAATCTCAAACAAACTCAAGAAAGTAATGAACTTTTCATAAGACAGAAGAGACCCATTTTTGTTTTCTTTCCTGTTTGAGTGATACCATCAGGAGGTATCTGATGAGATGGGGTAAGAGCGACTATGATAACTTTAGTATACTGTTGACAGCTCCATATTGTCTAGAATGAAGGATTAAATCAAAAGTGTTTCCACCTGCCAACCTCTACTCATGGTTCATCTCATGTGATATATGTTTTCATTTCTTGTTTCAGATACTTACATGAGTATAGACAGTTGTTAAAAGTCAATCAACTAAATATTTATGATCTGATAATTTAACGTGTATAAACTATACTTTCATAAAAATTAAACAAAGATTACTTAATGTTTTGAAGGCTTCAATGGAAGGAAATATTTTAAAATACAGACAAAATGAAAAGAAATAAGTGAAAGTTAAAAAAGAAAAATCCAGGACGTATAATACAGTAATAATGTAACAGTAGATCCCAAGAGCAAATCCAGAATATGTGGAGAAGGGATGATTACATAGAGAGAAAAATAAATATAGGACAGACTTTTATTACTCTGAGGAACAATGTACATCTTTAGATACAAATAATTTTCTTAGTCTTTGCTTGCTCAATTAATGAATATGTACTACAAACATGCATAAATAGAAGACACAAACCTAAACATGATCTGGCAAACGACACAAATCCAAATATCAAATAAATAAACCTTATAATGTTTCATGTGGAAAGAACATATAAATGGTAAAAAAAAAAGCCAGAAAATAGCTTTGTATTTGTAACTATACTTTTTGATTAAGAAGATGATGACGAGAGATAATTAAACAAAATGACTATAACTCAAGGCATTTCTACCCATCATACAGCATACCACATTCCTTTATGACAGTATAATAAATATATCTAACGAGGTGCATAAATACAGACAGTAAACCTACCAGATAGCTTTTCTGAGTAAATTAGTCTGGGTTGCATGTATCTTGGTGTAATGAAAAGTAATTCAGATTATAAATCTCAAGACAGGGAAAGTAAAGTGCTTAAAAAATTTTAAGTAACCACATGTAAATTTTACTTCAATAAATCTGACTTAATTTTTTAATTATGACTGTACTTAGAACATATTGTTATATCCAAAGATAAAATTAAATGTATGGTTATTCTAAATTTAATACAATACTGTGGTGTGGTCAGTGATTGTGTTACTATTTACACAAAGAACAACTACAATTGCTAAAATAAAATTTAAAAATTTCACTGAAGTAAATACATAATACCATCTCAATAGAATAGGAATTTTGATGAAGTAACAACATTCTAAAAATGTCATCTAGTGAGAACATTAAAGATCACAGAACATAAAAGTAAAATGTTTAGGTTGAGGGAAGAAGGGATATAAATAATTATGTGAAATAGTACTATTGAGAAAATTGAAAAGAAAACTTGCATATGGACATATTATTAGATGATATCATAGGTTTATGGATAATGTTGGAAGGTAAGACAATAATATTGGAGTAATGTAAAAGGATAGCCTTATATTCCACATATGTATATAGGATTACGTATGAGTGAAGTGTCAAAGTATTTGTAATTTAATTGAAAATAAATAAAGTAGTACCTGAATTTATTTGGTTATATGAGGAGCAATTTGAAAAGTATGGTATATGTCATAATTTTTTTAAGAAAAAAAATGTGTGTATAAATTTTCATAGAGAGGTAAGATAACTTCTTCATAACCATTATCAAGTATATAGACAGCATATTTCCAAATACATTATATTGGATTGATTTGGAAAATAAGATAATCCTGGCAACAAGAAGATCCTCCATACCAATACAGAAAACAGAACAAACATAATTTATTATTGGATAGGCATTAATCTATCAGACACATGTAAGGTAATGAAAAGAAATGACTATGAATTAGATAAAAAAAAACTCTCATAATTTATACTTTAAAGTAGGAAACAGAACAATAACTCCTTGTAACTCCTGAAAAGACAGAGGGTATACCTATGACAGTCTCCTATCCATCCTATGAGAGAAAATGCTGAGTTAATTTTAGAAGTACTTGTTTACCTATCTAAAAGTTAGTTAGCATATGACTTTGGAAATATCTCTAAGGTAATAAAAAGGGGGGGGGAGGGGATTGGCCTTAATCTCTAGAGAGGTTTATTTATTTTCCAATGGTTAGAATGAGGACTGAGATACACTATGTCTCCAAGGAAATTAGAAAAGGCAGGGAGAATGATCTCTCTGCCCTTTATAAACAGAGAAGATAATTTCCATTCACACTTACAATTAATTCCTCTTCCACTACTCTTTCATGGTAACATTACAATTTTCTAAAGGTTTCCATTGTCATGTTTATTTTCCCTGTGTATTATGTAGCCAGAGAAATATCTATCAAGTTCATAGCAAAATACAAAGCAATAAGAAATTCAAGAAAAAGAATATAACATCAAAGTAGTCTCAAAAATGGGCAGAATATCTTAATAAACATTTTTCCAAAGAAGACGTATAGAAGACCATTAGGTACTTGAAAAGATGTTCAACATCACTAATCATCAGAGAAATGCAAACTAAAGCCACAATGAAATATCACTGCACATCTGTTAGAATGACTATAATCAAAAAGATAAGAAATAGCAAGTGTTGGAAAGGATGTAGAGAAAAGGAAACCCTCGTGAACTATTGTAAATTGATGCAACTACTATGGGAAATCCTTGAAACATTAAAAATAGAACTACGATATGATCCAACAATTCCACCTCTGAGTATTTATCCAAAGAAAATGAAAATACTAATTTGAAAGGAGATATATATATATATATATATATATATATATATATATATAACCCCATGTTCACTGCAGCATTATTTACAACAGGCAAGATATGAAAACAACCTAAGTGTCTGCTGATGACTAGAAAAAAAATGTGGTATATAAATATATACGGTAGAATATTGCCATTTGTAACAACATGAAAGGACCTAGAGGGTATTAAGCTAAGTGAAATAAGACCTAGAAAGACAAATACCGTATTACCTCACTTATTACATGGAACCTGGAACAAAACAAAAACAGAAAGCAAGCTCATAGATACAGAGAACAGAGTGGTAATTGACAGAAATGGGGGGGGAGCAAAATGGCTGAGAGAGGATAAAAGGGAAAAAAATAAGTAATATAAATATAAAGGGAAAGCCCTCGAAATATCTCCTTTTCAGTTTAGTGAATTTCAAGGTGTAGAAAACCGAAGTTTCAAGCAATTTGTGGGAGTCACAGTTTGGTCTTCTTGAGATGCTGCCTTCACGTGGGAAGCACAAGTTCAGTTGGGTTTTGTCTCATTTTGATAGTATGTGTGATCAGCAGCTCCTGAATCATCAGTGGGATGATTTTTCACAGCACTTCATGTAGTAAGAGTCTCTTGGCCAGTTTGAATGGCAGACTTCTTTCAGTGAATTATTTCTAGCCCTTATAACTTTAGGTTCAAGAGGTTTTGGGGGGAGGAGAAAATCCCTTTTAAATAGTTTAAATAATTACAAGGGATTCAATTAAGTTGAGCATGGAGTATGGTGTAATGCCCAACTTTATAAACTTACACAACATAAACAATAATCATACCACGCTTTTTAAAGGAATTCCTCCTCGTCCTCTTCTCCTCCTTCTCCCCCTTTTCCTCCTTATTTTTCCTTAAGGCTAATGAGAAGGAAATTTTAACCCAGCAGATTTCTGAATCTTAGTCAATGAATTTTTAAGAGTTCTATTTATTTATTTAACCTGTTCTGAGGAATAAGGATGATATGGAATATGATTGTTCCTAAGATTCTGCAATATTTGTATAATTCCTGAGTAACAGTGGAAACAAAAGGAATTATTTTGCCTGATTCAATATATTCTTGTCTTCCCTAAGTAAGAAATTTGACTGTCCAAAGAGCCATTACCATTCTTTAGGAATCTGCCTTTGAGTAGGGGAAATTATCCAGTCATCCCAAATAGTAAATAGGAACTGTTAGCTTCTGTAGTGTTAAAGTCTTTTGTCACCAGGTTTTGGATAAAGTTGATGTGTTAGTTTGACCTACTATAACAAAATATTATAAACTGGTGGTATACAAACAACAGAAACTTATTTCTACAGTTCTAGAGACTGGAAGTCTAAGATCATGGTGACAACATGGTCAGGCTCTAGTGAGAGCCTTCTTCTGGGTTGCAGACTGCCAACTTGTCCTTGTGTCCTCACAAGGGTGAGAGCAGAGAGAGAAAGCAAGTGCTATCCTAACTCTCACAGGGGCAGTAAACCCCGTTCATGAAGTTTCCACTTTTCTGACCTTATCTAATCCTAATTACATCCCAAAGGCTCTTCTTTCTAATACTATCACATCAAGAAGTAGGGTTTTGACATATGAATTTTAGGAGGACACAAACATTCAGTCTGTAAGAGTTGAGCAGGAAAAATCTCTCAGTGAAGAATTTTGTTGACAAATAACACATCACTTTAATATGTTTTAAATAATTTTATATCTGCATTTTAACAAAACTCCATAAGTACATCTGAAGTCCATCTCTAATTGAAAACTATTGCCTTAGAAGAAGATACGAGATTCAGGTTGAAGGTTAAGTTTGAAATCAAGTTGATGTTTTAGAAGAAATAGCTGAAAATGTGATTAATAACACTACATTGTTGTTGCCTAATATCATCAGGCAAACCACCACTAGGAGTCTGTTAAATAGAAACATATCCTAGAAAGTAAGGATATTAAAAGATCTCCAGGAATTTTCCATACAGCATATGATGGTTTTATATTAATGATGTCATGCTTCTGCCGGTTTAACACCTAGGGAAGTTAGGTATCCTTGGAGAACTGATAATTATTCCACAATACTCATCAGTAGTAATGTATCAAATAAACCTAGTAGTAATATATCAAATAAACCTATTTTCTCTTTTACTAATGTGAGTGGGCAGATTTTTATGATTTTTTTCAGATGCTCTTTAAGAAACCGCACAGAGACATTTAGATATAGAAGATGTCCTGAAATTTTTACTTAAATTTCTTCTAAATTTGCAGTTCAAATTTAGAAATGCAAAATCAAAAAAGCTGCCTCAGAAGATGTGACACTTGATTAAGGAGGATCATAGGTTATTTAGAAACAATACTTGGTTATCTATTTAATTAAAGTGACAACAAAAAATTTCAAAAGTAAGTAGAAGAGATAACATATTTATAAAGAATTAGCTCTTTCAAAAAATGAGAAGACTTTGTTCTCAAATGAGCAGATGAAGTTAACATAAAGCATAAGACATTTTTCTGGTAAAATAGAAACTTTGATATCTAGACAGATTATACAGAAGGTAAAGAAAACATTTTACAACTTCTTATTAAAAGTAGATCAATACTTCAAGAAAAATATCAATTTAACAAGGAGAAAAATAAATTCTATCTTTGCATCAATATAATATTTGATATCAAAGGAATCAGAACTTTTTATGGAAAATCTTATAAATAAACTCATTAAATTTTATCCAGCATTGCCATTGGCAAATAAAATTCTCTCCAAGTTTTATGCAGCTTTCTAAACTTTCTACTCAGGTTTTCTCTTTCACTTTCCTCTTTCTCATTCTGGAACAGCTGTCCATTTTACCTTACTATAAAACTGCTCTCTCTCTCTTTTTTTTTTTTCCTCTTAAAACACATCTTGCATACTTTTCACACAGTTATTTCTCTAGGTCAGTATTACTCCTAGCAGAGTCTCATTCATGTATATTGATTATAACTGAGACAGGAAAACTAGAGGGATCCCATGAAGAACTGCTTTTGTGCTGCTTCTATTCTTACTAGGCCCTGCACCACCACTTTATACATGCCTTATAGTACAGATAATGCATGTCCTCCTTGTAAAGGTCAAAGACAATGATTTCTTTGGAGTCTTCCAGCACAGTAGGTAACATGTAAGGAGTGACTGGGTTATGTGGTCTTGTACATTTTCTAGACCAATGACTCACCAATACCACTGGTTCAAGGATATAAGTGACTGATGGAGGACACCTAAACACTCATCTTTGTTTTAACCAGTTCCTGGATACCCAGAAAGACACGTACACCAGACCATAATCCTCAATAAAAACCCCAGACCCCAACCAGAACTACTTTTCTTTCTGAGTCTCCCAGACGTTCTGTCTGTACCTGCACTCTCTCTATACCTTCACTAAACTCTGCTCTCACCTCCTCTTGACTCATGTTTGATTTCTCTCCTTTGTGAAGCCAAGAACCCTCTTGGCTGGTCCTGTGGGACTCAGCCAGCCTACATCATAATTTTTAACCAAAAATAACTCTATTAAAAAAATCATTCCATTTCAAAAAAAATCTAGAGGGTGGGTAATTTTGGACTGGCTGTCATATGCCAGTGTTTTGTAGATTAATAGAACTCATGGATACAGATCTCAGACTTTCTACAGCCATGTACATATATCTTTTATAATATAAATTCTCAGAGTGACAAAAATAAACTTTTATTTATAGACTCAAATGCATAGTCTCTCTTTATCATAAAAATATATAGTAAAGCATATAAAATTGTGCTTAGTGACTAATGTTTCAATAGTCTATCTCACTTAGAAATGACCTAGGCATTAATGAGCACCATTAACTTGATTTAATATTAATCTGTGATTTTAAGTCACCTAAAACTCTTGGGAATTATCTTTAAATTTGCATATTTAAAAATACAACTACTATTGGATTAATGTTCATCAGAAGAATGTTTTGATATGGTTAACACAATTACAGTTTTTCTCATAATTTTAAACATTAAATGTAAATATTACATTGGAGTTGTTGATTAGTAAAATGAGCATATCCTAGTAGAATATAAATGTATGCTAGTGCTATAAATCACATTGATAACCAGAGATGACATAGTTGTTTTTATTAAACAAGTCTCAGTAGCCAAAATTTATCCTAAATTATGTGAATTTAGATTCTTACAATATTTATGAGTTATTTTTGTATTAATACTTTCATAGAACATCGTCGTATTTTAAGTTCAATTTTGTTATTTTCTGAGAGGTTCAGTAATATTCAATTTATATAAGCACATATGTACCTCAATAAGCCAATCTGAATACAGCTTCTTTAAAATGTTTTATAGTATAATTTATAAATATGATCAGGAAGTAGAAAAATATAGCACACACACACAATGGCTAATGACTTTCCAAATTATGGACACAAAGAGACAAAGAAAACCTACTGATTTAAATCTAAAATTTCAGCCATGAATCAAGTATAGACACAAACACAAAACTCACCAATGAGTTAATAGAATGAGTCCAGATATCTACTTCTTGATGGGCACATAATTCTTAATTGATTTGAAATCAAAAGAGGCAAGTAGTCAAACAGTAAACTTAAAACACACACACACACACACACACACACACACACACACACACACACAGATTCTGTCATTTCTCACCCAACAGAAAATAGACCTCTAGAAACCATCAATTTACAGATATCATCAAGTAACAGAATGACTAACATAACATAAAAAATTATTATAAAAAAAGAATTTATAACCAGGTTCTAAATGAAGAATAATTTATTGGATTGTAACAAACAAAAAACAAAATTAGTGAGGTAGAAAATTAAAATTTGAGAAGTGGAGTATCATTAAAATCCTATTGTTACTTTGGAATCAGGTCTAAGAAAATGAAAACAAGTCACACCTGGTTTTATAACACCCAGAAAGTGCACTTCCCTGGTGACAAAGTTTACCATGTTCTGGTAGGTGAATCCATTGGGCATCCCAATGGAAGACCTCTAAAACAGTTAAGAGATAGCTTTCAGAAAAGGATTTTGAGAATGAAAAAATGTTAAAGACTATTTTATTTATGCGATATGAATGAATCAGCGGATGTTATAAGCTGTTCAAAAGAGAACTGAAAAAGCAGTTATATGGGTTAAAAGACCTATTGAGATGAATTACACATTTATTTACGTCTCTAAGATCTTGTATCCCTTGTACTTTTAATTCTTTTCTAACCACTTTGATTCCCTCTAACTGAGCTCTTGAAACAATATTGTTTACATAAGGCTGTAGCTTATCCTTTTGATAAGCTATTTTATTGGCTCAGTATCTGTTTTTAAACCTGTATTATCATTCCCTAGGGCCCAAAATAATGCTTTGGCTCAGAGTGCATCCCAGATTGGAATGAGACTGTTACTGTCCCCTAATCCCCTTTTCTTTATGAAAGCACATAGTAACCAAATCAAGACTTGTGTTCTGACTGTGTACTGACTATGGTACTTTTTAATTTGCCCGGTAGGTCATTCCTCAGTAGATTTACAGGAGAATCAGGAGAAATTAAGAAAACATGTCCCTTTTTCAGTAGCCCCACCTATCTGTACAGGGACCCAGAAAAAAAGGAACAGACAGAAGGATAACCAGAAGTTAAGAACCACCTGTATTAATCTGTCATCAGATGGAAAAAGAGAGATATTTCAGTGGGAAAGTGGAAGTACCTACCAGAAAAGGCAAAGAAAGTCTAACCTGAAAAGTTATAGAAACATACAGTTCAGCAGTCCCCACCTCTAACACCTTCTCAAACTGTCAATTTTGAGCTATTTTCCAGTTACTTCCTACTGAGTGGTTCTGCCTCCCTGGGCTTTCCTGATTCCCTCCTTTCAGGCAGAGATAAAGAGCCTAGAGAACAGAAGGGTGGAGATAGGAGAGAAAGGAACAAGTTTCCAGCCTTCAGAGAAAGAAGGTATTTTTTAATCTTTGTACTTCCTGCTCCACATTTTCAACACATATATACCTGTTCCAAATATAACAGAGAAATATCAGCCACTGAACAGAAAGACCTGCAGGCAACATTTCCATATTTCCCCCCATTAAAACTAATGGTGATCTTGATGAGCCAGGATTAACATACATACTTAATGACAAAATTTAGAGTTTGGAGAAGCCTGTCATGTGGATATCTGGATAATATTTCCTCAGGAATAGAAGATTAGAAGGGCTATTTTTATGTTATAATTCAGGATCTCTCACTGTTGAGTGAATGCATGAAAGTGACCACGAAATCAGGACATATGTCACATGATTTATACAGCAAACTAGAAGAGGAACAATAATTTCACTTATCTCCTCAGGAGACAAAGGCTACACCATGAGCTAGTCTCCTGTCCATCTCTGGAGACAAAGACCCCTGAGTCAGCTCGTGAGGTATGAGTTTACATATGTACAGGTTAACAGGACCATGACTTTGGAGATATCTCTACACCATAAAAATATGATCCAGTGCTGAAGCCATAGACATCTCTCTATTTTCCAAAGGTTGGATCTAGATTTACTATGTATCCCAGGAAACACTGAGAAAACAGGAAGGGGTGAAATGGTCTCTTTGCTCATACAAATTTAAAATAGCATAATAGGATTTATTGTTTCTGGTAAATAGAGTAGATATACTTTTCTCTTATCCTCACACTAAATACAGTCAGGAATCCTGGACACTGTGTTACAGGATTTTTTTCTCCATCAGTGTCCGAAGTTCTCGGTCATGTCACTTTGAAGAAGGAAGAGGTAGACCAGACAGAGTGGCAGGCAGCAAAGCAAGGTTTACTGAACGATAGCAAAGTGATAGTACAAAGCTTCTGAGGAGGGAGGGGAAATGAGAGGGTTGCCACTGGAGTTCCTAAGTCTAGGGGGTTTTACAGGCTTGTTCATGGACTGATTTAATCTGATTAACCTTCCCTGAGCCTGTCATCCCATCAGGTTTTTGTTATCTATCACACAGGAAAGGGTGGAGGGCTCCTTCCAGGGTGGGGTAAAATCCTTTTAAGGTTGGTTTCCGCTTGGGGGGGGTGCTGGTCCCTGCCTGCCTGCCTTCCACCTGATCTTCATCAATTGTATCTATAAAACCAACATACAAGACTCTCGAAGGTGGAGGTAAGAAGGAAAAATGGCTAGCGTTTCATCTCAGAGAATTGTAGATTCTTATATAGACGCTAAACGAAATGAAAGACTAAGTACACAATATTTTCAAGAAAACACCCCTCATATCAATCATACCACGCTGTATGTGCAGGTGACGCCTAATAAAAACTACCTTAAGATGCTTTTATTTCCCCCTCAAAACATACCTAGTCAACAAGTATAGAGTAATGAATCATTAATCTACTTCTCTCTTAATCAGGTAACTCTTGTTTTTTTATTTCCCATTTTCAGGAAGAAGTTAAAAATACCACCTCTTTGTAATTTACACTTCCATTTCCTACACTGTCCAGAAGACTCTTCTTGCTTTAAAAATCATGTCTGCTTTTTGAGATGCTTTAGGGCTTTTGTTATTACTACAAAGCTCAAACAAAGTGCTTAAGAAGGCTATTGTGTAGATTGCTTGCCTGACCATGGGTAACTTAATGCTTTTAAGAAGGTGTTACTTATCCTAGGGCCAGATGCAAAAAAACAAAAAAAACAAACAAAAAAAAAAGGCTTTGAATCTTTTATTTCAAATCTGTTGGTAACTCTTGTGATCCTTGAAAACATCGTATTTTAATCTGTGTTCCAGTTTTTCTTCTCTTTGTAAACTTTATAGAATTTAAATCAGGTATTCAGGGTTTCCTAAGAACCTACATTTTCATAAAAACTGGTAACCTGAAAAAACACATGGCCCATTCTATATGGTTTCAAGCAATCAAATTCAGTTATCAAATAAAGCATAACCTAAAATACACTGTTTAAATATTATCTTATACATTAGAGTTCTCCAGAGAAAGAGAAATGAGTGAATGAATATATATACACATTCTATAGGTTCTACTTATCTGGAGAAAGAGAGGGAGAAGTAGAGAGAGGGGGGGAGATGGAGTTTAAGGAATTGGTTCGAGTGATTGGGAGGGCTGGCAAGTCTTCAGTTGTCCAGGCAGGTCAGTGGGTTGGAGATTCCAATAAGAGTTGATGCTGTATTCCCAAATGCTCAGACAGTATAGACATAGAATTTCTTCTTTTCAGAAACCTCAGCCTTTCTCTTAAGATAGTCAACTGATTGGATGAAGCCTACCCACGTTATGGAGAATGATCTGCTATACTCAAAGTCTATCGATATAAATGTTAGTAACATCTACACATGAAAAACTGTTCAACATCACTTGACATCAAGGAAATACAAATCAAAACCACAATGAGATACCACTTCACACCAGTCAGAATGGCTAAAATGAACAAGTGAGGAAATGACAAAAGTTGGGAGGATGTGGAGAAAGGGGAACCCTCTTACACTGTTGGTGGGAACTCAAGCTGGTACAGACGCCCTGGAAAACAGTATGGAGGTTCCTCAAAAAGTTGAAAATAGAGCTACCCTACAACCAAATAATTGCGCTACTAGGTATTTACTCCTAAGATACAAATGTAGTGATCTGAAGGGGCACCTGCACCCCAATGCTTATAGCAGCAATATCCACAATATCCAAACTATGAAAAGAGCCCAGATGTCCATCAACAGATGAATGGATAAAGAAGAGGTGGTATATACATACAATGGAATATTATTCAGTGATCAAAAAAATGAAATCTTGCCATTTGCAGCAATGTGGTTGGAACTAGAGAGTATTATGCTAAGCTAAATAACTCAATCAGAGAAAAACAATTATCATACGATTTCATTCATATGTGGAATTTAAACATAAGAGAAGGGAGGGAAAAATTAAACAAGACAAAATCAGAGAGGGAGACAAACCGTAAGAGACTCTTAATCACAGGAAACAAACTGAAGGTTGCTGGAGGGGTGGAGGGTGGGGAGATAGGGTAACTGGGTGATGGACATTAAGGAAGGTACATGATGTAATGAGCACTGGGTGTTATATAAGACTGATGAATCACTGAATTCTACCTCTGAAATTTAATAATGCACTTTATGTTAATTGAATTTAAATAAAAAAAGAAATTAAAAAAAGAAATGTTAGTCACATCTTAAAAATATCTCACAGCAATAATTAGAGTGGTATTGGACGAAACAACTGGGCACTGTAGCTTAGATAAGTTGATAATTAATTTAATGATTACAATCTACTCTTGTTAACTTGCCAAACATATATACCTCTTTATGCCAAACTTAATCTCCACATAAAGATAATGTGGTAATATTTCTTCCAAAAATGGTACAACTGTCTTGTTTAGAAGTGCACTAACCCTTTCCCCAGAAGCAGATACAAAGTGCTTGGGTGATGTTCACTCTTCTCCTTGATGTCTTATAATTTAAACATTATGATGTAAAGTTGACACATTATACGATAAAGTGATGAGAGGGAAGAAAGCACAGTAATCTGCTATATATACACGTATACATATACATAGTCATAATAAAGAAGAAACACTCATAATAATTATAGCCTTCCTTTCTGCAGCTAGTCACATGGTTGCACCTGGTATTTATAACTTCCTTCTTTTGCTATCCATTCTATATTCTCTTTGTTCTCAGTAAGCATTCTACCTGGTGGGGTGACTCAAGCCTTTATTCTTGAGTCTGGGCCATTAGCAGTTCTGCTTAAATCAGTTTATTGTAGCTTATATTGACATTAATCTTACAGGGTGTGGTGGTACTAAGAGATGGCTGAGTGTTTGTGCCTCCTTCCCAAACAAATTCACATGATTTGAATCCCTAATTCTTTTTTTAAAGATTTTATTTATTTATTTGAGAGAAAGAGTGAGAGTGAGTACAATGGGGGGAGGGGCAGAGGGAAAAGGTGAAGCTCAGCTGCCCACTGAGCAGGTAGCCTGATGTGGGGCTCAATCCCAGGACCCCAGGATCATGACCCAAACTGAAGGCAGACATGAAGCTCTAACTCTTAATGTGATGATATTTGGAGTTGGGTCTTTGGGGGTGATAATTAATTTTAGATGAGTTCATAAGGGTAGAATTACCCATGATAGTGATGAGGAAAGAGAAGGCTGGCTGAAGACAAAGCAGAAGCTGACACCCTGCAACCCCTCCCCCCATGTATGCAACATTCCTCTGCACTCCTGGCTGCTCTAAAACTAAGGAAAGTACCTGCAGCTCATTGATAAGGACACAGTGATAGTGTGGACAGCCTTGGCTTGATGATGGCAGGGCCTCCAGTGTCCTGTGAGTCTTCTTTGACATATGAAAGTGCTTTCTCAGCCTCCCTTTTTACTCACCTCTCCCAACCTCATGGTATATAATCAGCCACCTCTCACAAGCCGGGGCAGCAGCTCTTTCTGCCCACGGGTCCTGTCCCCGTGCTTTAATAAACCACCATTTTGCACCAGAGACGTCTCAAGAATTCTTTCTTGGTCATTGCCTCTGGACTCCACCCCACTGAACCTCACCTATATTCCACAACCTCATCAATAGAATTAATATCCTATAAGGAGAGACCAGAGCTTCCTAGCTTTCTCTCTTTCCTTTGTGAAGACATAGCAAGAAGGAGGGAATCTGTAAGCCAGGAAGAGGAAGAGGGTTCTCACCAGGAACCAAATCTGTCAGCCCTTGATCTTGGACATCCTAGAGTCCAGAACTGTGAGAAATGAGCATTGGTTGTTCAAGCCACCCAGGATATGGTATTTTGTTTTAGCTGCCTGAACTAAGACAGAAACCTTAAAGGATCACCTGTATTCCAGACATAGTCTATTCCAGACGTAGTCTAGTTCACTTCCACTATTCTCAAGTAGCCCTATATCCCAGTGGTAGTTATACTCAATCACTCCCACTGGTAAAGTAACTCCCTTCTTTGCCTATTGGTTCAGATGCATGAAGGGCCAGATGGCAATTCTAACTTCTAATTTGATGAAATCACTGTTGTGTCTCCCAATGGAAGCACACCTACCTTTGGAACTAAGACATCTAGACCCAGCAGAGCATAAGATTGTGAGAACAAGAAGCAAAAACTTTGCTAGAGGATCACTGAGAATAACTTTGAGTGGCATCCTGGCTATGGGAGAAATTTCCCTCAAGGTATTCCTATTGGTGGACAACAGGTCCTGCTCTTCCTCAATGAAGATTTTTAAAATAGTAACAAACCAGGAATATACAGGCTTTGTAACAACAAAAAAAATATGGAAAACTAATTTATTTGGATTTTTTCAAAGTTTACATTACTAAAAAAAATAATCCCTCAACAATATCAGATGATGAGATGAAGAAATCAAATTAGTGTTAGCTGACTTATCTTCAGTCAGCTATTATATATTTCACTTCTGATACTTTCTAACAGTCTCCTTTCCTTTTATGAATATTTGGAGAGGGTATAGTTTTTAAGCTTTTTTGCATTTTCCACAAAATTAGGCATTTACCTAAAGCAGACCCTATCCCCTATAATTTGCAAAGAATAGAATGACACAGAAGAGAAATAAGATGGAAATGAGAGGGTAAAGTCATTTTATACAGTTCCCTAATTTCAGGTAACTCTAATATATAAATTAGATGCTAGAGAATTATGCTAACTTATCTTTCTCTCTTCTAATTAAATTGATGTTGTTTCAGTATATTTCAGTATATTTCTGAAGTCATATTAAGTCCTAAAATCCTATATGTTAATATTATATTGGAGTTTGAGAGGGAACAAATAAATATTGACATTTCCTACCAAAATTTCAAACCAATCAAAAAGCAAATAGAAGATAAGGATAGCAGATATAAAAATATGAATGTTATTATTGCTGAAGCATAGGCTTGAGGACATGGTTAGGTATGTAGGTTTCCTATATGCTGAACACAATTATTAGTCTTTGAACACAAGCACAGACCTTGTGAGACAAATACAACCTTTCATACCACAAGGACAGAATATGCTCATAAAATCAACAGCATAAAAGATTTGTGCAGAATTGTAGTAGAAAAGGGGAAGTGTGAGTGAGGTGGATGGAGTGGGGCCAAAAGTACTAATTTTGGCAGTGTTCCTCCTGAAAACAGAAAGAGGTAGGGAGTCCTGCTTATGGCATATTTCTCAATTCTAGAGCACAAATCTAATAAAGGAAAGACACCAGAACCAAGATGCAGTAAACGAATGGCTCAGAGTATTGAGTAGACACTTATTCATTCATTCACTGTCTTTCATCTGAACAACTCTGAGATACTATATAGAACTGGATAATTTTTTTACATAGTCTTTCATCTACTGCTCCCTGAATTCTGAATAGATTAAATAGAAAAATGTAGATCTACTCCAAGTTTTACTAAAATATACCTAATACAAAAGGACCCTTCTTTGATTCTTTGTGATATTTATATGCATGCTGTATAACAAATTACTAGTTAATTACATAAATTGGAACTGAATATAAAAAATGTACTGATATTTATGTTTTCTTATGAAATATGTTTGCGAGCATTACAAAACTGTTTCAGACTGAGTCTTTTACATATATATGGAATTTATTTTTAATTTAAAATATTTTAAGTTTATTTTAATTAATGTGATCAGACCTATTAATTTCACAAGACTTTAATTCACTACATTTGGATCAAAACTAGAAATGTCACCAGGCAAGTTAAAACAAATCCTACCAATTTAAGATTGGACTTGATAAACATTTTTGTAAATCCTATCTCCCTATTAATTTGAATATAAACATTCATAATGAAGTGACTGTGATTGATATTGATTGTAATAACTCATGCAAATCAATATCAACATTATATATATATTTGGAAATCGAAGCTGGTCATTACTTGAAACAAACAATGTAATCTTTCTGTAAGAAGAATTTAAGGTTTAAAATAGTTAATATAAAAAATCAAAATAATTAAGAAATATTAGAACTATTAAATGAAATATGTGTAGAAAACATTGTTAAAATATTGACTCAGTTTGAAACTTTAAGTAATGGGCTAGAATTACTACCTTCCACTAAGTTTCAAGGCAATACTAATTATTCTTACATTCTATTAAGGCACTGCACACACTTTCATTTCCTGTTGTATTTCAGACTAAATACATGGATGATCCTCTTGCTAAAGTCCATTAAAAATCTTGGATAAACAACAACAACAAAAAGGTCTTAAAGAAATTGTTGAGAAGAAGAGAAAGAATGCTCAGCCACAAATCAAGTGAGGGCAGGGTCCCTCCCACAAGGCTCAGAGGCTAGGCTACAAACGGGAAGAATGCTGATTAAGGTGTGTCAGCTACTAAGAACCCTCCTTAAGCTAGTCTTCCAAGTGATTGAACCTCCCACAAGAGTGAATGAGGGAGGCACCTCAGTGGCTTAGTCAGTTAAATGATCAATTCTTGGTTTCTCTTGGGGTTATGATCTTGTGATTGGGGTATTGAGCCCTCCGGGCTCTGTGCTCAGTGAGGTGTCTGCTTCAGATTCTTTCTCTCCTCTCCCTCTGCCCCTCCCCGCTCACACATATTCTCTCTCAAGTAAATAAATAAAATTTTAAGAACAAAAACAAAGTGAATGAGGAATAAAATGTCCTACTAACTAGGGGCGCCTGGGTGGCTCAGTCATTAAGCGCCTGCCTACAGCTCAGGGCATGATCCCAGGGTCCTGGGATCAAGCCCCACATCAGGCTCTTTGCTCCATCGGGAGCCTGCTTCTTCCTCTCCCACTCCCCCTGCTTGTGTTCCCTCTCTCACTGGCTGTCTCTCTGTCAAATAAATAAATAAAATCTTAAAAAAAAAAAGAAACCTAATAAGGAAAATTTCAAGATAAATAAAGATTCCATCATCAAAAATCACAAAACATGTAAGGAAAGACACACAAATTATCAATGACAAAGAACAGATCAGCAGTGCAAAATTTCAGGTACTAGAATTACCAGTCCCAGAATGTAAAATATGTTTAATATGCTGAAAATTATAAAGTAGACTTGAAATGTAACTATTTGGCAATATTGAAAAACAAAATGTGTAGAAATAAAAATAAAATAATTGAAATTAAACTCAAATGTGATATATTCAATAGCATATTTGGACTGAGATAAAGAATAATTTATAAGAAAGATCTAATGATACTGAGAAGAAATTATAGGTATCTAAAGAGTGAAAAATATATTAAAGAGAGGTGAGACCTGGGAGTAAAAGTGATAAGGTTTATAGTGAAACATCCAGTAAGATGAATGAATTAGAGCTACTTTCAACATCTAGCTACCCCTGAAGTAAAAGTTAAGATAATATTGAGTTAAAATTACAAGATTTAGGAGATTTAGCAGACATAAAATAGAATGCTGTGTTTTAAAATTGAACATTATAAAAACTAATACATGTAGTATTTATGGATAAAAAAACTATGCAGTTGTAAAATTCTGCTGCATCTGTCTTATGGTCTTGAAACCATGAAGAAGAAGAAGATAAAAGATAGATGATAGTGCAGGAAAAGGAAATGAGAAGCTGAGGTTCCTAGTAGGTGGTATCTTTGAGCTGTCATACTGTGCTCAATAGCCTGACCTCATTCTTTTTCTTGCATAATACCTAATCCCCCAGGTGCTAGCCTCTGGTGGTTGACTTTTCTGTTAGTCTCAGCTGAAAAAGACTGCAGATAAGTCTCCCCACCAGATTCATAAAAGCACTCCTTTCACTACTCCATCAATGCTGAATATTATTTTTTAAATATTCAGGTTTTCAATAACTGAATGGTCTCATTTTAATTTTACTTAATTTTAATTTTTGCTACTACACATGAAGAAAAAAAGGTTTAATTCCCTCTATGTGCACCAGAGTCATTCCACATTTTATTACTATTGAATTTAAAAATGTCTTATATACTTATTAGCCTTCTTTTTTTTTGAATTTTTGGAAGGTAATTTTTACTTGTTTATATCTTAGAATATTCATATCATCAATTGAAAAATGTGTTTTATATGCTAAAAGTATTTAAATATTGGCTGTTGTTTCAAATATTGTTTCAAATATTATCTACTGATTAAATTTATTTCACAAGACATCCAAATAACAGATCTAAGGTGCCTGAAAGCTGTATTGTTAATTATTTTTTACCCACCCAAATACAGGGTATAGATTTCTTCCATGCCCTCCCAGAGTCAATTGCCTTTTTTCATATATAAATGTACCCACATGATTCATTGGTTCTCATAGCCAGCATTATGCTATTTAATGGGTAAAATTTAGTCTTATTCCTTACAAAAAAAGGTGCTACTTTCATTTCTTTTGAAGCGATCAATAAAATATTAATGCAGTTTGGTAAGAATAGAACAAGACATATTAACATAAATTTTGCTGCAAAAATCTCTCTAGTAAGAGAGAACTAAATTAAGGAAAAATATCATCTTTAGTGAATATTTTATCAAAGCATACCTACTGGAAAATATGCTTCTATATAAATCTGTCTTCCACAATTTACTATGTCCTGAAATGCCCTTCTTCATGCTATTGCTCTAAATAAAATATATTATTCCACATTTCTGACAATTCCTTTCCATCTTTTCCAATAGAAACTAATTCAAAACTTGCTTTCCTATGAAGGTTCTCTAACCAGCCTATTCATCTAATTCTTTCTTATCTATTCACAGATGTTTAATCTTTATAACCCTAGCTTAATTATAATGACTTCAATATGAGTACCATTTCCTCCTAGATCCCTACAATATTTAATCCAGTGTGCTGCATATAGCAGATTCTCACAAAAAACTTGTTGAATATTACTCTGTGAAAAGAAAGAACCCTGCCTGTCAGAATAATTTGGCAGTCTCTGCTTACCCCATCCCTACCACCTACGAATCAGCAGTAATAAACTACTCAATTCTGCCCAAGAAGTCAGTTAAGATGAATCATACATAAGGTTGTATTGCTTACAGTATAAGGTGTATAATACTTGTGTGTGTGTGTGTGTGTGTGTGTGTGTGTGTGTGTGTATTCTATTAATAATCTGTCTGGTGTGGCTAGTGAAATAAACTTAATAGATAATACTTGAAATACACCACAAATAGTTTAATATTATTATATAAAACACACTTTGAAATTAATAATCATATGAATACTCTAAGGTTTTCACTCTTTTAAGACACTCTTAGTGAAAGATTGAGCCATACCATGAGAAGGATATCTAATTGTGACTCTGTTTTCTGTGTTGGATCCTGGGAAAGCAGGACAGTGAAGATTTTCTCAGCATAAATATTTACTCAGCTACTTCTTGTGGGTATACCCATGGTTTAGGGCTCTGCCTGATCCAAGAACTGGGCATCGCTAAGCCTCTATGACTATAGATGACAGTCCACCACTTGTGATAGATGGGCTGTCTACGTCAAACAGGACTGTCACATAGAATGCTCAACTTGGCAACAGTTTTAGAATGGAAGAGCTTATTGTATTTATTTTAAAAATATGTACTTAGTAACATTATTAACAATCACAGTGAATAAAGAGGGCATTCCATTTATTTGGCAAAGGCTGCAGGTATAGAGCAGTGTTAGGATTTCTTCTAATCATGATAATCTGAGCCATGAAGTTGCAGAAACCAGTTAAAGATGTTTATTGTATAGCAAACAGAGAACTGTGAAAAGGGAAAAAAATTAAGACATGCTTATGCAAATTGGAAGATAATGTTAGTGATGAAGTGCCTGTTGCTCAAGGATCTTCTATCTTAGGCAAGTGTTATACAAAAATATAGAAGGATGGGACAATGCGCTCGTCCAAGTTGATGGAATGAGTGTTCCTTTTATCTCTTATAGATTCCCTGGGTTAGTGACTCCTTAGCATTATTTTCTGTGTCTCCAACAGGAATAGCACAGCAGCTATAGTCCTGTGTAAAACTCTAAATGCTCTATTTGAATTTAAGTAATACAGAGTTGCAAGCTTAGAGATACTGAGTTTGCTACTACACATGAAGAAAAGAAGGTTTAATTCCCTCTATGTGCACCAGAGTCATTCCGCATTTGATCCAGGCATTTGAAAAGTTTCGAAACCTGAGTGTCAAAAAAATGAAATCTTGAATGTTCGTTTAAGTACATAATTTACAATCCTGGAAAATGCAATCCCTTCCCACTCATGAAAAAAAGAAACAAAAAATGTGCTACATCAAATGGCTACTTATTGCAAATACAGATTGGTATGCTGAGTCTGGTTAATCATGCCTACGTCCCACTCCCTAGTGTTCTAATTCTGGATGTTGAATAAAGGAGTTTGAGGGAGAGGGAGTTTCTGAGAAAGATCTATAGATATTCTATGAGACCTTTCCAAGGGTAGGCCAGAATCGCTTCCTGCTGTAAAGTTCTTTCACTAGAAAGGCTAGTTTACAACTCTGGTTTCAGGTACAGTAACTTGGCTTTGCTGATATGATTTCTTAGATTTAAAAAAAAAAAGACTGAAAAAAGAAGCAAAAATGAAGATTGAGATCTTTGAGACAATTTTTAAAGAATCTTATTGCTGATTATAGTAAAGATATGACATCCCTTAACACATGTTACTAATAAACATTAATTTAAATACTTCCTACTGCTTGTAGTATACTAATATTTAGTACTATTTACCTTTATTGAATGTACAGGCAAGCCGTTAGAATTCCTTCAAGTACATAATTTTTTATGCACTGAAAACTCTGTACTGAAATATTTGTTTGTCTACTTGTACTGAAGCTAACTATATAGGAATTCATTAAAATTTATTATATTTTGCTGCTTGCTTTGTATGAATTTTTACTCATATTTACCTTGTCTGCATGTGCTATATAGAAATTCATTCAAATTTATTGTATATTATGTCTTGCTTCCCAGTTACCATCATTACTCAAATATATTACAGTATTAGCTTATACAGGGCTTTGTAGCCTAGTATTTACCAGTACACAAATACATGCATTATTTCTGACTACATAACCTTAAATTATTTTTCAGTGCCAGTATAATATTAATGCTCATATAAAACTTACGCTTTACTGTAGAATTCCATTGTATATTGTACTATATTTACATCAACAAAATGCTTTTACAACAAAATTACTTTAAAATTATCTTCAAGACCTGTTGCAAAAAAATGCTGAAATTTAATTTTTTTCCCAGAAATTTCCCTATACACATTTTACTGATTCTTTATGCCAATAGGTCTTTTCAATGCTAGGAAATTTGGAGTTTCTGAGAATGTGGGAAAGAAAAAAAAAAGACTCTCCTTTGGGAACGGTAAGGAAACCATGTTTTTAAAGGGTCCATCATCATGGCCCTATCTAAACAAAGTGGTCTGTTAGGGAAAAAGGGCAGTTTGCAAATGTGAGACTCTCCAAAGAGGCGGTTCCACACCACCCTTCCAAGCTGGCTGCCTTCACAACACAGTGAGTAAAGTCAGAATGACCAAAATATAACTTAGCACAAAGGCTCAAAAAGAAACACTGAGAAGACTGTCCAAGATTCTCATGGACTTAGACAGCAGCTGAAGTTTTCTTTTTAGAAAAAAAACTGGGTAATATTTTATTATATTTATTACATGTGCCTAAAATCACAGCTTGTATTTACATGATAAACCACAATATTATGAGAATTTAACATATGGTAGCATTTGTGATTATCAGTTATTAGTTACATCTCCTATTAATTCATAAACTCTGAATCAACTGTTACAACCCTGTTTTAGCCCCATACTAAATTACTCACCAGAGCCTGCCATTTATAATTTGACACACTTGTACTTTTATTTTTCCATATACCAGTCAAGTTCAACACCCCTTTTATTTTTAACATTGTTGTTTACAATGTATTCCAATCCCATATTATCTTTTATATGGACTACTGCAGATGCCTTCTAATTTCCCTCCTGTATCTACATAAACTCTTTTATCCCTTCAATATCCTCCTCAAAACCAGCCCTTATTTATTTGAGTGTTTGGACCTGTCAAGAGATTTAAAAATAGACTTTGATGGACATCTGTTTGTATGATGATTGTCTTTTCCTCAGTTGTACCATTAGCATCCACTTAAATGTAGTCATTTTGGGATCTGGGGAGGTGGCTGGCTCTTAATGTCTTCCTTGTGCTATGTCTGTCTCTCCCAAACACAGACACACCTACACACTCGTCAAAGCAAAACAAAATAAAACAACAACATATATTGAATGTTTCGGGTTCAGAGGTAAACAAGTATTCATCATTTAAGGGATTATCATCATACTGTTCCTGCTTATATTCCCCACACCAGATACAATAGCTACGTTGACTTGTTTATTCCTTCATAACCATACTTCATTATGTTGTCTCCTATACAGGGACTACCTCTTATTTCCATTACTGTCTTTTGAAATTAGCTCAATTTCAAACCCAAACTGAAAGCTCAGTTGTGTTGCAAACAATCATAAAGTGTTCTGAAAATTAGAAGTTAATAATCTCTGAACTCTACAAGTCCATTCTTTCCCCTACTATGGCACATCACCTGTTTTCTGACATTATAATTCTGGTATGCCTCATTTCCCCTTTTACATCACAAACCTAAAAGAGCAGGTGTTTATGCCATTTTGTGCCCCTACTGTATCTTCCTAGGAACCTATGTGTAACAGATACTCCATAAGCATTTATTTAATGAATGAAATGTTGTCACTAAAAAGCAGAGAATTTTGAAAAGTTCAGGCAGACCAACATAAACTATTAGTTGATTTTCCAGGTTGTCTTTTGATCCAACTAGCTGACTAATGATTGAAAATATCTGATGTGAGAACACATGTTTTCTGGAAATAATAATATAATAATGCCATATTTAAATATAGCCACTTAGTTTGCAGACATCAAGGCTTGCAAATCCCCTAGAGTCCCAAATTAAAAAACAAAATCCAATCTTGTGAATATCATTTTTCCATGATAATATATCATAAAGATGGGTGAAAAAATCAATTTAAGTTTCTCTAGACAGACATAAGATTACCTTTAAAATAGCTTATTCCATAAAAGTATGGAAAACATAAATCAAACAAGGCCCAGCATACTCTATTTCATCTCTCTCTCTGATCCCAGATGTCCTCACAAGTATTATGTCAGAAGTTCTAACTTGCCAAGAATGTCTGTGAGGAGTGACTAGAGTAGAGATACGTGTCTCTTTGTTATGTTTATGTTAATATCCAGTGCAGCATGCTATGTTCTCTGCTTGCAAACTGAAAGCATGTATGATGGGACCAAATCTGTGATAACACTGTGCTGTTCTCTGTGACCTCTTGTCCTCTCTTCCCTCAGAAGAGGTCTGTGCAAGAGATTGAAATCAAACCTCCTAACCCCTGTGCCAGATGCTGGAGTAAAGATCACATTGAAATTTTCTCTGAGAAAAATTAAAAGCAAGACAGCAACTCCTCTTAACTGGAAATAAACAGAACAAACAAACAGCAAAAACAACACCAGCCCACTGCAGGGACTTAAGGGTGGAGGAATGTAAACATGTGGGGGTCTGTAAGCTGTGTCAGGTGAGCACCATTCAAAATACAACAGTAAAAAGACGTAGACACTGGTTTTGTGTGGTGGGACTAAGACGTCAATCCATAAAGTGGGATTCCAAGCCTCATTAAAGAATAATGTGTGCCACACTATTGTATACCTGAAAGGAGTATCACACTGTATGTATATTAACTGGAATGAAAATAAAAACTTAAAAAAAAAAAAGGGTAACGTGTGCCAACAATGTTATGACAGGAATAGAATCAGAGAAGTGAAGTCACTCTGTAGACTAGAATAGATGAAAATATTAAAGATCCCGTCTTGTATCTTGGCAACATGTAGATTCAAGGTCTTTGCACTGCCTTGGTAAGCAATAACTCAAAATTTCTCCCAAAACCGGCCAAATGAGATTTCACCACCAAAATATACCTAACTTGTGAAATATAAGGACAGTTGCTATTTCTTGTACACCTGAGGAAAAGGCTGAGATTCAGTGACTATGATGATATTATATAGTCTAATTTTTTTGCTTACTCTGTGGAGTTCAAAGCAACATGCAGGGCCTAATAAACGTTTTTCCTATGAATAAATGATAATGACTTTTATTATTTTAGAAGACAATCTAAATTACATCTAATAAAACAATAGGAAGGCAAGTAAAAAAGTGCTTTTGCATTATTTGGAGCCCCTCATATACTGTTCAAAAGCTCCAAAATGTAACAGGAATTTGAAGATCAAGTTTCAAAACAATCTTACAAGATACTTTTTGTTAACACAATATGATAGCTTGACTCTTGCTAAAAAAATATAAAAATAACTTTGATATTTAAAAAAATAATGCTTTTATAATTTGTGACATTTTGCATAACATTTTCTTGTACTCATGAGACACAATAATCTGGAATTTTTCACTAATCTGGCTAAAGTCCTTTAAAGACTATTTGATTTTGATTTGATTTCTAGGACATTCTCTTTATCAGAAGGATATTTATGTAATACAAATAAAGTGAATACATACATTTCCAAAGCATATACAGCTTTATAATAATCTTCTTAATCATTCCATTGTAAAAACCCACAGAATGACCATAGGTCTCTAATTCTGGAGTTTATAATGCCTAATTGGATCTTAAGCAAACATTTTCAAATGTTTTCCTTTTTCCTTCTCCCACCACTAATAAGCATTTACTTCGTGCATTACATTTTACAAAGTACAATGCTTTACATGTTCCCATTTAATATTTTCAGATATCATACAATTTTTATAAACTTCGTCTTTGAAAACCTATCCCAGTAATTAATGAATAATAGCTTCATTCTGTGTATCAAACACATCTTTGCTTTCCATATCCCATATTCTTTCCAACATACTATTGCTCATTCACTTCTCACGGAATAAAGTCCAGCATCAAAAACCTACATAAAGCTCACTGGTTTTCTCTTTATTTTTTTATTTTTTAAAGATTTTATGTATTTATTTTGACAGAGAGAGAGACAGCCAGCGAGAGAGGGAACACAAGCAGGGGGAGTGGGAGAGGAAGAAGCAGGCTCCCAGTGGAGGAGCCTGATATGGGGCTAGATCCCGGAACACCGGGATCACGCCCTGAGCCGAGGCAGAGGCTTAATGACTGCGCCACCCAGGTGCCCCTGGTTTTCTCTTTAATATCTATTTTTTATATGCACTTGTAAATATGACATCACAATAGTACAGGACCAAATGAAGTCTTAACATGTTCAAGCAATTGGTTAAAATAAAAATAGTAATTGTTAGGCAGTTAGTTAGACAGAGAGAAGCGATAAAGCAGGTGCCGGCCACACCCTCTGAGCCACCCCGAGGGTAAACAGCCACACAGTTCAGAGCCACCTCTAAGGGCTAACAGAGCAGGAAAGGCCTAGCCACAGAGAGGGCTCAAAAGCCACAAGGGGACTTCTAAGAGCTGAACATGCACACAAGGGTGCAACTTGACCTTAAGTACATTTAAGGTCACAGCAAAGCTCATTAAAAACCCATAAAGATGCAATACATAAGTAAATACAATTTTAACAGAATGCATTATGAGTAGGCACATAAGCAGAGGCCAAAATGTTATAAAACCACCAGCTGTCAATCAAAACTGTCAAAGCCGAATTTACATGTACACAAAGCAGGCTTAAAAGGATGCTGCTAGAGCTTCTCAGGGCCATTGCCACTCTTACTTCAGCAGGGGCCTGCTTTCACTCTTTTCTCTTTAAAGATTTACTCATCTATTAAAGAGATTGAGAGAGAGACAGAGAGAGAGAGAGCGAAAGAGAGAGAGCAAGCGAGAGTGGGGGGAGGGACAGAGGGAGAGGGAGAAAAGCTCAAGTGGATTCCAAACTGAGTACAGAGTCCAACATAGGGCTCAATCTCATGACCCTGAAATCATGAACTGAACCGAAACCAAGAGTGGGTCCCCTAACTGACTATGCCACCCAGGCACCCTCTGCAATGAACTCTATCTTAAAGTGTACTATACTGATACACTCAATAAACTATATCTCCCCGATCTGGTCTCAGGTCTTCAATTCTTTGGTGCATCTGGGACAAGAACCAAGTAACCCGTTGACAGTAATCATAAGTCTAGACCTGCACAGAAAGTCCCAATTACAACCGGCAGTAGCAGAGATTTTAATAGGCACAATCCAAATTTATTTTGTATCTATACTCTAAGTAGCATGTTCTGATCTATTTGTGAGTATTAACATGATTAATTGTATCACTTACCTAATCTTATGGAAAAACTTCATGTTTTAGTAACCAGGGCAATCTACTGTATGTATCACTTATAACTGCTGGATTAAACTATCACTTATCTGAGTCCAAGAAACCTTCCGGCTCATGACCATTCTGTTCAAAATACTGAGTAATAGTGTCCGTGATGATAAGATGATATTCATGAAGAGCTATGAAGCGTAATAGTTCATTTTTGTCTTTTTGATGGGAATGAGCAATACACAAGGCTAAGCAAGAAGATAAAATAATAGTGCGGGGAAAGCAAGGTAAGAATAAAAATACAAGAATAAGGAAATTATCAAAGGAGGAGAATACTAAAAAGTATTTTTATTTATTTATTTAATATATTATTTATTTCTTAGAGAGACAGCATGCTAGTGCCCATAGAAAGTATTTTTAAAAAGGAAAGTGGGAGAGATTAGGGGGGAAAAAAAAGAATAGATTGCAGAATGAGAAAAGAGGACAAGAAGGCATCATGGGAAAGAGGAAGTTATAGGAAAAAAATGGATCAGAAGGGAAAAAGAAAAGCAAGAATGAATAAAGGCATGAGTAAAACAAAAATAAAGAAGGTTTAGTTTTGTTTTGTTTTAGTGGAGAAAACAGACATGAAGAGCAAACCAAGATGGACAGAAAAAAAAAACAGAGTGAGAGGAGGCAAAAAAAAAAAAGTCCCATAAAAATGAGTAACTTACAGAAAAATGAAAGGAGGACCCAGACAAAGAAATGCATGCAGCTAACAAGAGAACAGACAGTTTGAAGAAAGAAAAGGTGCGGTGGTGCCCAAGGGATGCTTGTGCAGGCATTAGTTTCAGTTAGCCCATTAGAGCAGGTTTAACAGGAAAAGAGAACAAGTCACATAACAAATATTTCTACTTTATGTCTTTTGTGATAGACCCCGGCCTAGTCAGAATACCCTGAGAGGAAATTAAATTCGATGATTTCATTGGAAAGTGATACAGAGGCAAAAAGCATAGTTTAGAACATTTAAGAGCCTGCTACAAACTAGGAGAAATATGAGATTACATAAAAAGAATACTACACGATAGAGTGTTTTCCAACTTTTTTTTTTTTTACTTTTTCCTTTCATTTTCTTTTCTTTGTAACAATGTAGATGAGCCTAGTCAACGGGCTCCAATCCACCATAGGAGCCTGGCAATGACCTTAAGGCACCCACCTCTATTGAGTTTCTCAAATTAGACACTGCTATAAAATGCTTTCTGAGCTTGTACTTTCCTCTGATTGCATTCTTAACTGTTTGAATATGCATGTGTTCAACAGCATCCTGGGTGCCCCCGCCAATTTTAATTATTGCGTAGTAAAAAATTACTCATATATTCACTTTATGTAGTCTTGGGGTTTTGTTCCAGTAGTTGTTTGTTTTTTAATATTAGGAGAGTCTATGTATTTGACAAATTCACTTTTCTTCTTTGGTATGGCATCTCCCCTACTGATAATACATAGATCTTTTATTTTTATTAACAAACCAAAACCTGTTTCTGCGGAAAGCCAGATTTTTTTGTAATTTAGAAAACAATAAGATTAGCCTTTTCCAGTGAATCAGTAAGATTAAACTAATTAACACTTCTAGGTTTCACTCCTCTGCTTTCAAGCCTTGCAGAAAAGCTTCCCTATCCTCACATGCGGAATCAAGTACTTCTTAGAACTTTAGTAGAATTGGTACATCACTTATCACCTCTCATAATGGTCATTTGATCAGTTTAATAGGCTAGATTTGCCTCATCTGTCAGAGTACAAACACGCTTAAGCAGCTGAGCCACCCATGTGCCCCGTAGGCCTGATAATTTGTTGTGGTGGGGAGACTCACAAGAAACTAGGACATTTAGCAGCATCCCCGACCTCTACCCACCAGAGGCAAGTAGCAACCATACACTTCCCCAAGCTGTAACAATCAAAAACGTCTGTGAACATGGCCTAACATCTCCTGAGACACACAACTGCTTCACTTGAGAACTGCCTGTCTCCTCTCATGGGAATCCAACATATAGGTTCTTAATGATGCACTCTCCAGTCTCTTGACCTGTTCGCTGACAGTCAGAGACAACCCGTCCCAGTGACAGAGGTGGGGGAAAGCCCTGACAGACTGTGTGTAAGGAACGAAGAATCAGCCTACATGGACCAAGTTCATGCTACACAGCAAAAAGAATATAGTTGCATATTATACGGACTTTGTTCTGTAATTGGCATTTCCAATATTTGAAATTGCGTAATTTGTACTCAGACTAAATAATGCAGGACTTAGGAGACTCTCAGGGGGGCGGTGAGAATACAGTTTTTTGAATCGAAGAATTAAGGATTTGATTCCTGGTACTCTCTCCTACAAACTGCAATTTTGGGAAAGTCGATTTAAGCCTCCGTTTCCTTGTCTGTAAAGTGAATATACTATACTAAGTTCACAAGGTCAATATGAGAAATATAAGGCACAATGTACTTAAGGTTTCGGGGGAAATAACGAATGTTCAGAAACTTAGAGCATTTATTATCATGTTTTATGGATGATCAAAAAATTTCCGGAGGTTTAGTGTAGGGCAAGCAACTCATAATATTCTGGTTGTAGCGCTTCATAGTTCTAGAATAATTTTCAAATACTTCAATATTCAAAGCATAAATAATAAATTGAATCATATGAGGGCTTAGGTAAGAATTCCCCATAATCCTTTCACCAATACTTTATTAATTTTTTACTCCATAAAAACAAGTAAGTAACAGCACTGTGGACAACTGTACTTTTACAACAAAACCTCAGGAATGATTATGAAATATAATGGAGAATTCTATAATGAAACAAAATAATGCCTTAGAAAATCCTGTAAGAGAAGAAATGTTTTCTTAATGTAGCAAACCTGATTAACTCTAAAATTTATATCAGTGAAACTGCATGCTACTATTATATCATAACTTTTCATTTTTGGTTACTGATTTCAGTAGCTCTACTCTTTCTCTAAGAAGCCAAATTGCTAGCCAGTCTACAAATCCCCATCAAAAATTTTGACAGCAACCAATTCCCAAACTTAGTATCACTCTGTAAGTCTGAATTCTTTCAAAAATTAGAGAGCAGTGTAAAAAAGTACTATCTGACAGGGCCGTAAAGATTATATTATCTAACTAAACAGATGTAAGAAACAAATCTCAGAAATTTGTATGTATGTGACCATCTATTTATCTTCCAGTTAGCTAGGTTTCTTGTTTCCATACATCTATTAACTACTTAGATATGGATGACTGAGCCTTAATCTATAGCTTCTCAATAGCTTTTGATTAGCCATAGATTTTATACTCTTTCTTTTCTGAGCTATTTAAAACAAATGCTCAAAGGAAGCATGAACATGTGATATCAAAATGACTTCTTCTGAGCTGACTCAACCTCAAATATGCCCTTTGCTCAAATAAGTTTATGAATGTTAAACTGCTTAAATAAAACCAACTTCAGGAGGCGGCCTGTAACAGCTAGGACAAACTATCTGGTTTAAAATGGGGACCAATTTTCACGGCTTCAAACACTAGTAATCCCCTATTTTAGAACATCTTGTCAGTGTAAACAAGTCTGAAATTGGAAGTGCTCAATTTGGTCGGTCATATTAAACTGAGTGACCTGAAGTAATACATTCGCTTCTACCGTGTAGAGCTGATATTCTCAAGGCTTCAAGCACCCTCAGCAGCCAAGATGTGGCTGGTGTCCTGTGTGTCCCTGTGATCTTCCGATTGACTCCTGTGATCTTCCGATTGACGTCCTACATTTCAGTAGTTATCCTTCCATAAATTGAACAATTGCACTTTCTGTCCCACCTTTAAGGAACCCACATTGCATATTGTCACACAGGGGAGGGTTTACATTTCAAATACTTATTTAAACTGAGTGATGATCAATACTGATGCTGTCTCCTCACGTATGTGAAGGAAATGACATGTGTAACTCATGACAGCATCCCAGGGTGCAGATTGTTTTAGAAATAGATCATAAAAGCGCAGACAGGCTAAATGACACAAATCACCACATCACACCAGAGTATAAAAATATTCAAGTAAATTAGAGAGTTTAAGTACATTTTTTTGAAGTATAATGTGTATTAAGGACTGTCCTTTAAGAACACAAATCTGTCAACTAAATCAAGAACATAGTGCAAATAAAATTTTAAGTTAATGTAATGTTCAAGGACAGAGTCTATGTAGAAATATTAAATTAGTCAGAAGGGCTTCATCCATCCAAGCCCTGTATAGGGAGAGAATGGCCTGCCAGATTGATGCCATCATCTGGTTTGCCTGCCAAATATAATCCAATGGCAGAAATGTGTACATTGGACTTTCAAAGCCTGACATTATACCTTTGAGTTGCATTAGTAACTATATATATATATATTTCCAAATTCCATTATTACCAAACCAAATCATAAGAGTTTGGCTTTCCATGTAGCTTATGAACAGGAATAGACCGGGCTGATCAGGCTGAAGACCCTAGTAGGTCTCTTTGGAATGTTACACCTAGCATTGATAAAACTGATGCTTTTCTTTTATTTGCTAGTTTACTTGCATTTGTTTTGTTACCTGGTTTAATCACCTTCACTCTGGAAAAATCCCTCGCTATCCTGAGAGGACCTAGCTAGCTAGATGTCTTTGTCTAGAATGTCTTTCTTTGAGCTTCTACAGCAGTCATCAGCAATATGCACTTTTAGAACAAGAAATTTTGTAAATGTTTCCCCTACTCCACTTTTTAATTTAGAGAATTCCAGTAGTGAAGGAAACTGCTGAAAACTTCTAGCCCAGCCATGGTGCTGATTCAGCATAGGGACTTCCTTGAATGTTCTCGGGAAACTGAGGAAGTGATTGCAGTTGAAGAAAAACCATGAGAGTCCTAAAAAATAATGTGTCTGAAACTGTTCACTCTTACAGATATAGAATAGTAAATATTAATTAGAGTAATAAAGAATTGGTGTTTCACTTAGCATAATGTCCTCCATAGTCACCCATGTTGTTGCAAATGGCAGGATTTTCTCCTTTTTTAAGGAAATATATCCTATTGTATATATATATGTGTGTGTGTGTGTGTGTGTGTGTATGTGTATTTTAAAGAAAATGTATATTTTCTTTAACTATTCATCTATCAATGAACATTCAAGTTGTTTCCATATCTTGGCTATTGTGAAGAATGCTAAAATGAATATGGGAGCAAAGACATCTCTTCAAGATACTGATTTCATTTCCTTTGGATATATATCCTGAAATGGGATTACTGCATCATAAAGTAGTTCTCTTTGTAATGTTTGAGGAAGCTCCATGCTGCTTTCCATAATAGTTATACTAATTTACATTCTCACCAACAGAACTTGGAGAACGTTATGCTAAGTGAAATAAGCCAGACAGACAAAGACAAATACTTTTTGATCTCACTTATATGTGGAATCTAAAGTAGTCACAGAAACAGGTAGAAGAATGGTAGCTACAAGGGGCTGGGGAGAAAAAATGGGGAGATGTTGGTCAAGAGTTATAAAGTTTCAGTTATCCTAGATAAATACGTTCTGGAGATCTAATACAAATAGTGTAATTATAACTAATATTGTATTTTATACTTGAAATTTGCAAAGAGTGTAGATTTTTAATGTTCTCACTACAAAAAAAAAACAGGAAAATATAGTAGTTATGTGAGGCAATAGATATGTTAAATAGCTTGATTGTTGTGACTATTTCATAATATATACATACATCAAACCATTAAATTGTACATCTTAAATATTAACAATTTTTTTTTTATATAAGTAGGCTCCATGCCGTGTGAGCCCAACACAGGGCTTGAATTCATGACCTTGAGATCAGGCTGAGACCAAGAGTCAGCCGCTTAACCAACTGAGCCACTCACACATCCCAAATACATACAACTTTCTATTGTCAACCATATCTCAATAAAATTCAGAAAATGAAGAATTTGTATAAGTTTTTATTTGGTGGATAAGAAATGTAACTGGACACTATGGATTAAAAACATGATCCAGGGGCACCTGGGTGGCACAGCGGTTAAGCGTCTGCCTTCGGCTCAGGGCGTGATCCTGGCGTTATGGGATCGAGCCCCACATCAGGCTCCTCCACTGTGAGCCTGCTTCTTCCTCTCCCACTCCCCCTGTGTTCCCTCTCTCACTGGCTATCTCTATCTCTGTCAAATAAATAAATAAAATCTTAAAAAAAAAAATTAAAAAAAATAAAAACATGATCCAAGTATAAGCTGTCTACAAAAGACTTTATATCTAAAGGTATAAATAAGTTAGGGGCCCCTGGGTGGCTCAGTCACTTAAACAACTGCCTTCGGCTAAGGTCATGATCCCAGGGTACTGGGATGGAGCCCTGCATCGGGCTCCCTGCTCAGTGGAGAGCCTGCTTCTCCTGCCTGCTTCTCCCTCTCCCTCTGCTACTCTCCCTGCTTGTACTCTCTCTGTCAGATGAATAAACTCAAAAAAAAGTTATAAATAAGTTAAAAATGAAAGGACAGAAAATTTCTTGGATAGAATACTAAAGGCACAGACAACAAAAGAAAAACAGACTTCATGAAAATTAAAAACTTCCATGCATCAAAACACAACCCACAGAATGGAGATTATATTTGCAAATCATGTATCTGTTAAGGGATACATATCCAGAATATATAGGGAACTCTTAAAAGACAACAAGAAAACAAATGACCAGATTCAAAAATGGGCAAAATGCTTAAATATGCATTTCTCCAAGGAAGATGTACGAATGGCCAACGGATTATCAAAAGATGTTCAACATCACTAATCATTAGGGAAATGTAAATGAAAGCCACAATGAGATACCTCACACCTGTTAGGATGGCTACTACCAAAAACACAGGAAAGGATCAAGGACATGGAGAAATTGGAACCCTTGTGCGCTGTTGGTAGAAATGTAAAATGGTACAGCACTGTGGAAACCAGTATGGTATATCTTTGATAAATTAGAAGTAGAATTACCACATGATCCAGCAATTCCACTTCTGGTATGTACCTAAAAGATTTGAAAGCAAGGTCTCAAAGAGATATATGTACACCCATGTTCATAGCGACATTATTTCCAATAGCTAAAATAAGGAAGCAAACCAAGTGTCCATTGTGGGTGACCAGATAAATAAAATGTGGTATAGACACACAATGGTATGTTACTCAGCCTTAAAAAGGAAGGGAATTCTGACAGATTCTATAACATGGAAGAAACTTGAGGACATTACGATAAGTGAAATAAGCCAGTCACAAAAAGACAAACACATGGGATTTCACTTATGTAAGACAGCTAGCGTAGTCAAATTCCTAGAAATAGAAAGTAGAACAGTGGTTTCCGGGTGCTGAAAGGAGTGGGGAATGGGGGAGTTATTGTTTGATGGTTATAGAGCTTGTTTTGCAATCTGAAAAGAGTTCTGGAGGTGAATGGTGGTGATGGTTCCACAACAATATGAATGTACTTACCACCACTGAACTTCACACTTAAAAATGGTTAATATAGCACAAAGCATCACACTTCTACCTATATCTGCAGAAATAAGTTACAGTTTTGAGAAACAGAAATTCATGAATTACCAAGGCATTTAAAGCTTCCTATAACCTAAAAAACTCCTCTCAAAACAGCAAGTGACTATAATTTTATTAGAGAGTAATTTAATAAGAGTTAACAAATCTGTTAACTAATAACTCTGTTTACTGTGAACACCATTTCCAAGTATATCATAGGACAAATACATTATAATGCCCAGGACTGCTAAATAATGCAGTATGATTTAATGGAAAACAACTGGATTGAAAGTTAGAAAATTTGGCTATGCTCTTGCTTTGGCCCCAATTCAATAACGACAAAAATAAAGACAAAATATGACCAGTATTTAGCAAAAAATCACTTACTTTGCATACTCCTTAGCTCTTTTACCACAGATAAGTTATTCAACTTGCCTGTGCCTTGACTTCCTTGTATATACATCAGTACAGCAATAGCATCTATATTATAGAATTCTTCAAAGTGTTACATAAAAACATATATAGAATTAGGTACATGGGATTCCATGGTACCATCCATGGAATTCCAATACATGGAATTGCTTAATAAGGAAAACAAAACAAAACAAAGCTTTCAATTGAGTATGTGCTCAATGAGTTTACCTATTTTTTATTGTTGTTGAAACCTAAGTCCATATGGTGCTGATTAAATGGCAGTCACAGTTCTAAGTGCTTTGTTTGTATTAATGCTTTCAATCCTATCAAGTCTATGTTGTACCTACTTTTATCATCCCTCTTCCCTATTTTACACCTGAAGAAAATGAAGCATAGGTATTAAATAATGTCATGTTTGGAATCCCAAAGTGTGATTCATATTATTATCACAATTATGTTAATCCATAATTCATTGACTTCAATAGAACTTTCTATGCATGACATTTAGGGAAACAATGAGAAATTTCATGTAACAGAGAAATCATGCACACAAACTGAACTGAAGGAATATGAGCCTAGAAAGTAGTTTATGAAAAACTGGCTGTATACCTTGCTGACATGACAAGGAATTTGATATATTTCTTTTAGGGTAATATGGAATTAGTACAGAGTCTTTAAGCAACCAAAGGAAAAATGGAGTTATAATTTTTATTTGAAAAATATTTGGACATTACAGAATGTTAGAAAATAGGAAAAATCATTAGTTCCACCAGGCTAACTTAGCTAATATTTTATTTTGTATGAATCTCATTTCAGTATTTTTATTATGCATATACATTCTTTGCAAAATTACCATAATAATGGACATTCATATTATAATGCCTTTTTCCCCTTAACATATCATATTCATTTTTCTCAATAGTGCTTCATAATTTTTCTAATTACCATTTCTAATAGGCATATAGTTTTTCATTAAGAAGATGTACCATAATTTACAATTTAATTAACCATTCTTCTCCATGAACATTTCAATTGCTTTCAATAATACTATATTATAAGTAATACTTATATTCCATTGTGCATAGAACTCCCACACACTTTTATTAGAATTCCAAAGTTGTGACACCAGGGCAATATGAACTCTCTTTTGGCATGTGATATATGTTACTGCTGAATTTTTTCCCTAAAATTCTTACCAGTTTTCACAGCTACTGATTTCCCCCACAACTTTGTCAATCAGTGCAAGTTTGTTTTTCTTAGAAAGTTGTTTACAGAAATGTGGAGGAAGGACCACTGTGAAGAGAGGGAAAGGATGGGTCAATAGTTCAGAGCCAATGTTAAGATCTAATCAAAATGAAGGAAACTGGTGGTGGAGTCGATGGCAACAGCAAGAATTTCAGCTTACCAGTTACTAGGTACTTTCTATATGCCAGATATGTCATGTTCTAGATTCCAAATGCTTTACATTAATTATCTAATTTAATCCAAAAATGACCTCTGGAAGTAGGTAGCATTATACATCCTTTTTTGTAGATGGGGGCTCTGAATCAGAAATGTTAATTTACTAGATAAGGTAAACAACTTTTGAGTAGCAGATTTCAGATGTAAAGAGTTATTAAATGAGGAACCAAGGAAAGAGCATAGCCAAGTTTTTTGACTTTAGACCAATTTTTTTCCCATTATATTATACACTATTACTTTTCAGTCCTGGCTAAGAATATCACTAAATTTCTATGGTCATGATCTTCATTTTAAAACAGACTTATAATCTCTTAGTGTTTATTTAACTTTCCTCTATCGTTGTAATTCACACCAATAAAGAGAGCACATTTCGATCTTCTAGGCTGTTTGTGTAAAACAATTACTGATATGATTTTGGCCCTAATTTTGTATATCCAACTTTGATTTTTTTACTATTTATCACCCAACCCTTCAGAGAAATCGATCTCTGCATATTTTAGGAGCATATTGTACTGACTTCTGTTTCTTTGAATGTTTTAGTTAAACCTTTCAAAATTTTAATTCCAAAATACCATTTTTATAGCTCCATTTGCCTTATAAATTGATTCATCCTTTAAAATACAGCTAAAGTAGTCTGTATCCTTCACCCTTTTTCCCCCTTACCTCCATCCTCTTCCATATTTCTTCTAATTTTTCATACTTGTATTCAACAGCATTTATCAGTTAAGGACCTATTTTATTGGCACTTCCTCAATTGTTAAATACAAAGTAATTTTTGTCTGAGCTTCCATTTTTTTGCCTTAAATTTTAATACAATGATACAATGCTCATAGTTGCTAAGTATTGAAATTTTTAAAGTTTTTTTCCTTTTCAAATAGTCTGAAATTTCCAGGCAGATGATGCAGGTTTTATTTTTGTTACATCTTGCAGCTTCTAGTAAAAATTTTAAAACATTAGGTAAATAACAGGCATGCTGTAAGCTCTTATTAATTCATTACCTGGTGATTTACTATACTTTCATTTCTTAGTCAAATTTAGATTTTCTTAAGGTATTAAAGTCAAAATATAATTAGAGATCAGTAAAAATGTCATATTATTTTATGCCATAGAAAGGAGAAGCAAGTTTTTATTAAAAGATTGAACCACTACATATATAATATGTATAGTTTATATATTGTTATATGATATTTTATTGACATTTTATAAATACATGCATGTGTATTTTTGTGTATGTGCATTTGAAACATTTGGAAAATTTGGAAAATTTTATCCTTGTTACATTTATGTTAGAAAATTAACAATTTTTAAATTCATAAAATCTTTGCCTAGTCTATATTCAATATGAATTTGAATTTGATAAAAAATATGTATACCGAAACAGTCTTTACTATGGTGTGTATGCTTTCTTTTGCAATGCAGCATCATTTTAATGGATAAAATACTATGTGATTTTTGGAAGTTTCCTTAAAAAATGAGTAGCTGTAGTCTCATGACGTAAGCTGCCCAAGAGAACAATAACTGTAACAGCTGGAGTTCTCTTCTATGCTCCTGCCTTAAGACATTGTCAATTGGTTGCTATAAAGTGGGCCCCTCCTCTTATTTCACTTTCCTTGAAGGTACTAGAAACTATTAAGTCCATTCTTGAGTATAAATCTGTACAGATTTTGTGTAAAAGAGTGATGGGGCGCCTGGGTGGCACAGCGGTTAAAGGTCTGCCTTCGGCTTAGGGCGTGATCCCGGCGTTATGGGATCGAGCCCCACATCAGGCTCCTCCGCTATGACCCTGCGTCTTCCTCTCCCACTCCCCCTGCTTGTGTTCCCTCTCTCACTGGCTGTCTCTATCTCTATCTCTGTCGAATAAATAAATAAATAAATAAATAAATAAATAGTGTTATGTCACACTTTTAATTTTTATTTGGGTCATTGAAATGGTATCAATAACTGTAACAATGAAAGAAAAATGCTATCTTTATTGAATTTTTGCTGATTGTTGAAGACTTGTTCTTAGTATCTGAACTTTCAATGTTGAGTTCATTTTTTTTCCAGTTGATTACTCTCAGCTTGAACTGAGAGACGCTTTTCTGACTGTAATAGCATGTTAGGTTATTATGAACAATATCATATGATCACATTTCTTTGGGTACAAAATAACCTGAAAATTTCATCTCCTTTTTTTCTGCGCATGAAAGGTTTTGATTGATAGGAGTGCCTGTAGTTGTAAATAAGCAGCTTTACTAAATTCCAGAGAGTAGGTCACTTTCTTCAGTTGATTTACATAACTGAACATGTTTCTTATGATAATGGCATTCCCAAATGCCAAAAATTGGGTATTCTATCTGAATATCTTATATTTAATAATATTAGATGACATAGTAGTATATATTGTGATTTGTGGTTTAAAATAAATACAGTGTGATATTCACAGTATATAAATAATATTTACTATTCACTAGTTCAAGGAAATACGTTCCTGTGTTATCTCTGTATAGGTTTATTGTGCTTACATTTCTAATGGGGCAAAATAGTTGGCTTTCCTCTGATTGTCTTTGTTTCCTTCAAGATTTTATCTGAAACAGTCCAAGAACTGCTTCCTCTTCTAAACTTGAATTTGTCCTTCTTAACTGCATTGTGTTTTCAACATGTTATGCTATAATTTTATTATGCTTGTTACTTGCAAATCACAGTGCAGTTGGGTTATGCCAACATGAAGGAATATGTTGCTAAATATACAACCAGAAAAAGAATGCATTACAATGTGAACCAGTCTATATTACCAAAAATATAACTTACAATAAAAATATCATAGGTGTGTCTGTGAGGGTGGATGTCTTTACAAACACACAGGCACACACACACACACACACACAAATTAATACACCACTTATCTGACTACATACACACTTTTATGTATAGCTGTATATGTGTCTGTGTTTATATGCAATATATATATTATATTCACAAACACTCATCATGTTGCTGTTTGTTTTTTTGTATTTGTATGCATAAATGGCACAGCACCATTTCTGAATAATTTTAGGGGAAAATATTACTTGGATAAAAAACAAAATAAAACATTTTAATCATAGATGGATAGAAGTGTGTGCTCCCAGGAGAAACACACAAAATTCTAATCAACCTGTGAGATAGCAGAATTCTATTTCTAATAGTAATGTAACATGCAGTATCTACTTTAGCATTAGACATTGATTTAAAGGAACATACACTGGCTTTTGATTAAATAGCAGATTACCTGGAAGAGATCTTGGCAATTAGGTCACTGCAAAAAGAAGAGCTGACAAGAAAGATTATAAAGGGCTCCAGCAGTAACTGAGCAGGAGCGCTCAACCTCATGGACGGAATTTCAAATCCTGTTCTTTACTGAATCTCCTACTGACTTTCTACTCAGATAGGCAATTAGTTTTCAACATATTTCCACAGTAGATATAATGACCAGGTAATAGATACCTGCATTTCTTATGCTTCTAATTTGTTCACGTGGGTCTCACCTTCTGTATTTTTTCTGGGTTTAAGTTTAATCATTAAGGGATATCAACTTATGGTCAGGAGCTCAGCTGAGTTGGGAGAGAGCTGAGCTACCAGGTGTCTGAGTAGCCTATTAGAGCAAAACGCCAAAATGAGAGTTAAGCCTGTAATAATTTACTGTGATATGATACGCAAGAGGCTAACACCAGAGCAAATGGCGACTGTCCGTTTTTCCTTTTTCCCCATGGAATGGCACACAGGTGGATGGTCAGGTGGATCAGAACAGAATGGAGGTCATTTCACTGCTGAGGAAGCTCAGAACAAAAGGCTGTAGCAGTTTTATGGCCCCTGGGGTTGGAGACAGTGTGAGGACTGTAGGCTCAGAGTGGAGAAGTAGTGGGTATTAGAGTGGGGAAAAGTTTCTCCAAGATCTTCCCCTCCTCTCCAGCAAGAAGGCTGCTGTAGAGGCACAGGGAGAGGCACCTCAGATAGGGAGACCCAGGAATGCAGGCACAGGGGCTAAGAGCTAGGAATGCAAACACGCATGACCAGCCCGGGTGTCCTGAGTCCTTGACTGGAACTCCTCTTAGACACTGCAATGTATTGGCTGTATACCAAGTCTGGTGTGAGGAAAGCAGCTTTCCAGAATGAGGCTTGCTAGATAAAACTTTTATAATTTCCTATGTCCAGGCCTGAAAAGTCACACGTAGATTTTTAGCCAGGAGCTGGACTCATTATGTTAATAGATGCATTCATTATCCCTTTTAATATTCACCAAAGCCCAATGTGATTAGCTATGCTTCACTGATGAAGAAACTGGGGATTACATTTTGTTAAGCAATTCACCTGAATTTACAAAAATATTCAATACAGGAGCCAGAGATAAACTGATTGAAAAACTCATATTCAAAAAAGTTTCAAAAAAAAAGAAAGAAAACTCATTCATACTCTTATCTGTACCCTTTTAGGTGAATTATTTTTTAACATATTTCACTTAGTTGACATAAGATAGATCAACAGGAGAAAAGTGTAAAAATTTATTTAATGCAAGTTGTACATGATATGGGAGACTTCATTAGGAAATGAAGACCCAAAGAGTGTCAAAACCTCAGTGCTTTATACTGGGCTGAACAAAGAGAGGCAATTATGGAAAAGTAACTAAACTCTGTGGGGAAGCTAAAGGAATATAAGAAATATTTTGACAAGGTCTGTTTATGCAGAATTCTCTTGGTCTCAACTTCTCATCCTTGAAGATAAGAATGTTACCTTCCTTCCGGCACAGGGAGAATATCTTTCACATGGGCCTTTTACCTCCTGCTTTGATATAAAGAAGGAAGGTCTGAGTGTTTTTGTTGCATCTCTTATTTTTCAAGTGCCTTTAACTCAAAATAGCCAATATGCCAAAGTGGGGTGGTATGTTCTAAACTCCCAGAAACCATGGCAATTTTGTTGTGTGAGGTCATGGTATATTGAGATGTGAAAAGCAAGATATTTAAGGGTATTCCGTAAGTCTTCTTGTTATTTCAAGTTCTTTAGAAAACATAATAATAACAGAAAATGTACCCTGTCTGATTATCTTAATATGATTTTTCACTTTCCTTCACCAGTTCAGAAATACACTAGAAGTGTATAAGGCAATAAACAATTTTAAGGAGATTTCTGAGCCTATATACTCTATCCTCCTAAATTATTATCATTCTTACTCTGAAGCAATTGACATATTTGTATATCCAGTTCATATTCTATTTCCTCCTTTGTGAAGCCTCCCTCAGCACCAATTCCAACTCCAAGGCACACTAAGTCTTCCTTCTTGGAGCAATCTTCTCCAAAGTTGTTTTCCGGATGTATAATATATAAAATATAAATTTACATGTCTTTTTCCATACTAACTAGGGCTTCTTGAGAAGAAGGATGCTAAATAAATGTTAAAATAATGAACCTAAGCAACAAATCTTTCCCTACAAATACACACACATAGAGATGAAAGAAACCAAACTGGGAAACCAGATTGGGACCCCCTAACATGTTCGAAGCTGCTGCCAGTAATTCAGAAATAGTTGTAAGGCAACCTCACATTTCTATGTATTTACAGATATGTTTTTAATTCTTTCTTTATAAATTTTATTTCAGCAATTCTGTATATTGAGTTGCATTGTAACAATAAATCACTATTTAGATTAGGGTACTAATGACAAATAGCAAGGTTAATTTAAATAAGGACCTGGAATAAAATTGAAAATGATGAAATGGATAAGTGCTTGTCATGATAAAACTGGCATGTTTCTAAAACCAGTTAGACAAATAAAAAAGTGACCATAACAAATGATGGGCTACTTGTAAATCTTTTGCATAACAGGTTCAAAAATGTTACATGGGTGGGGGGATGGGCGAAATACATAGAGAGGATTAAGTTATAACTTACTGTTATCAAATAAATAAGTCACGGATATGGAAAGTACAGCATAGAGAATTTGGTCAATAATACTATAATATATCTGGTGACAGATGGCGACTATACGTACTGTGAGCACTGAGTAATATATAGAATTGTTGAATCAGGGGCGCCTGGGCGGCACAGCGGTTAAGCGTCTGCCTTCCGCTCAGGGCATGATCCTGGCGTTATGGGATCGAGCCTAACGTCAAGTTCCTCCACTATGAGCCTGCTTCTTCCTCTCCCACTCCCCCTGCTTGTGTTCCCTCTCTCACTGGCTGTCTCTATCTCTGTCAAATAAATAAATAAAATCTTAAAAAAAAAAAGAATTGTTGAATCAATATGTAGTATACCCAAAATGAATATAACATTGCATGTTAATTATACTTCAATTAAAAAAAATGCTACAACCTATATATACCTGTACCTTCAGCATGAGTAATCGCTCCTCTTGTAAATTTCATTTAACAAGTTTATAAGTTTGTTCCAGTCTTGTAATACTGGAATACTATGACTTCTACTTTGCTAAGATAAAATACAGTTACAGTGTGGTGAACCACAGCAAGTTGTCCCGTTTAGTGGTCATAGTACCCTAACTTTTGATTGTCATAGCTGATAAAACCTGGCATAAAAACAGGAGGCTTTATCAAGGAAGCTAACAAAGCTATGTATCTACTATTAACTCTTTTAAAGTTTACTTTAATTTAAATGTATTTTAATGTCATTCCCTGTAGGTACAGCTAACCTAAAGAAAATATGAGCTGAAAATAGTGATAATTTACTATAGTCCAAAATCTAGAAATTCTTAAGCAATACATCTGAATGAATTTATTCATTTCATCCATTCATTCCCTTGATGATGATTTATTGGGCATCCACAATGTGAGAAACATACTGGGACACGCAATAATTAAGGAAATAGAGCATATGCCAGTAAATTTTGCATGTAGAATGAGTACAAAGAAAGTTTAACAAAATATAGGAAAGGGAAATACAACTTATACTTGGGAACATGATGAAAAATTTCCTGGAAGAAGCTGATTTTGAGGCTTAAACAGTACACAACGAGGTGATCTCTTCTAACGTTTAAGAAAAAAAAATAGGGGCGCCTGGGTGGCTCAGTACATTAATGGGCTGCCTTTGGCTCAGGTTGTGATCACAGAGTCCTGGGATCTAGCCCCAAGTTGGACTTCCTGCTCTGAGGCAAGTCTGCTTCTCCCTATCCCTCTGCCCCTCCCCTTCCCCCTGCTCATGCTCTCTCTCTCTCTCTCTCTCTCTCTCTCTCTCACTAGCTCTCTCTTGCATGTGCTCTCTCAAATAAATCAATAAAATCTTAAAAAAAAGAAAAAAAAGAAAGAAAAACAAAACACTCTAAAGCAAGTGGGAGGTACTATGTAGGAAAGCCTCTCCTCTTAAGAGGAGTAGGCGATGGGGCTACATGAAAGAGAACATTCCATTTCTGGCTATGACATTATGACTTTAGATGAGGGTCAGTTGGGGACTAGGGAACCATTCTTAGGTCATGAACAGGTAAGAGCCAAGCTCCGTGCTATGCTCTTCGGAGGCTATTCTGACAGTTATAGGCAGATGTGATTACAGAGGAATGCTATTGAAGACATCAAGAAACTACTTTTATTAGAAAGGTAAAAATAACCTAAATTGCCTTGGATAGAGTGAGAATAAAATGAAGCAATTAAGAAAAACAAGAGAAGGAGGAATGACAACTGATGTGGTTTAATGAGTGGGAAACAGAATAAAGATAAATCTTTGATGTCAAATGTGGGTAAATAAAGGTAGGTGAATACCTGGGTCATTGAGAGAAAGAAAACAGGGAAATTAAGAGAAGGCATACTAGGTATTGGGATATTAATCAGAGATTCTAAAGACATACTATATATGAGAAATTCTAAGTGCTTTATATTTACTGTCTTGATCTTCACAATAAAATATAGGATATAACTATTATGATTTTAGCAATGAAGAAATTGGGTCAGAGTAAGTTCTAATAATTTACCTATTGTCACAAAGCTATAGTCATAAACAGATATTAATCCAGACTGCCAGACAAGATCCTAAATTCTAAACACAATATTGTGTTACCATTTTGCCTGAAATAAGTTAGCACTTGGTAGAAGCCCCATTCTAAATACTTTTTGCACATTAAGTCATTTACTCTTCAAATACTTTTATGAGGAGAATATGCTCATTATTCTGATTTTAGTAAATGGTAGAACTGAAAACTGTCTGCAGAGACTGTACTCTTAACCTCCTACTCAACCTGCCTTCGAAACTATCAGTTTTAGACTTGCCGGATTTGAGTATAAGTGCAACATTTCTGTGCAAATACCCAGTTGAAAACGAAGCATGGAATCTCAGGAGAAATTTGACCCGGGCATAGAATGAAAAAGTTTTAACTTAGAGAGATGGTACCTAAAACCATAGGGAGGATTAAGCTAACAGAGCCGACAAACAGAGAAGAGAAATTACTGTCATATACAATTAACAATACATATCACACAAAACTTACAAGAAACAACAACCTTTCCCTATATGCTAAGGAGATTAGGATGTGTTTGTCTACCAAAGGTTGCCAGTGCCTAATTAAGCAATAACATTTTTAATTAGTAGCCAACTACAGTATCACAAAGCCATATGTTAAATAGAACTAACGAACAAAAGTTCAAAAATGCATAAAAAATAAAATAAAATATTTCCCTAATATTTTCAGTGCATCATAGTCATAATGGCCATTTAGAGGGCAAATCAGACAATCAAATTCTAGGGAGCAGGGGATTTAATATCCCATGCCTTTTTTTTTTTTTAATTTCTTGTGCTTGACTGGTTTGGGGGATCTAGAAAAACAGAGTTTGTTTTCACAACTCCTGCAACCTGAAATTCTAAGTTAGGGAGAATCCAGTACTGTTTCTAAAGTCATTAAACAGTAACTTGATAATCAGTTGGGAGAAGATTGACATCTTTACTATGTTGAGTCTTCCAGTCCATGAATATATAGAGAGTATGTGTGTCCATTTACTTACATCTTTTTTGATATTTCCTTAGTATTTTGTAGTGTTCAGTATAAATACCTGTATGTTTTTTATTAGAATTGTACCTAAGTATTTATTTAGAGCTATTATAAATGTAATTTTTTTAAAAATTTTTATTCCGTCCGTACGCTGTTAGTTTGTAAAAATGGAATTGGTTTTTGTATGGTGATCTTGTATTCTAAAGTCTTGCCAAATTTCACTTAAAAATTCTAGGAGTTTTTCTATAAAAAAAAAAATCCCAGTAACTTGATAATATATTTGGGGATTCAGCAATATTAATCTTAGAAACAATGTTTTAAATGTGTTTTCAACTCAGTTATTTTTATAATTTTTAACTATTTAACCTGATATTCAAGATTTCTAACTGCCTAGAAAAAAATTACAGAAGGCATAATTGACAAAAAGGAATCAAAGGGATTTATGGGTGGAAATATAGACATCTTACAAATAGCAATAGTGTGCAGGGGGAGTCGTTTCATTTTCCACAAATTTTCAATTAAATAGGAATTAAAATTTTAGTGAACTGTGGTCATTTCACTCACTGTGATAAACAGAGATGCATTTTTATTTACTGAAATAAGTAAATTGTTGTCCTTAGAACTAGTTTTATTGCATTATTCGCCACTTCAACAATTTTTATGAATTATACTAATTTTATTTTTCTTTAATAGACAGAGTCTATACATATAAAATTATTTTTTCTTCAGAGAGATAGGTACTAGGGTAATAAAAAAGTGTAAAATTTTTGAAAATAAGAACTGAGCCATGATATCATCTGTAGTTAGCTAGCCTGGTACTTATTTAGATGGTCAATTAATTATTTCTAATAGAGAGTGGGAACTGCCAATAACCTACACAAAATTATTTGAAGAAAGAGGGGGAAAAAAACGCAGTCCCCAAAGTTCCCTCATTCTTGTCTCAGAATCTACAGATTCCCCATTAGAGAGATGTCTCTCTTTGAGTCTTAAAAATGTTTAAGTTTAAAATTAATACTTAAAAATGTCTGTTTTGTTCACTGCAACTTGCAAAAAAATGTGTCTGGTACATTGCCAGTGCTCAAGAAATGTTAACAGAATGGATAAACACAATCATGTCATGCTTTATTTAATAGAATACTTCTCTAGTAATGTAATTCAGAAGTGAAAATTGCAATAATTGAGTGAAAGTACAATGGACCTATGTTACCAATTTGTCTAGGGTCTGCCAAGTAGAATCAGCCAATTCAAATAAAACTGCTCATCAGATTAATTGATTAGTTGATGGTTATTTTAAAAAATTCTGACCACTCAAACTAGCCTGCTTCCCTTCTCTCTCTCCATCCCTCCTTCCCTCCCTCCCTCCCTTCCTTCATACAAGTAAAGGAATTGTAATTTATATATATTCAAATCCCTATATCTGCTTATAAAACTAAACATTAAAAAAGTTACCACAACATGAATCTTAAAATTTCCTTCACTATTAAACACAACTAATTTCTCTATCCAGGGATAAGGTGACAAATATGGCTTTTACTCCTAAGAGTAGAAATAATTACCAAAAAAATTCCATAATAAATGTAGATACCAGTTCCCCTACAAACCAAGCAAACAAATAGAATTAGCAATTTGACTAGAGTGGGACAAAGTCAGGAATCAAAGCACTTAGGAGCAACACAAATAACTGTCATTATTATGACTATTGTCATTTATACTATATACTCCAGCCAAGATAAAATGGTCTTAGTCTTAGATCTAAAAGATCTCCAGTTTTGCATATGCTGGTTCCCCTGCATGGAATGGTCCTTTCCTTACAGTATTTTTGTCTATTAACTATTACTGATTTTTTTTTAAAGTTAAGTTAAAATGCCACTCCATTTAAGAGTTAGGGGGCAGGGGTACACTTCAGTTTTATTAAAGGGTTTTAATCTCTTACCATGTTTCCTTATGACTGTAGTCCTTTTGCAAGTTTTTACAAGTCATCTTTTTTTTTCTTTATGCTTCCCCCACTCCCCGAGCTTTGAGATATACAACATTGCGTAAGTTTAAGGTGTACAATTTGTTGATTTAATATACTTATGTATTGTAATGTGACTACCACCATACCATTACCTAACATTTCCAACATGTTACCTAATTACCATTTCTTTTTTCTTGTTTAAGAACATTTAAGATTGATGGCTTTAGCAACTTGTAGGTATATAATATTGCTTATTGTATTGTGATATACTGTAATGTGGTACATCACATTCCCAGAACTTTTCATCTTCTAATTGGAAGTTTGTACACTTTGACCAAATTCTCCCCATTTCCTCCCCCTATAAACCACCATACTACTCTCTGTTTCTAAGAGTTTGGCTTTTTTTTTTTTTTTGATTTTACATAAAGTTATATCGTGTTATATTTGTCTTTCTCTGTCTGACTTATTTCACTTACCATAATGCCCTCAATGTCTATCCATGTTGTCACAAGTGGCAGTATTTCATTTCTTTTATGGCTGAATAATAATCTATTGTTACGTACACTACATTTTCATTATTCATTTATCTGTTAATGGTCACTTAGGTTATTTCCATATCTTGGCTCTTGTGAATAAACATGGGATAGAGATATCACTTCAAAATCCTCTTTTAATTTCTTTTGGATATATACCCAGAAGTGGGAATGCTGGATCATATGACAGTTTGATTTTTTAAATTATGAGGAAACTCCATACTGTTTTCCATAATAGTTGGACAAATTTACTTTGCCCCTAGCAGTGCACAAAAGTTCCCTTTTCTTCATCTCCTCACCAATACTTGTTTTTCCTTGCCTTCTTAATGATAGCCATTCTATCAGGATGAGGTGATATCTCACTGTGATTTTGATGTACATTTATCTGATGGTTAGTGATGATGAACATCTCTTCATGTGCTTGGCCATTTGGAAGAATGGTTAGTCAGTCCCTCTTCCCATGTTTTAATCAGCTAGTTTATTTTGTCATTGAGTTGTATGAGTTCTTCACATATTTTGGGTATATGGGTTGCAAATATTTTCTCCCATTCCACAGGTTGCCTTTCCATTTTGTAGTTTTTTTTTCTTCTTGGCTATGCAGAATCACTTTTTTTAAAAAAAAAAGATTTATTTATTAGAGTGAGAGAGAAAGAAAGGGGGGGGGGAAGGGGCAGAGTCACAACCCTGAGATCATAACCTAAGCCAAAACCAGGAGTCGACACTCAACCGATGGAGCCACCCAGGTGCCCCTGCCCCCAACCTTTTTTTAGCATTTATTTGTGTGTGTGTGAGAGAGAGAGAGAGAGAGCAGGGGGAGGGGCAGAGGGAGAGAATCTCAAACAGAATCATTTTCTTTTCTTTCCAACAGAGTATAAATTGTTTAAAGGCAAGACCCATGTTTTATTCAATTTAGAATACCAAATGCCTAACATAATGAGGGTTCATACAACAAACATTTATCTATTCAATTAAAGAATGATTTATAAACACAAGAGGCTATAACTTTGTTAGAGGTATAACCACATTGTTTTACAGTAGAGTAAGTCAGAAAAAGACAAAGTAAGTTGTTTGGATTCCAATTCAATTCAACAAACATTTGTTGAATATTCACTTTAATCCAGGCACTATTTCAGATAGATCATTTTGAGTAGCAATCTTCAAACTGTATTCCTCTTGTATTTTTAACTGATGAATGAAGCTGTGGTATCTATACATAATGGAATATTATTCAGACATCATTTTGGACTTTTAGGAGTAACATATAAATATTTAATAAAATAATATTTTAAATGATTATGACAGATATCAGAAACATGGGTATTATTTTTTATAAAATTACATGTTCAGAGGCTACCTTCAAGATAGAAATTATTAAGGAATCTATTAAAGTAAATATAAATGGAATTTATACTATTTTCTCATCAAATTTTAATAGTTTGCTTTTTTTAACACCAAAGGTAAGTTTTTATGGTGTTACAATTTCAATGGTGATGATTTTTTTTAAAGATTTATTTATTTTTTTTTAGGGGGAGTGTAGAGGCAGAGGGAGAGAGAGAATCTCTCCTTGCTGAGCATGGAGCCTGATGCAGGGCTCCATCTCATGACCCTTAGATAATGACCTGAGGCAGAATCAAGAGTCAGATGCTTAACTGACTGAGCCACCCAGATGCCCCTCAATGGTGGTGGTTTTAAAATGAGGAACACATTTTTTCATTTCAAATATTTAAATTAATCAAGGACACAGAAAGGGAAGGGAAGGACGGGGCCCACCATATACAACAAAAGGAAGAGTAGGCATTATATAGATGTTTAAAACAACAGATTTCTCTATCCAGACATGCTATCTCAGTTTACATGCAAGTGGTTTCATCTGAGAGTTGAAAATTGCTATAATTCGAGGTCATACTACAGTACATGTAATACATTAAAAAATTATTCAATGGCCATAGAAAATATTTTTAAGTTGATCATTAGAAATAAACCACTGCCACAACCAAAACAAAATATAGAGAAATAAATAAATATTTAATAATTATAAGCCTTAATTTTTTTTCTTCTGCTAAAACTGAATTAACAAAAGAGGAAAATTCCTCCATGGTCATTGCATAGATGAGACAGAGAGAAGCCAATCCAAAGAGATAGACAATTGCTACATATATTTTTCAGAACAGGTAGGAAGAGAAAGAACTACCTCATAATTTAACATTGCCTGAATTCCTGGGCTAACAAATTTGCAATAATAAATACTGTTATAGATACATATTTGATATACATTATCCATAAAATATGAATGTAAAGCAATTCAGAGTGAAAGAAAGAAACTAATATCCACTGATCATCTATCATGTAACAAGGGTATAATTTAAACTTCACTGACAACCAATAATTTAGAATTCTTAAATTCATAACGTAGATGAAGAAAGTAATTCATTCACTCAACAAATATTTAATGAGTTCCTACTACACGTCAAATGCTATTTGAAGTCTTGAGATGTAGCAACTAAAGTTCCTTTCCTGTTAGAGCTTATATTTTTGTGGGGATTGACAGACAATGAGTATATAAACAAATATATGTATTATATGTCAGGTGAAGATGTGTTATAGTGAAGAATTAAGAATGATTACGAGAGACTGAAGATGTCAGAGTTTGGGGGATGCTAATTTATGCAAAGGGTCAGAGATTCCAGAAAGATTGTCATGTGGGAATTTGGGAAGCAAGCCAAACATGTACATGAAGAACCAGACATGCTGCTTGATATTCCTCTAATGGTGTTTTTCTGATGTTTTTTCGTGATTACACTGGGGTTATGGGTTTAGGGAGAAAGATCACAGAGGTAACCACTCTCATCAAATCATCCCAACAGTGTATACTATCAATATGACTTATGAGGATTGATATTGACCTTGATCACCTGCCTGAAATGTTTGTCAGGTTTCTTCACTGTCAATTTTCTCTTTTCCTTCCCTTTCCATACTGTAGTCACTGGAAGGAAGTCCTATATACAAGCCCACATTTAATAAGTGAGAAGGTATACTCCCCCTCCTTTACGGTTGAATACAAAATTTGTTTAGAATTCTTCTGCATGGGAGATTTGTCCCTTCTTACCATTTATTAATTTATTCAGTCATTTATTTATATCATTATGGACTGATAGATACTTTTATTTTTAATATTTTGGTTTATAATCTAAGCTATTAATTTGGTTGCTCAAATTTTTGTGGCTTTGACAGTTGGGAGAACTTTCAGTTGGTTCTTATGCCTCTTTCACACATCTGGATCAGTGATTTATTTTTTAAATACTAACTACTTTCTGGCTGTACAAGATGTTTCAAGGTCATCTCGTATCTTGTCTGATGCAGTCCTAGAATCATTTCTCCAAAGGCATCTTGTTCCTTTTACTGGAGAGTGGTATTCAAAACCAGTATCAAGGTGCTTTCTGTACTTATTGCTACTGGGATATAGTGTCCTTTTAGGCCCTTTCAGCTGACAGAGCAAAAAAAAAATGTGCATGCTAACCTGTATATGTACATATATCTAAAAATATTTCTGTATGTAGTCCTCTGCATCTGTATTAACTTAAGCATGAGTTCTTACCAATGTCTCCAAATGTAATCCATTGTAATTCATGCAATCTACAGATCATTCTAGCCTCCTTCCCTTTCTAATCTGATCTGTCGATTTCCACTCCAACAACGATAAACCGATTCCCCAACCTTCCAACATCATTTTATTTTATTACAGTGGACATGTGTAGCCATGTCAAAATTGTTAATAAATAACCCCAGAAGCTTGCTATGATTTTAATTGGGTATACATTGACTCTGTAGATCAAATTGGGAATATCTGATACCTGAACAGTATTGAGTCTTTTATGTATTTACATGGAATATCTATCCATTTATTTAGATTTTTTTAAATTTCTCTCCTCAAAGTTGTATAGTTTCCCACATATAGATACATCTATATTTCCTTGGATGTATACCTATGTATTTCATTTTGGGGTGCTATTTTAAGTGATCAATTTTTTTTAAGTTTCAAATTCAGTTGTTCATTTCTCTCTATAGGAGAGCAATTGACACTGTATATTAAAGTTATATTCTGGGACCTAACTATATTCTAGGGATTTCCTACATAGAGAACTGTAATTAATTTCTTCTTACTAATGTATATACTTCCTATTTCATTTTCTTGTCTTTCTGCACTAGCTAAGACTTCCAGTACAATTTTGATTGGAGTAGTAAGAGAGAAAATCTTTGTCTTGTTCCTAATCTTAGAGTAAATGAATCAAATTTTTAACCATTAAATACGGCGTTGTCTATAATTTACATTTAGATGTTTGTCAATTCTCTTTTTGTTTGTTCTTTTGTTTTTTTTTAGCTTTATTGAGGTATAAGTGACAAGGTTATAAAACATTTAAAGTGTACATGGTAGTGATTTGATACACATATATATTGTGAAAAGGATTGTCATCTAACTAACACATCTATCACCTCACATATTGTCTATTTTTTTTTTTTTGGTGAGATAATTTAATTTCTACTCTTAGCAAGTTTCAATTATACAATATAATGCTATCACCTAAGGTCACTTGTTTTACATTCGCTCTTTAGATCTTATTCATCTTACAGCTGAAAGTTTGTACCCTTTTACCAATCTCTCCCTATTTCACATCTGTATGAGTCACTTAAATTTTTAACCTTAACACACTGTATTAAACTATTAAATGAAAAACCAAAAAAAAAGGAAAAGCAATCATTTTAAATAATATAGGTTGAAGTAGGAATTGAAAATTTATGATCAAAACAGTTATTTTATCCTCTCACAACTTGTCCTCTGGTAGAATACTCTTAAAAACCAGAAATCCACTCTCCTCTGGGTTGATGTAGCTAATTACAGACAGTGTCATTAACTTTCTTTTTCATCATTATTTGACTGATATTCAGCACCAATTTTTTATATGGGTTAGTCATAAGTGATCACTGATTGCAGACATGATCTGAGAAATATCATGGCATTCTCTCTCCTATCAGGGATCAGTTTTTACATGAATGTTTAACTATGTTGCTGTCTAAACATATGCTTCCTATATAATATAGTCAACTGCTTTCTTGTTTTCCAGGATCAAATTTCACCTTCTGGTTACAAAACTAATACAAACAAAAACAAAACCATAAACTCACTAAAATCACCTCTCTGGACAACGGGTCACTACTGATTCAATGTCATCTATACGCAATGTGTGCTACTTCCTCAAGATTATTTGGATATCTTTGTCTTTTTGCATTTATACATAAGCTGTTTGTTTTCATTATTATGATTATTGTTATTATTATTATTAGTGTTGTTGCACGTCCAATTAGCCAAGTGTTGGCATTTACATATAAGTTTTAGAGTTAACTTCTTATACTCTTCAAAGAAACCCTAAGATTTTTACTTTGCTTCATTCTTATGGAGAAGAAAAAGAGACCAAGGACAAATACTTGGACCTCCAACAATTAGAATAGTATCAAAAGAGCTATCAAATAATATTAAGTAATGAATAGTGAATGAAATAAAGAGAAAGGTGAGGAAAGTATAGTATCAAGAAAGCTGAGAAAAAAATGTTTCACAAAGGTGCATACGGGCAAATATATCAAACCCACTTGACAATTGAGAGAGAAAATAGATAAGAAAATAGAAATAGATATTTTCCTGGGCAATAGGGATGCCTTTCATAATCTGATAAATACAATTCAGTGAAAGAGTGGAAGCTAAATGCAAATAGGGTACTTGATAAAAAAAAAATTAAAGGTGGTAGAATCAAGACAAAAACTATGGACAACTGTCTCTTTTAAGTTTTACTCTGAAGAATAGAGTAAGAAGCTATTACAGAGAGGAAATGTGGGATCAAGAGAAATTTTTTTTCAGGGAATTTTGTTTTGCTTTAAGATAAGAACTTTCAGGGTGCTTGGGTGGCTCAATAGGTTAAGCAGCCAAGTTTTGATTTCAGTTCAGGTCATGATCTCAGGGTCTTGGAATCTAGCTGTGTTTCAGGCTCCGTGCTCAGCAGGGAGACTGCCTGAGGATTTTCCCTCTCTCTCTGCCCCTCCACCTGCCCCTCTCTCTCTCTCTCTCAGATGAATACATAAATCTTAAAAAAAAAAAAGGAACTTTGGAGCCTAACTTTATAATAATAGAACTAATTCATGATAGGAAAAATTTGATGTCATAAAAGAGTGGAACTAATTTCAGAATCAAAGTTCTTATCCAAGTAAACACAATGATTTAATTTTAAATAGCATTGTGTGCAAATGTTAAATATAACTTTTTTTTTCCTGGCTATAAGCACAAAACATTCACTTCATCTTACAGCACTAGAGTTTTCTTCACTGACGTAATTTATAACAACAAAATATCTTTTAACTTGAAGTACTTAATAAATGCCTGCAATGTTTGTATTAATAAATGTGTGGCAATTATTCTTTCCCATGGTTATATATTCTGAGTAACATATAAGGCAGATATTTTGTTTATATATAAATTTATGCTATATAATGAAATATATTAATACAACTAATTTTTAAAAGTGCATTATATATCAGTTATAAATGTTATATATTCTTGATATGCTGAATATTTTTTGACCTATTTGGATGGTTACATTGAAGTTAAATATGAAAAACATTTAATATAAAGATATATTCGCATAAAAAATGAACTAGACAAGATGTTACAACCTTCATGTAACTCAAAATGAATCATATATCTACCCTTAAAACACAAAACTACAAATCTCTTAGAAGATAACTTAGAAGAAAACCTATATGACCTCGGGTATGCTGATGCTTTTTAGATATAACACAAAGCAAATAGACCATGAAAGAAATAACTGATAAGCTGAACTTCATTAAAATTGAAAACTTCTGTTCTATTAAAGGCAATGTCAGGAGAATGAGAAGACAAGCTACAGTCTGAGATAAAATATTTGCAAAAGATACATCTGATTAAAGGACTGCTATCTAAAATATACAAAGAACTCTTAAAACTCAACAGTAAGAAAACAAATAACCCAATTAAAAATGGGCCAAAAACCTCAACAGATAGCTCCCCAAAGATATACAGATGGCACATAAGTATATGAAGAGATTTTTCACATCATATGTCATCAAGGAAATGTGAATTAAAACAATAGTAGATACCACTGCATACTTACTAGAATGGCCAAAATCCAGAACACTGATAGTACCAAATGCTGGTGAGAATAAAGAGGAGCAACAGGAACTCTCATTCCTTGTTGGTGGGAATGCAAAATGATACGGTCACTTTGAAAGACTGACAGTTTCTTACAAAACTAAACATACTCTTAATATCTGATCCAGTAATCATACTCTTCAGTATTCACCCAAAGGAACTGAAAACTCATATCCACACAAAATGCTGTATGCAGATGTTTGTGGTAGCTTTATTCATAATTCTCAAAACTTGGAAGCAACTGAGATATCTTCCAGTAAGTAAATGGAAAAATAAACTATGGTATATCCAGACAATGGAATATTATTCATTGCTAAAAAAAGAAATAAGCTATCAAGCCATGAAAACACAAGGATGAAGGAACCTTAAATGCATTTTAGTAAGTGAAAGAAGGCAATGTAAAAAGACTACATACTGTATGATTCCCAACATGTGACATTGTGGAATAGGCAAAAGTATGGAAAGCGTAAAAAGATCAGTGGTTTCCAGGAGTTGGTGGAAGAGGGATGAACAAGCAAAGCACAGAGGAAATTCTAGAGCAGTTAAAATACTCTGTACAATACTATAATGTTGAATACATCTCATTAAACATTTGTCCAAACTTATAGAATGTACAACACCAAGAGTAAACTATAATGTAAATCATAGACTCTAAATGATTATGATGTGTCAGTGTAGGTCCACCAGTTGTAACATACGGATCATTCTGGTGGAGAATGTTCATAATGGCTGTGTCTATACACGTGTAGGGGCTAGAGGTATATAAGAAATATTTATACTTGCCCTTAGTTTCATGCTCTGAACCTCAAATTGCTCTAAAAATATAAAGTCTTTAAAATAAATTTAATGTATACAAAATCACAGAAATAAAAAAAAAGGGAAGAGAATGATATTTGGAAATTTTGGATAATTTTGTAAACTATTCTATTAAAAAACTTTCATCTCTGAGATTTATTTGAGATGATTTTATGAAGCTAGTATTATTACCTTCTTGCCAAAACCAGAAAAAAACGCAGCAACAAAAACAAAACATCTAAAAGCCAGTATCCTTCAAGAATATAGACATAAAAATTCTTAAACTATTAGCAAATCTATTTTAGAAATATATGAAAAGAATTGCATGCCACGACTACTGGCATCTATTGCATGGATTCAAGGACTAATATCTAAAAATGTAAAGAATTCTCAAAAGTCAACAATTTAAAAAATTCTATTAATAAACTGGTAAAAGGAGAAACATTGTACTGATTCACCCAAAAGGATATGTGGAAACACACAGGAAAAAATGTTGACTATCAGTAGCTATTAGGGAAATGCACATGAAGACCACCACGAGTTATCCCTACACACCTATCAGAACAGCAAAAACAAGTGCCAATTTCAAACGCTGGCAAGAATACAGAGAAACTTGATCTCTCATACATTGTTAGTGGGTTTGTACATTGGTACAGCACTCTGGAAAAAACAGTTTGGCAGTCTGGAAAACGTTTATACATTTACATAAAATTCAACAATCACACTCCTTGGCACTTATCTTAGAGAAATGAAGCATATATAACCACACAAAATCCTGTCACTAGCAGCCTTATTCATATTCAATAGCCAAACACAGGAAAAAACAAATGTCTTCCAATAGGTAAATGTTTATCCAATCTGTGGTGATATAGCCATTCCATGGGATACTCAGCAAAAAAAGTAAGCGTGAGCTATTATTACATGTAGCAACTTGGATACATCTCAAGGGTATTATGTTCACTGCAAAAAGCTATCCCAGAAACGTCATAAAATATCTGATTCCATTTATATAACGTTCTCAAAATGACACAATTTTAGAGATGGGGAATAAATTAGTGGTTAACAGGAGTGAGGATAGTGGAGGGGAAGTACATAAAGTGGTAACGAATGATCTTTGCAGCGATGAAATAGTTAACGCATCTTACTTGTAGTAGTGCTTACACAAAACTACATGGGATAAACTATATAGAACTGTACACACATGTTTACTAATGTCAATTTCCTGGTTTTTATATTAGGTTCTAGTTACATAAAATACAATCATTGGGGGAAGGGTACATGGAAACCTCTATTTTATATTTACAATTTTTAGTTAATTTAAACTTTTAAAAAAATAAAATGTAAAACAAACCAAAACCCCCATATTTATGGATTTTAATGTCTGAATGTAGTCTTCACAGAAGGGAGTCTTGGGTATAATCAGGACTGAATATACGATACTTGAGTTTAGCGTACTGGCTTTTGGTCAATGACCTGGTTTTTCTGTAATTAAATACCTTAATACAGACAATAACAGACAAGCAGATAACAACGAAATCTCTTAAATTCCAATGTTTACCTTTCCTGGCTGTCAGTGGATATGACATTCTGTAGTGATTCAAAATAGCTAGTTAGAGAGGCAGAAAAATTTTATTCTTTAAAACATGTTTTATGTAGTGTTAAATCATGCAGAATGCTTTGAAATAAAAGATTATGCTGGATTTTTTTTTAACATTTATTTACTTTTAACAGGAATGAAATTAATTCAAACTGATAGAGAAAGTGAGGATGGTGAACTTCATTGCCCAGATGGAAATTGAACAAATACAAGCAATCCATCAAAGCTGTCTTAGCACAAAACAAAATTATTCATTAAGGAAAATAAATATGTTGTTTATTCCTCTTTTGGAAAAAAACACATAGCATACTAAAATAATCTGCTTTCAACATATAACTACATAAATATGCTATTATATGTAATATGAAACAAATTTCCTGATTATTAAATATTGTGTATATAAAAGGAAAATCATCCATTTTAGCCTCATTTTCTGAAAGTTTCTTTTTCCCTGAAATGTTTTTAAAAAATAGCTTTAATGTAAAAAATATTCAGACATCTGGAAATTTTAAGTCTAATCTAGTTCTACCATTATAGGTACATGGGTTCTGTATTATCACATCCTTTCTTCGCCATTTTCTGTGTTAAGAGAATCAACTTCAATATATTATACTATTACCTAAGAGATTTTTTTTATAACCAAGTTAGAACTTTTGTTTTCAACTCAATGATAAAATAATCCTTTGTGAATATAATTGCAAGTTTTAATATTTAGCACTGTGCCATTCTAATTCCTAGATTCATTCTGTCTGGTGCGGTTCTAGGGTTGTTCTGCTTTTGTACTAAAATGTGGCTCTTTGCTTTCTGTGACTCAACTGTAGGGATGCCCTGTTGCTCTTCGTGGTGGCGATCAAATTCTAAGTTATCTCCTTCCTGTACCTGTAATTACAACTTAAACTATCAAATAAAACTTGGTTTTTAGCTCCTTTCAGGACCTTAAAAAAGGGCCGAAACAAACAACAAAAATGGCAAGATTAGCTCCATTTTACCCATTGCAGGGGGCCTTATAATCCCAACTGGGGAAAGAAAGGTGTAGCTGTATTCCTAGTACATCAGCTGGAAAAGGACTGTCCTGGTTAGACTGAACAAAAAAGATACTTATTAAAAACACTGAAATCTATCATAAATTGAAGAGACAGTGGTGTTTTTACAGTTCTAGGGTTCCTTTTTTTTTACTATAGTTTCTATACTATACACACAATTTATATAAAAACTATATAAATTATAATTTATATATATAAAATATAATTTTTATAAATAAAAACTATAAAATATAATTTATATATAATTATATATACTATATAATAATTTATATAGTATATATATATATATATATGTATATATATATATATATATATACACTTGACCTTCACAGTCATTACAAATAGGTCAGCTCTATTGTCCTGTGAGCCATGTTTTCTTAAGCCCCCTTCTTTGGGCAGATTGTAGGCAACTGTTAACCACAGCACCTCCATTTTTCAGAACTAGAATGGTAGATGGCAATCTTATGCTTTATTTCTTTAGGTGGCTCCTGTAAGTATAATTTCAGTCCATTATAGTACCGAGAGTGGCAAATTGACACCCTGTCTTCTAGCTTCTTACCGAGTATATAATTCCTTTTTCATTTTTGTTAAAATATAAGGTACATTCGTGATTATTAAATAATACTTTTGCCTTTTAAGAATGCTCAATCCTGTAGTAATTACTTGCTCTGAGAATGCACTTTTGTGTATTTAAGCTTTTGCTACATCTTTTCTTTGTGAAAAGTACAAATCTGAAAACATGTAGTCACTTACATGTTAGAAAATAAAATCAGTTTTTGATATCTTTAGATGACTATATAAAAATCCATATACGTGTAAATATACTTACAAACTCAGATCCTAATTTTGCTTGCAAAAATATTAAAGACTAAGAAATATTATTAATCTTTTCTTCAGTAACGTTGAAGGTTTTAGCTATGATGATTATAACTTGGGCTTTCAAAATATTTCTGTAGGACAGGAGAGTCATCAAGCCACAGTGCCTGTAAGCCCAGTTGGCAAACTTTTAAGGTGGAGTTAGGAAAAAATTATCTATATCCTTACTTTCTCCTGAAGCAATGCATCTGATCACAAGGACAAATTTTCCTCATAGAAGACTGGAATTTCACTTAGATTCTGTGAGGAAATGCACTTGTCTGAAAAAGTTGCCAAGCAAATATATCAAAGAGCTACTGGTATCTCAGCTCTCCTGCGGGAGTAGCCAAAAGGATTGAGAGATACTCTCCGCAAATGGAAAAGATTCAATAATGATAGTTCAGCTGCTAAACAATGGTAATATCACAGAAAGATCTGCAATTAATTTGTGGAATTACATACTTAGCTGATTTTTATACTCTGATTTCACCCTGGAAGACAATTTTTCTGCAGGTAAATCAAGTTACTCGTAACTGAGTGTGAATAAATGAATAACATCACCAAATTGTGCTATTCTAGAGAAGCAAAATTAATATACTTTTCAGAGGAAACTTTGTAAGAGTTACCAATAGCAATTATTATTAAATAATAGTTGAGTTTGTTCAAATTTCAGACATGATACATTGTCCTAGAACATAGAGGGAAAATTGCTAGCACAAGCAATGAATTGCCCAGGGATGCGTATTTTTTGACTTCTGATTCAGTGTTGTGAAAGCAGTGTTATCTAGGCATTTTAATACTTTATTGCAGTATAAGCAGTATCACAGGGCTTGTCTTACACCTATCCCTTATCACATATTTTTATTAACTGTGTATATACTGATACTGAAGGAATTTTAGTTCACTAATGAGCTTAAAGTGATAGTTTTCAAACAGTTCTGTGAGGCAATGGAGTGTTGTACAAAGTGACTAGGGGAGGCTGCAGATAATGGGGACGATGGCACATGGCTTTTATCTGCATTCTAGAGTAGGCTTTTTTGAAAAAGTAAGTTTACTGAAAGATTTTAATTTCTAAATAAATATTTGCTAAGCTAATCATAAAACAAAGTGCAACAAAGAAGTCTAAGAAGGTAATACTATGAAACTATAAAATTCAATTTACAAATATTCTGTGTTCTTAGATAATACAATTCAGGGCATTTTAAATTTTGCTGTGTATAACAAAGGTGTAGTTTTCTTTAAAATGCAGATGTCCAAACTTAATGCCCTGAGATAATTTAGTAGATGCCCATCAGCATTTTCATAGACCATATCTGGGGAAAGGCTGATTAAAGACATCATCACTTCTTCATTGCCACAATTTCTTTCTTTTTTTTTTTATTTTATTTATTTATTCGACAGAGATAGATACAGCCAACGAGAGAGGGAACACAAGCAGGGGGAGTGGGAGAGGAAGAAGTAGGCTCATAGGAGAGGAGCCCGATATGGGGCTTGATCCCATAACGCCGGGATCACGCCCTGAGCCGAAGGCAGACGCTTAACCGCTGTGCCACCCAGGCGCCCCTGCCACAATTTCTATCAGCTCTTTCATTCCTATTCACACCTTCCCTTATAACCTAGGGGTATAATTACATATGAAATGTACTTACATGTAACTACATTGCAAGTGGCTGTGACTATATTCCCTCCCTGCAGGTTCATGTTTGAAGGAGAAATAGAAATGATGCTAGTGTTCCAGATTTAGTAACTATAATTCTTAATTTCTATTAACATTATATACAATCACATTTAAAAATAAAAAGGAAATAAATATAAAGAAAAATATTATGTACAAATAATGGTTTGAAAATATTCCGTATATTGCTAGAGAAATGAAATGTAATTTTCACTGGAACATTATATTTAAAAGATCCTGAAATGTAGAATGGGACACAGCTCATTACCCTTTTTAAAAATTATTTTTAGAAAGAAGTTGTTTGAATTATTTCTGTGAAACTTTGTAACGCCTTTCAAAATACCATGAAATATGCTTTACAAGTAATTTAGTCTATTACATTTTTTTTAATCTAGAAAGGGCACATGCACATTTCTGATTTTGCCTAATTCATTCCTCCATTGCAACCTCATACAACATACTACACTAATCAGTAATGTGTTTATATCCATAGTCAAGTGATTTAGGGATCTAACCACCACAACATTTCCAGGCTAACGAATACACTTGCCACTGAGATACTGTAGGTAGAAATGTTACTACAATTCTCTGAAGATGTGAGCATATTTAAGAGCTACTATCTTCAAAGGTCTGTACTACAAACAATTTTATGCTTCATTTCCAGGGTACTTAACCTTTATTAAATAATAACTATTCTACAATAATCATGTGTGAGTTAAAGCTGCTAATGGGCTAAATGAATCAAAGATGAAAATGTTACATATTCATTCAAGAAATAAATCATGGAAAACTTGTTATATATATAATTTTTTGTAGATATTATTGTATTCTGTGCTATTGTAATGCACTGAGGATTTTTGAAGATGTACTAAGCCAAAGCGATCTAGGGAGGAATTCATAAAACAAGTGACTTTAGATGATGAAAATACTTATCCTATGTATGCTATTCGTAAGTTATCATTAGGTTAGTGTTATACTTTATCTCTCTTTTTTTTTTTGAGATGAGAGGGCTGAAATGAGCCAAAGAAGAGTGATTTCAAATATGCTTGTTTAGAGGGTTATGATTTATTTTGTAAAGATGATTTTATCTAATGTTCTAATTATGTAATTGTTTTAATTATCTTGTTTTCTATTGCTGAAAATTTTGCACATATTCTGTGTTTGGAGGAAAATGGAAAGATGAACAAAAATAACACAAGATTATATAAATAGAGCCAAAAATATAAACCCATTATATATCTGGGATTTCATTCTCTTTAAAAATATTTTTTGTATTTCTATATTTGTAAATATGAGTGTTTTTAAATGATCAGTATTTTGTTGTTTTTACAAAAAGTGAATCATGAGACTGTCCTTTCCCCATTCTGTATTGTTTCCTTTGTCATAAACTAATTGACCACATAATCATGGGTTTATTCCTTGGCTCTCTATTCTGTCCCATTGATCTAAGTGTCTATTTTTGTGCCAGTACCAGACTGTTTTAATGTCTACAGCTTTGTACTATATCTTGTGGAAAACAGTATGGAGGTTCCTCAAAAAATTAAAAATAGAAATAGCACATAATTGAATAATACTATTACTTGGTATTTATCCAAAGAAAACAAAATTTGAAAAGATATATGCACCTCTGTGTTTATTGGAGCATTATTTACAATTGCCAAGATATGGAAGCAGCTAAAGTGCCCACCGATAGATGAATGGATAAAGAACATGTGGTCTGTATATATACAATGGAATATTACTCATCCATAAAAAGGATGTGATCTTGTCATTTTGGACAACATAGATGGATCTAGAGGGCTTTATGCTAAGTAAAATAAGTCAGTCACAGAAAAACAAATACTGTATGATTTCACTTATACGTGGAATCTAAAAATCACAACAAATGAATAAACAAACATAAAGCAGAATCAGGCCCATAAATACAGAGAACAAATGGATGGTTGCCAGGGGAAGGGGGATGGAGGATGGGTACAATTGGTGAAGAGGAGTGGAAGGTACAGGCTTCCAGTTATTTAATGAGTAAGTCATGGGAATAAAAGGAACAGCATGGGGAATAGAGCCATTGGTATCCTGATAGCATCTCATGGTGACAGATGGTAGCTACAGTTGTGGTGAGCATAGCATAATGTATGGATTTCTTGAATCACTATGTTTATACTAGAAACTATTGTGATTTCATGTGTCAACTATACTCAAAAAATAAAAAAATAATAATGAGGCCAGTTATGACCTCTTTAAATTTTGTACTTGCTTTATTTTAAAATATAAAGCTAAAATAGCTGTTTAGGTATTTTTAACAGATGACAGAATACATTTTATCATTTATTTGAAAAAATTTAATAAACTTATGAGTAAATAAAAGCATAATGTTTTGTTGAAGTTGTTTTCTTCCCCAGTGATAAGCCATTAATACATAGTCATTTTCCTATTATTTATTCCTTTACTTTGGTTTAAATCCATTGAGTTCATATTAGTGAACACCATTAAAACAACAAAAAAGAAAAAAAAATATGTAAATACCCGAGGTTGATAATAGATTTTAGTAGGCTTGTCCCCTTTATACTTATTTGTACATATAATGAGCCATTTACCTTACTCTGACATACAGTAAGGCAGTTAGATATTCATGCAATTGAATGAAAATAATCCAAAAATAACTTTTGGATGATTGTATTAGAAAATCAGAAATAAATGTATTCAATGAAAATGAGTATACAAACCTGGAAAGCCAAAAATCTTAGGGTCATTATAATCTCTTTCTTTTATTCATACTCCTCATTTCAAATCACTAGTAATAGCAAATCCTTTTTGCCACATTTTCAAGCATAGCTAGAATTCTTACACTTCCTAGCACTTTCACTGCTCTCACCCTAGGCCAGCCCATCTTTATTTCTCATCCACATTATCCCAATAGCCAACTAATAGGCCTAATTATTACTCTGGCCCCCTGTGGTTTTTCTTCACCTGGTATCTACAGAGATATTTCTAAATGCACAGTATGATAAGCTTCTAAATGAAACACTCCAAATGGCTATAATTTTATTTTTTTAGATTTATTTATTTGAGAGAGAGGGTGGGAGGGCAGAGGGAGAGAAAGAGAGAATCTCAAGCAGACCCCTCACTGAGCGCAGAGCCCAATGCAGGGCTTACTTAACCCCATGATCCCAAGAGCACAACTTGACTCTGACGCTTAACCAACTGTGCCATCCAGAAACTCTGTCTATAATTTTATTTTTAATCAAGTTTTTAAAAACATTATATTAGTTCCCAGACTCTAAATGAGTCTTTGACCCCATTCACTACCATTTTGCATTTTAGAACATGCAAAATGTGCTTCTTCCTTTAGGTCTATGTTAACATAACAACATCACCATAGATATAGCAGTTCACAACACTCATTTAACATCTCAGTCTCTGTAGGTCAGAAGTCCAGGCATAACCTAACTGGGTTTGCAAGCTCCACAAGGCTATAAAGAAAATGTCAGCTGGGGTGGCAGTCTCATCTAAGGCTTGATTTGGAAGGATCTGAGTCAAAACTCAGATGTTGGCAGGAATCACTTTTTGAAGCTTATTGACCCAAGGGCCCATTCCTTGCTAGCTGTCAGTCAGAGGCTGCCCTTACCCTCATTTTATAGCTAGTTGTCGGCAGGAAGTTGTCCTTAGTTTCTGGCCACATGAGCCCCTTAAAACAGCTACTTGTTTTATCTGCCAGCTAGAGACACAGTCTTCTACCAAGAGAAATATAGCAACCTTTTGCAATGTAATTGGAGAAGTGACATCTAATCACCATTGCATTATTCCACCAATTAAAAGCAAGTCACTGTTTTTGTCCACACACAAGATTACACAGGCATAGATTCAAGAGATGAGGATCCCAGGACCCTCCTTAGAGTGTGTCTGCCACAGGGTCTTTGTACCTGTCATTATTACAGATTCTCTGAACCATTTTTCTTTGAATATCAACCTGGCTCCTTCCTCTCATTTTGCTGAAATCTGCACTCACATGTCACTTTATCATAAAAGCATTAATGTCCCCACTTCTATGAAGAGTACTTGCAGGCAGTTTTCATTACCTCATCTTGCTTTTGCCTTTTTGTTCATAGCAGTTATCACCACCAGACATAGTACATATTTTGTTTCACTCTTCTAGACAAAAACTTTATTTTCTGTCTTATTCTCAGTTATATTCCCATCTTTTAAAAAAGTACTAAGTCCAAAGATAGAAGATGTTTAAAAATCAGGATTTTAAAAATATATAATGTATATTTATTCCCCAACATATAATATATAAAATGCTTTATCATATATCTGTACTGTCCAATATGATAGCATCTAGACATATGGGGCTATTTATTTTAAATTAGTTAAAATTAAATACATTTTAAGTATCAGTTTGTCAGTTATACTAGCCATTCTTCAAGTGGTCAATAGTATACATGGCTAGTGGCTACTGTAACGGAGGGCACAGATACTGAATAGATCTACTGTTGTACAAAGCTCTATTGATCAACCTTACTTTATATATTCACCAGATTTTCTTTTTTCCCTCCTTGTCAAGTTTTGAACTCCTATAGAGAATAAACCATGTCTAAATTATCCTTATATCTTCCATGTTGAGTCCAACATAAAGGAGACTAGTTCATTTTACAGAAAAGTTGGCTGAATAAATAGATTCTTTTTCTTTCTTTCTTTCTTTCTTTCTTTCTTTCTTTTCT
>NC_048224.1:93746446-93778861 GCF_002007445.2 Ailuropoda melanoleuca | reverse complement strand
CTATTATTTTGGGAAAGTATATTGAACACAGAAAGAAAAGATTGTAATAGATAAGATGAAAAATATGATTGAAAGAATGTTTGACAATACATCTATATCATACAGACATACATGGGTGTGTATCTATGGCACTAAAGTTGTCTGTTAGTTAAATATTATATTATTTGTAATTGAAAAATATTTAAAAATTCTAATTTTTAGCATTTTTATTGTTTTAATTACCTACTATATATCCAGAAATTAATTATGAATTCTTAGAAATTAAGTTTAATTCCTCTATTCATGCACTGAATAAAAGGTGTCTGATAGCATGTTTCTGATATCCCAGGTCCCAAACAATAAAAATTTTTATTTGTAATAAGTTCTCTCAAGGCCCACTTACAAACAAAATAGACAACATCATATGAAGACATAAATTAAGCTTAAAACTACACAGATTTATGGAAACATATATAGTACAGGCATACCTTGGAAAGAAATATTGTGGGTTAGTTCCAGGCCACAGCAAAACAAATATTTTTGTCAAGACAAAGTGAGACAAATTTTTTTGGCTTTCTAGCACATATAAAAGTTATGTTTCCATATAATCTATTAAGTGTGTGGTAGCACATGTCTAAAAAAAAAAAACAATGTGCATACCTTACTTTAGAAAAGGAAGATCTGTAGGAGAAGGAAGGGAAGAATGAAGGGGGGGATAAATAGAAGGGGGAATGAACCATGAGAGACTGTGGACTCTGGGAAACAAACTGAGGGCTTCGGCGGGGGGGGGGATTGGGATAGGCTGGTGATGGGTATTAAGGAGGGCACAAATGCATGGTGCACTGGGTGTTATACACAAATAATGAATCATGGAACATTGCATCAAAAACTGGGGATGTACTGTATGGTGACTAATATAACAAAATAAAAATTATAAAAAAAATACTTTATAGCCAAAAAATGCCAACCATCATCTAAGCTTTCAGCGAGCTATAATATTTTTTGCTGGTGGAAAGTCTTTCATCAATGTTGATGGCTGCTGACAGATCAGGGTAGTGGTTGATGAAGATTAGGGTGGTTGTGGCAATTTCTTAATATAAGACAACAATAAATTTTGTCACACTGACTGATTCTGCCTTTCATAGATGATTTCTCTGTAGCATGTGATGTTGTTTGATAACATTTATCCATGATAGAACTTCTTTCCAAATTGGAGTCAATCTTCTCAAATCCTGCCACTACTTTACCAAGTTTATGTAATATTCTATATATTCCTTGTTGACATTTCAATAATCTTCACAGTGTCTTCACCAGAAGTAGTTTCCATCTCAAGAAACCATTTTCTTTGCTCATCCATAAGAAGCAGCTTCTCATCCGTTAAAATTTTATTTTATTTTTATTTTTAAAGATTTTATTTATTTATTTGACACAGAGAGACAGCCAGTGAGAGATGAACACAAGCAGGGGGAGTGGGAGAGGAAGAGGCAGGCTCCTAGCTGAGGAGCCTGATGTGGGGCTCGATCCCAGAAAGCCAGGATCACACCCTCAACGACTGCGCCACCCAGGCGCCCCCGTTAAAATTTTATTAAGAGATTACAGCAAATGCGGTCACATTTTCAGGCTCCACTTCTAATTCCAGTAATCTTGCTATTTCCACCACAACTGTAGTTACTTCTTCCCCTGAAGACTTGAACCCTTCAAAGCCCCTCAAGGTCATCCATCAGAGTTGGAATCAACTTCTTCCAAACTCCTGTGAATGATGATATTTTGACCTCTTCTCATGAATCATGAATGTTCTTATTGGCGTCTGTACTGGTGAATCCTTTCCAGAGGGTTTTCAATTTACCTTGCACAGATTCATCAGAGGAATCATTATCTATGGCAACTATAGCCTTATGAAATGTATTTTTTACATCATAAGGCTTGAAAGCCAAAATTACTCCTCAACCCATGAGCTACAGAACGGATATTGTGTTAGCAGACATGAAAACTGTAGTCTTGGACATCTCCATCAGAGCTCTTAGCTGATTAAGTGCATAGCCAGTGAGCAGTAATATTTTGAAAGGAATCTCTTTCTGAGCAGTAGGTCTTCAACATTGGACTTAAAATAGTCAGTAAAACCATGGTGTAAACAGATATGCTGTCACCCAGGATTTGTTGTTTCATTTATAGAGCAGAGACAGAGTAGATTTAACATAATTCTTAAGGACCTTAGCAGTTTCAGAAGAATGGTCAACGAGCACTAACTGCAACTTAAAATCACCAGCTGCATTAGCCTCTAACAAGAGAATCAGTCTGTCCTTTGAAGCCAGGCATTGACTTCTCCTCTCTAGCTATGAAAATTCTAGATGGCATCTTCTTCCAATAGAAGGTTTATTTTGGGGGCCCCTCGGTGGCTCAGTCCATTAAGTGTCCAACTCTTGATTTTGGCTCCTGTTTTGATCTCAGGGTCATGGCATCCAGCCCTGCATTGGGCTCTGTGCTCAGCAGGGGAGCCTGATTCTCTCCCTCTGCCTCTGCCCCTCCCATCCCTGGTGCATGGGTACACGTTCCCTCTCTCTAAAATAAATAAATAAATCTTAAAAAAAAAAGATTATTTGTCTCCAACGAAAATCTGTTTAGGGAAGCCACTGTCATTAATGATCTCAGCCAGGTCTTCTAGATAACCTGCTGCGGCTTCTACATCAACACTTGCTGCTTCGTGTTGGGCTTTTATGGTACAAAGATTGCTTCTTTCCTTAAACCTTATAAACCAACCTTTGCTAGCTCCCAACTTTTCTTCTACAGCTTTCTCACTTCTCTCAGCCTTCATAGAATTGAAGAGAGTTTGGTCCTTTTTCTAAATTGGGTTGTGGCTTAAGGGAATATTATAGTTGGCTTATCTCCTATCCAAACCTCTAAAACTTTCTCCATATCAGCAAGAAGGCTCTTTTGCTTTTGTATCATTTATGCATTACTGGAGTAACACTTTTAGTTTCCTTCAAGAACATTCCTTTGATATTCACAACCTGGTTAACTGTTTGGTATAAGAAGCCTTAGCTTTTGGACTATCTTGACTTGTGGCATGCCTGGCTCACTAAACGTAATCATTTCTAGCTTTTGATTTAAAGTGTGAGATATGTGACTCTTCCTTTCACTTGAACACTCAGAGGCCATTGTAGGGTTATTAATTGGCTTAATTTCAATATTGTTGTATCTCAGGGAATAGGAAGGCCTGAGGAGAGGGAGAGAAACTGGCGAACAGTCAATTGATGGAAGAGTCAGAACAGTCAGAATGAACGACATTCATCAATTAAGTTTGCCATCTTATATGGGTGTGGTTTGTAGGGCCCCCAAATAATTACAATAGTAACATCAAGATAACTCATCACAGATCACCATAAGAAATATAATAATAATGAAGTTTGATATATTGCAAGAATTACCAAAATGTGACACAGAGAAACAAAGTGAGCAAATGCTGAAAAATAGCACTGAAAGAATCACTCATTGAGAGGTGCAAGGTTGCCACAAAACTTCAGTTTATAAAGAAACCTGCAATATCTGTAAAACACAATGAAGCAAAGTACAATAAAATGAGGCATTGCTTGTATATATGATAATTATGGCTTAAGGCCACAAAAAGCACCTTTTCGCATCTTTTGAAACCTACCATCTAAGAAGATTCTATCCCTCTCTTAGAAGACATGGAAAGATGACATACATACATATATATATATACATATATATATACATATATGTATGTATATATATATTTAATCCCTACTATGTTTCTTTAAGTAAGGGCTCTGCAGTAATGTGAAGATAACCTAAGGATGGAGACTAAAATTATACTTCTTTAAAAAATGAAGGACCTATGCTTAGATTTTTATAGTCTTTGAGGATTAAGTTGAATTTTCATACAATATTTGTATTATTTAGTGGATAATATTTCTTCAGTCAGACATCCGTCACTGTTAGATTTACTAAACACACACACACACACACACAAAAATAATTTCTGAATTATATCTAACTATCCACATGAATTTTTTTGTTTGCACTGCACAATAATATAAAATATGAACCCTTAGGTTCATAAATCAATGATTTTTTTTTCTTAGCAGATGGAAATATTTTTTCAAAATATGTGATGCTGAGTTCTTCTATTTCCCATGAAAGTTTTCAGTAACACTTTATTAGAAGAAAAATAAGAATTATTTAATTATTTATAAGAAATATCATCAGAGGGAATACTTGTAAAAATAACTTCAAGTTCAATAGAGCCATACAGAAAATTCCCCATTTTTTTTTTTAACCTGAGAGAATGCTATGTTCATCTGTGTTAGAAAAACTGAATCCAGCGTATTGGATGTCAAGTATCTCTGAGTCAATTTCTCACTTTGCTCTGCATCTCTGCAGAGCTGATCTGAGCATATAGATCCCTTGAAATCAATGGGAGGTTGGCAGTTGGATTAGTTCAGTGCCATCATGCATGACTAAGAATTGGTCCTTTGTGTCATTTTCAATATGTTTTCTCCCCTTGTGAGCTAATAAAGACAAGAAACAGTCAGCAATTGCGCTGAATCTTCTTATTAAGTAATTCAAGCCTTTTCATTTGAATTCATATATAAATTTCATGTCTTCATTAACTTCCTTAATTATCTGATTTTACTATCTATCCTACACACACACCCATATTTAGAACATTTATCATAATGCAAGTACTCAGTATATAGAAGTCTCTTATTTAAATATACCTAATATCTACAGCAGTCACATATTTTGATAAAGTGGCTCAATATTAAATTTGAAGTATAGCAGCATCCCCTTTATCCATGGTTTCACTTTCCGCAATTTCAATTACCTGCAGTAAACCATGGTCCAGAAGCAGATGATTCTCCTCCTGACATATCAGAAAGTCAATAATGGCCCAATGCTATATCACAATGCCTATGTCATTCCCCTCACTTTATCTCATCATGCAGGCATTTCATCATTTCACATCATTACAAGTAGAAGGTTGAGCATGGTAAAATATGTTGAAAGACCACATTTATGTAACTTTTATTATAGCATATTGTTATAATTATTCTATTTTATTATCATTATTAAACTCTAACTTTGCCTAATTCACAAATTAAACTTTATCATAAGTATATATGTACAGAAAAAAAAAATAGTATATATAGGGTTTGGTACTATCCATGGTTTTAGGCATCCACTAGGGGTTTTGGAACTTATCCCTCATTGATAAGTGGGGGGAGTACTGTATTTACTGGTGATGACATAGCTGGAGACTTTCTCATTAAAAAGTCTCATCAAGCAACAAGAAATGGAAAGCCTTTCCAGGTTTTTTAGGCAACGACTGTTATTGATAAAGGAATTAGTGATCTTGACATCCAATTTCAACTTCTAATACTCCCAGAAAGTGTCTGGGACTCCCAATAAAGAACCATTCATCTTTATTCATTTATTCTTGTATTCTTAATGAATACAGATCACACACTCTTATTTATAATATGTAGTGAAAACTGTGTTGTTGATTTCCGCCAGCAGACGAGGAGGCGGCGTGGGAAGAGATAAAGCAGTTTTCTGACTAACTCTTTGTTTATGACACCAAAGGAAAGAAAGAAGCAGATTTCAATCTGGGTACTATAAGGCACTGAGAATTCTCTACTTTCCACTTCATGGAAAAAATGGATCCCAGTAGAAGGATACTGACTATGAGTGATTACTGTAAAGATAATTTTAAGAAAAAAAAAATTAAAAAAACATGCCTATCATAAAGATATAAAAGTAAACATGTGTTAAAGATTTTCTTAACTTATGGAAGAACCAGGCAGATTTTTTAAAAGATTTTTATTTTATTTATGTGACAGAGAGACAGCCAGCAAGAGAGGGAACAGAGCAGGGGAGAGGGAGAGGAAGAGGCAGGCTCCCAGCCGAGGAGTCTGATGTGGGACTCAATCCTGGAACGCCAGGATCACGCCCTGAGCCGAAGGCAAACGCTTAAGGACTGTGCTACCCAGACGCCCCCAGAACCAGGCAGATTTTATAATCATTTCAAAAGACAATTGAAAGAATGCATATACATTTATAGATCAGGAATACTGAAATAAACATGTAAATGGAGGCAAAAATAATTTTTTTTTGCATAGTGGGAAGAAAGACAATCGAATTCCTATTGAACATTACAGAACTTGCATGTCTACAACCATACTCAACCTGTCTTTTGCAATATAAAAGATGTACACATGTCTACAACCATACTCAACTTGTCCTTTGCAATATAAAAGATATACACATGTCTACAACCATACTCAACCTGTCTTTTGCAATATAAAAGATGTACACATGTCTACAACCATACTCAACCTGTCCTTTGCAATATAAAAGATGTACACATGTCTACAACCATACTCAACCTGTCCTTTGCAATACAAAAGATGTACACTGTAGACTCTACTCCTTAATGTTATGCATGTAGATTATCCTGTAAACTTTTCTTCACGTGGAAATACCCCATAAATTCTCCAGTCCCTGGAGAATAAAGCTATATTACTGACAGCTGCAGTCTATATATTTCATTCACTGACTATACCTGGAATTTACTTGCATGTTCAACCTTGTACCACACTTCTGATAAGTGCTAATATGATATGATTAGTCACTATGCCATTTTTGTAACATTTATACCATTCAAATTTATTAAACTTTTTTTGAGTTATTAAAAATATTCCTGAAGATGATACATAATTCATATTCCCAGTCTCCTAGGCTAAAATAAGATAATTACCAAGTGAGAGATACTATCATTTGCTTCACTTTGTTTTCAATTGATGGAGTATTAATTTAATAACCCCAAATAATCACATGGAGAAGATATTATGGCCCTTTTTCATATTTCAGAACTGAGGAAATGAGCTTGCAGTAGTGATAACCATATTGTGGAATATTAAAGATCTCAGGAACTGTCCCTCTAGACAGTCAAATTTACAGAAAACAATCATATCCCCAAATTTTTAGGCATCTGTATGAGTCACGGGTTATGTTTTCATACTTCCCTATAGAAAAAGGGAGCTGAGGGGCGTCTGGGTAGTGCAGTCGTTAAGCGTCTGCCTTCGGCTCAGGGCGTGATCCCGGTGTTCTGGGATCGAGCCCCACATCAGGCTCCTCCGCTGGGAGCCTGCTTCTTTCTCTTCCACTCCCCCTGCTTGTGTTCCCTCTCTTGCTGGCTGTGTCTCTGTCAAATGAATAAATGAAATCTTAAAAAAAAAGGAAAAAGGGAACTGAATAAAGGGGCAAACAATTGTCTTAAATTGGTGGTCAAAACAGAAAACTTCTTAAATGTTAGTGTTTATAATAAAGTTTTAGAAAACCAAGTTAAGTTAGAGTGCTGATCACTTTTCAACTGGATAATCTATCACTTAGGGGTTCCGATTAGCTACTGTGGTGGAACTGACTGCTTTTTGCTTCTGTTTTACCATGCTAAGATGATATAATGGTGTATATTTCAGTGGGACTATTTTATGTTTAAAGAAACAAAAGGCCTTAGAAGAGAACATACGATTAGCAGTCCTTTAACACATTTATTCTATTTTGATTCCATCCATAAGGCATATGAGTGTCAACTTATAACTATTTTTAATAAATAAAATACACCTCAAAAAATATGTGAAAGTTTTTATTTTTACTAGATAGGCATTAGGTTTTTAAATTAAATTCTGACCTTAATATCTCCTAATTTCTACCCCTGTCTGTACCAGAGATAAGCTTATCTTTAGGTAGGTATTGAAAGTATATCCAGTTTTATTTTAGAACATATTTATTAGCTATTATGAAAAAAAAAGAAATCTCTAATGCATACCTGTGATGACAACTACAAAACTACCATGTTTTCTCTATCTTGCTCTACACCAGCAGCACAAAATAGATTTACCAGTAATGATGTAATGTTCATAATTTGTACTATCCTATATAGTCACCACTAGTCACATATGCCTATGGAGCACATGACATGAGGCTTGTGCAACTGAATTTTTAGATTTAATTTTGATTAATTTAAATTGTCACATGTGGCTAGTGGTGAACATATTAGAGCAATTCTAGACCTCAAGTGGGGTTTAAAAAATATTTCTTGCAAAGCAAGAGTTTGTTATGCAGTTTCAGGTCTGGTTTTCCCAATGGAATTCCAGGAATAAGAACAAATGAGGAAGAATCTGTGAATAAGTAAAAACCGTGGGACCTTAATTACTCTGTTATAGAGAAAGTTTGGAATAAAGCTATTTCTGGTGCTTTTTCATAACACTTAATTGATTTGTGTGATTTCCTCCTTTTCCCTAGAAATGGAGCCAAACTTTTCAGAGAAAAAGTCCTTTCTTGGTAATAAAGGGCTAGAGATTAGATCGATCCATGTAAATCTATTATTTCTACTGGAAAAACAATCACATCATATGCTAGCTAGAAGAAATGTCAACTACATATATAAAAGACTTGTAATGTTCTTGCCTCTAAAGTTCAGAAATTAAAACACTAACAGTTTTGAATTATAGGGGTGCCAGGGTGGCTCAATTGGTTAAGTGTCTGACTTTTGATTTTGGCTCAGGTCACGATCTCAGGGTTGTGAGATTGAGCTCTGTGTCAGGCTCCCCACTGGGCATGGAGACTGCTTAAGATTCTCTCTCTCCTTCTCCCTCTGTCCCCTGCCCCCCTCTCAAAAAAAATTTTTTAAGTCTGTTTAAAAACACAAAATTATATGTATATATATATATATATATATGTATATATATATGGTTTATATTGTATAATTTGGTGAAACTGACAGTATTTTGATTTTCCTATTCAAGGAAAATAAAATATATATTAAACATTAAGAATGAATAAAATAGATAAATATAATGGGAATAATGATGGCGGGGTGGGAAGAGATAGTATATCTACTTTAGTTCCATTAATTCTACGAAACTAAATGGATCTGGTGAATTAATAGACCAATTGAGGCTTTAAAGTTAGTGTCTTTTTTTAAATTTATTTATTTATTTGAGAGAGAGAGAGAGAGAAACCATGAGCAGGGGGAGGGGCAGATGGATGGAGAGGGAGGAGCAGACTCCCTGCTGAGCAGGGAGCTCAATGTGGGACTTGATCCCAGGCTCCAGGATCATGACCCCAGCAGAAGGCAGACGCTTAACCAACTGAGCCACCCAGGTGCCCTGCTTTAAAGATGATAGTTTTATGACTATCTCTCTTTTGTCAATGATATCAAAAGGGATTGGTACTGGAACAACTGGATGAAAGAAAAATATTTTCTTATGGGTGGGATTAAGGAAAGTCCACCAGGCTCTAATCTGCCAATGTGATATCCAGTGCTGTTATGAAATTGTTCATTCACATGCAATAGGATGATTTTCTAGAAGAAATTTTCAGTAGAACTGGTTTGCTCCACACAAATTTGTTTATCTAAGGCAGAGCCTATTCCATTTAGGGCTTATTTGTCATGACTTTAGTCTGAATGCTCCATGAATTCTAAAGTATTAAGGACTCATGATGCCATGCCATGTAAAAGCAGCAATTGCCAATCACAGTTCCATTGATTCCCAAGTGAAAAATGGTGCCTCCATAAGAGGAAGTGCCTCCAACTCATTGCAAGAATGATTGTGTGAGGAAATTTGAAAAGAGAGGGAAGAATTTAGATAAACTCTGAAGAACTTTTTAAATGCATGCATAAGTTTAAATGAATCTCTACTTTGAATCTGGCTTCTATTAAGTTTTCGCAATTAAGTCTTGTGCTGGTAATTTATCTAATGTCTGCTGAGCCCCATCCATGTTCCTCTGTGCTAAATTTTGTAGTGCTGGAGCTGAAAAATCTATGAACTACATGTCTCATAACACTGTATGATAGATTCATATTCGATTCTTCCGATTTAAGGCTCTGTTAGAAGGTAAAAGATCAGGAAGGAAAGAGGAGTGTCTTAATTCTAACTCTAATAGCAAAAGTGGTGGCAGGAAGTTGATAGAGACTTTAGGGATGGAGCACTGAGAAATTCATGGAAGTGTTGAATCATTACATAGCACACCTGAAACTAATATAGCACTGTATGTTATACTTGAATAAAAAATAAACACAAAAAATAAATAAAATTTAAAATAAAAATGTGTTATCATCAAATAATAATAACAATGATAATGATGAGGTAATAGAAGCAGGAGCAACAACACTTCTTTAGTGATCCCAGCACTAAAAGGGTCGATGTCCCTACTGAAGTGGTCAGTGTGGGCTGGTGAGCTCCAGCTGAAAGGTATAAGCAACCTCTGGTCAGATACTATTACTGATCTCTTATCTATTCCTCCAATATCTACCATACCATTTTTGTGCTTTTGTTCTTCAGAAGCTTTAACCATTTCCTTTTATTAAAACCATCCCTGAATTATTTTGTTGTACTTTACTCAGCCCCACAGAAATGTCCACATAATTTATCAATTTACTTCTCAGGAAAATACTCTCTTTCAATTTGCTCAAGAGCCCATGAACATGCCATAGGTTTTTTTTTTCCTTGACTTTGTTTTTTCCATTCTCCTGTGTGAAACATAACGTGTTTGCATATTAGGCGCACAAAACTTAGACCTTCTATATGTATAATAGGCTTTAAATACTGACCAAAAAAGTTAAGAGAATGAAGGCCTTGATAAGGTCAAAGAACAGTTTCCATATTTGAAGTAAGAAAACCATTAAAAGAGAAGACATTATATTAAATGTTTGGCTAATGGATTTTAGTATTTTCAAAGTGGTATAGTTGTATTAAAAAGGTACAGAGTGTGATCACTGCTATGGAGTATAAGTGAAGAACAACTGTATTTAACGAAGCCCAGGAATTTCTCCCTTTATATTTTAATTAGTATTCTAGATAGATTTTAAAATGGTCCTGGGTAATCACATAGTTAGTGGTAGGGAATAAAGCTGAAATCCTTTTTACCTATGTTCTCAATGAATGTAGAGAATTGGTGCTGCAAGTTAAAAGATGCCAAGGACAGCACATAATGAAAGTGATGGAATGAGCCTGCATAAAATCTCAAAGGAGCAGAGTTTATTTTGTGTGAATTGAGAAATAGCGGTCTGCAAATAATAGCAAGCTAATTCCATCTCTGGGCTCTTTATGAAGCAGAATATGGCAGAAAACATAGATTCTCATTGACAAGTCTGCAGAAAAATATCAATGGGAGAGACTCTTTTAATTATGCAAGAAAGGAGAGAAACTTTTCTATGAAGAGAATGAGAATGGGATTTTTGTATATAACAGATGGAAATTTTAGATGATGCACAGAAGAAGAAAGCATAAGTGAGACCCTGATCTGGAAGAACATGATGAAAGAAATAAGTGAAAATACTGAAGCAGAGAATAGATCTAAGGGATCTGTATTTCCTTCAATGGCTGAATATCACCAACCCTAATAATGCAATTTTGCTCCAAGAACAGAGTTAGGCTTAAGATTGCAGGCTACATATTCAGCATGGAGATAGATATTTCCAAACATTCCAGTGGCACTCCAGCAAGCATTTTTAGGAGAGTCAGAGTGATAAAAAACTGAGTTGCAAAGTAAATTTGAGGATGGTACTATTTGGTTAAGAGTCACATCAGATTCATCCTCTTGGTGTCCAGGCAGTGATATCATGGCCTCAAGTGTCCCATACTCTCTACCTAGATTATGAATTTTTCATGTAATTGGTGCTCAATTAACATTTTATTTGATTATCTTATTGTTAACTCCTAGCGACTTTGGTGCATGTGACTGCGTGAAATTGAGCAGGGAAATAATAGTGAGGGTATATATGTCTATAAATAATCCAATTAAGACATTAATAAGGTTTCACATACCAAAAGTATTAATGTAATATTTAATGAGCAACAAGAGCAAAAAGATTAATATCTTTTTGATGATGCTTAAAACTGAAAGTAACTGTCAGCAGATTTGGTATCCCATCACCAGATAATAGGCTCTCATTCTACAAAAATGCTCATCACAGCCAAAGCATAGCTTCAAAGATATTGATCTTGTGACAACATCCTTTTGAAATGACTTTATTTCAGTTCAAACAAATGACTCAAGCAGATTTAAAAATGAGGTTGAAGCCACATAGAGGAATTTACCTTGGTATTATGAAACTGCTTATTTTGACTGGCTGGGAGAAGTAGTATCTAATTTCCCTAACAGAAATATGAAACACACTAAATGATGGAATGCACTGTAGGCTTTATGAATTAAACAGTCTGCAATTGGCAATCAAGTTTCAAAACTATTTTCTGATAATCACCAAATATTAATGCCTTGCTGAAATTTCATTTCACAAGAATTCAATAACTTTTAATAAACCTACAATGAGTTTTATTAGGAACAACATACATTGTAAATTTTTTATAATCCATAATTTACAATAAAATTTCTATACAGACTGTTATCTCTTGTATAGGCTTACATATAAGACTACATAGAATCATACTTTTTCAGGAAGGCTAATCTAATTTAGAAATAATTCTTTTTTTTTTTTTTTAAAGATTTTGTTTATTTGACAGAGATAGAGACAGCCAGCGAGAGAGGAAACACAAGCAGGGGGAGTGGGAGAGGAAGAAGCAGGCTCATAGCGGAGGAGCCCAATGTCGGGCTCGATCCCACAACGCCAGGATCACGCCCTGAGCCGAAGGCAGACGCTCAACCGCAGTGCCACCCAGGCGCCCCTAATTTAGAAATAATTCTAATGTGTGATATTTAAGTATAAAGTATGTGACTACATTTAAAAAATGTATTCCATTTTCAGATATTCATTTCTATCCATGTTAGTCCCTTCAAAGCAGCAGACACATGTCATAATGAATGTGAAAAACTGGGTATGGGAATGAAGCAAAGAAATATGGCAACAATAAAGGTAGTTATCAAATATCGAAATTGTTCGAAATATAGCTGTGTTGTCATCTTCTTCATCTACTCCCCATCTGCTGGTTATAGATATTGGTTGCGGCTTATAACAACTCAAAACATTTACATTTGATTTTAACATTTTCACCCAGGATGATAAGATAACACTCACTACACAGCACTATGTGGACAGGTGATAGAAAAAAGACAAGGCAGTGCTTCATTACATCATCTGTAAATCTAAAATAAAATAACCTGAACAAGCAAGTACGTGGTAACACAGAGGATATGCATGCATGAAGCCCGCATGCAGCATCATATGTTGAGAATGTACTTAAGAGAGCCACCAGGAGGAAACCTTTACTGTGCAAAGACTTGATATGTACGTTGTTGGCAAAACATTTACTAATTAGAAATCTAACAGTAGATGGAAAATTTATCAAGTGCAAGCGAGAGCCTAAAGAAGGAATATAGAAAATTGGAATTGATGCATGGCCTCCTCAACACAGAATAAACATTGAATAGACCTTAATGTTATGAGCATCTGGTAATTTTCCAGAAACAAATCTAATCATTATAAACACAGCAAAATATCATTTGAAGTGGTGCTAAAGGCAACATAACTTTGGTATATGTTTTTATAACTAATTCCACATTTCTTACATGATCAGAATTGTTTTATTCAATCTGGTATCAGACCCTCTATTCAGGTTTTTTTACACACCTCACCTTAGAATTTAATATTCTCAAAAAGAAGTAAATCCCAAGGATTCAATTTCACTTTTTTCTATGGGTAATTCTAAGTAGTCATTTAAAGCTTTCTTTTTGTGTTTGAAACTACCATTAGAAAATTACATTTTGAGGTAAAACAAAATGGGAAAAATGAAACTAAATACTTATGTTCCACCTGATGCTAGTTTGCAACCAAATTCTGAAAAAGATGATTTCCATTATTCACCCTACCTATTCACCCATCTATCTAGTCAAAAATAAATCTCCTGTACATCAGCTGTGTAATAAGTATGTGGAATAAAGAGAGTAATATGGCAAAATTTCATCTATGTGAAATTAAGTATCTAGAAGTGAAAACAGATATAAAATAAAATAGTACAATAATTATATTGTCATCTGGGGTACATTAATCATCTGTATTTTACATATGCTTTCTTATTTACTTTTCATGCTAATTATTTGAGCTAAGGATCATTATTTCCATTGTACAGGAGAGAAAACTCATGTTTAGAGACATTCAGTAGCCTGTCTTAAGTTCCAAATATGGACTGTGTTTGGGGATTTAAAATATCTGATGTATTTAAAAGTATCTGCTCTTAAATGCTTTAGCATTACTTCAATGCCATGGTTGCCATATGAGATTGTGAACACTGTTTCTGATAAGCGATTTAATCATATCCCATTGATATTAGTTTTCTAAAATGACTGTAACAAATTGCTACATATATATATATATATATGTATATGTAACAACAGAGGTTTATTCTTACAGTTCTGGACGACAAAAGACCAAAATAAGTTTTGCTGCACCCTGTGAGTAGGGCCGTGGTCTCTTCAGAGCTTTAGGGGAGAATCATTCCTTGCCTCTAGAAGTTGTTATTCCTTTGTTGTGGACATACCACTCCGCTTTCTACCTCTATGGTAGTAATACCTTCTCTTTTGAAAGTCAAATCTCCCTCTGCCCTCCCTCTACTTAGAAAAATGTATAAGATTGCATTTAGGGCCCACTCAGATAATACAGGAATATCTTCATATCTCAAGATCCTTAACATGTACAGCTTTTTTTTTTAATTTTATTTTCTCTCTCCTTCCTGCCCACCCTCCTTCCTTCCCTCTTTCCTTTCTTCCATCCTCCTTCCTTCCCTTTTTTTTACCTCTTTTCTTCCTCCTTCCCTGCCTTCCATCCTCATATAGAGTAACATTTACAAATTGCAGAGATTAGGATGAGGATATGTTTTAGATGAACATTACTAAGTTCACCACGCTATTCTAGTCTATACTAAATTTACCTTGAATTGCTGCAATAGGTGTTTCTTTAATTGGATTCCCAGCTTACAATTTCCTCTTTTGCAAACAATTTTCATAAAACAGCAGATCACCTTCCTTAGATCATTTTTCTATTCTAAATTTTTTATAGTTCTAATATCCACTGATTCATTTCTGGAAGACTTTCCCTTCTAAAAAACTTTTTAGATCTTACCTTCCCCCATCCAACTAGCTACCATCTGTATCAATGCACATTTTTGATTCTGGTCAGACCAACATTATCACTCTTCAATTAGGACATAAACCTCATTCCTTCTGGTGTTTTTTTGCTTATGCAGATCATCCTCACTTGAAAACTCCTTTTTTCCCCCTGATTTAACTATCTAAATTACTTTTTCAGAAAAATTAATGGAAAGGCCAACATCTCCAAAGGGAAAAAAAATATAATAGGCAAAGAATGTGAGGAGAAAAACCATAAAATGATTAATATGTAAAACTTTTCCATATCAAGCATAACAAAAAAGGAAATTTAAAAATATAAAATGAGTATTTCTATACTCATTTCAGTATACCTAAGTAATCACAGGTGGAGTAAAACAGTCATTCTCATACACTGACTTTCATATTCTCCATTTCATTTTTTTTAGTAATTACATATCTGTTATAATCCCTTATTTGTTTGAACTCATCCAGTCTAGTTAATATCCCAATCTTATCTTCTTTTGGCTTTTCCATGTTTTAAACTTCCTAAATCTAATGTGATATAATGAGTCAATACTAAAAACTTCCCCAGTTATGAAAAAAGTCATCTGTATTGTATTAGAATGGGAAAGTTGACTATAAAAGAATAAAACTTTCATTTGTTTTTAAAGGGCATTAGATGTCCAACAAAATCCAAAACTTTCAATACAGAAACCAAATTATATACTACTTATTTATGCTACACAGTATTTAAATGATGTTGGAAGCCTACGTAATGTTAAATAATGCTTAAAACTAAGCTAAATGTATAGCTTCTTCCCTTCCACAGCATAGTGTGGTTAAAATGGAAGATTATCTACCACAAATGTAAACAAAGACATTTTCATATGAGATAGTCACATATTGCATTGGCAGAAACTGTACAGTTGTACACAATATATTTTTCCCCAATCACTACTAACACTAACAACAGAATAAAGCTAAATGTGTAGAGGAGAACTAGAAAATCTGGAACAGAAATATATTTCAATATCTAAAGAGAGGGCCCTAACTAGGATTAAAGGGGCTAAGGAGAAGTCTTTGATTCGTGTCATACTTGGTGCTGCTCCTTCTCCAAATCAAAGGAAATTGTGTTATGGCAAATTCTCATGTTTGCATTGCTTCATTGTCCCCTATGAACACAGGTGTTAGAGATATATAAATAGTTTTGTCTTTTTCTGGTAGTTTATCCAGAAAGTGTTTTTCTGTTATTCTCTTAAAACAATAAAACTGATTCTCATAAAATAAAGTACAAAAATGCACATTTAAGTCTTACTTAATGTGCTTGTTATACCAAAATATTTTGGATTTCTAAGAGAACAACTTATATTAATTCTACTAAATGAAATATAAGTAGTCAAAGCCAGGTCTTTTATGACATAAAATAGATACCTGAAAAATTTCTAGTTTATATTCTTCAGTTGTGGTTATCTGCTCTTTAAAAGTCAATTCAACGTTTCAAAAATAATAATAAAAAAACACATTTATTTTTATATACTATCTAAATGTTCACTGAAGCTGTTTATGATTTCCTTCTACTTATTTCTGAGTATATTATTAACTGGCATTATTCTTCTTTTAAGGCAGACACATTTTAGGATTTAATAATGTCACTAAGAATAGCTAAACATTAACACCCATCACCAGCCTATCCTATTCCCCCACTCCCCTCCCCTCTGAAGCCCTGGGTAGTAAGGAGGGCAGGCAGACACATTTTAGGATTTAATAATGTCACTAAGAATAGCTAAACATTAACACCCATCACCAGCCTATCCCATTCCCCCACTCCCCTCCCCTCTGAAGCCCTGGGTAGTAAGGAGGGCACGTATTGCATGGTGCAGTGGGTGTTATACGCAAGTAATGAATCATGGAACTTTACATCAAAAACTAGGGATGTACTGTATGGTGACTAATAATAAAAAATATTATTATAAAAAAATTAAAAAAAGAATAGTTAAACATTATAAATTAAGCATTTCAATGCTATTAAAATTATCATGATATTTTTGAAAATTCGTCCCCTATGCAACAATGGTTACCTCCTCACACAAAATCCCATCCCCACATCAAGAGACTGAAAGACATGAGCTTAGCACTTTTTAAATTACATTTTTATTTAAAAGGTTTCTTAAGACTCTTATCTCTAACTTAACACGTATAATTCTTTTTTGGTCTCTGGAAGACTCTCTTCACCTTTGGTTTTTGTGTTATCCCTTTGTCTTCAGCTGTCTCGTACTTAACTATACGCTCTTTTTTCAGTCACATTTCAGATTCCTTCTCCTCTGTGCTACAGTCTCAATGTTTGTGTCCTCCCCCAGATTCATGTGTTGAAACCTAATGCCCAAAGTGATGGTTAGGAGGACCTTTGGGAGATCATTATCTCATGAGGGTGGAAGGATACAATGAGAAATCAGCACTGTGCAAACTGGAAGAGGACCCTCAACAGAACTTGACCATACTTTCTGGTATTCTGATCTTGGGCTTCCAGGCTCTGGAACGGTGAGCAATACATTTCTGCTATATATAAGCCAACTAGTTTATGGTATTTTGTTATAGTAGCCTAAACAGACTAAGACACTTCTATTTACCATTCAATGCTATCCTTTTCAGAATTCTGTTCTTTGCTTTATTCTCTTCTTGTTTTATAGTCACATGACAGTTACCCACATGCCTAGAATTATGCTGTTACTCTGGTTCAGTAGTTCCTAACCAGGGATGATTTTGCCCCTCTCTACAGGGAACATTTGGCAATGTCTACAGAATTTTTTGTTTTGTTTTGTTTTGTTTTACAAATAAAAGATGTTGCCACTGGGATCTAGTGGGTCAAGGCCAGTGATGCTGCTAAACCTCCTATAATATGTAGGACATTCCCCTCACTACAAAGACGTATCTGTCCCCAAAGCTCAGCGCATCATAGTCACGATGGTTTGAGCTATTACAAACTTCTACCTCAAATGTTATGAGCATGAGTCAAGTTCATTACACTCACCTGGAGGTCCTAAAGACCCCTAAGCTTCAACATGCCCATCACTGAACTCATGGTGAGAAGCCACATGTTTTTCTAAAATTTAAGGACCAAATTCATGAATATCATAGCAACTATCTTATTTCATACCCTAATTCCAGAAACAAAAACAAGTGATTAGCATCTGAATTATAACGTCCTTTGTGTTTCCAATATTCCATACTCCTCTCTCTCCCTAAGTCACTATCGTATGTCAAGGAATATTACCTCCTTCTAGAATATTTCAAAAGCCTCATTTGCAGTCTCACAATCTCTTGTTCCACCATTTCCATGCCATGACTGTAAGATGCTAATTTTTGCATGCAATATTATGTCATTCCTCTTTTCAAGGTAAATGTTATGATTTTTGTGCTGACTGTACAGATCCATTTATAGTATAGTTGCTTACCTGTCTGGCTTCAATTCCTGTTACTTCTTTGAACACATTTCTTACTCCAGCAATACTGAACTGCTCGTGAATATTTTATCAAACTTTCCTATATTGGCAAATAGTCTTTTCTCTGCCTTCTCTTGTCCCCTCAGCAAGAACATATGCAGCCTTTAAAATTTGGCCAAAATACTGCCTGCTTATTAATTTCCCACTGACTCAGTCATTTTGGGTTTTTCTGTTTCCCTCCTGCTCTTCATACATATCTCTGTTTCGGTAATTATCTAATTATCATATTACTTGCACATTACTGAATAATGCCTGCTTTCATTCATCTTATATCTGACTTTAAGCACATGTCAGAAAAATAATTTTCAATCATTCTCAAATTATTTACCTCTAAGGACACTAGAAAAGATTCTGTTGAACCCATACTCCAAAAAATATGACTAAAATGAACTGATGTCCCAGCTCTCTTGTGAATTGCCAATTCCCAGACCAATTAAGTCACCGAATGAGTATCATATGCAAAGCCATCAACTTCTTGGAAAATATATGGATGAAAAGAACAAACTGAATGGGAAGAAAGTGTTCTTAGAGAAAAAATTTGCTAAATATCTACTTCAATGGTCTCTTTGTAGGCAGAGGACACTTTATGTTTCAAAACTGAAATTCCCTAAGTTTTTCCATTAAAGTTGTGCTCTATTAATGGAAAAAAAAATACAAAGAAAACATTTGTTCTGTCTTCATTTATTTCCCTAATTATCAGGTTCTTAAAACTACCCTTTCTTGTGATGATAATAGAATCTACTGAATTACAGAAATATTTAGGTTTGGTTTGACCCCAGATCCATTTCACCCAACCTATCTGTTAGAGCCCTCCTTCAGAGACAGTGGAGTAACATGGAAAGGACACACGAGGAGCCATCAATGTGGACTATATGAAACTGGGAATTTTCCTGTGTGGTCTGCTTACTGAATAACTGATCTATGTAGACTGATCTTACATATTGGCTGGCAGAATCCATCTTCTTAATAATCTTAAATCAGTATCCTGTTCTTATCGAATCTCAAATTGCCATGAAATCTACCACATTTGGTATGGAAATGGAGGACTCTTGTACTAGTGAAATCCTCTCCAGGTATTCAAACAGAATATTGTCCAGAAGCCTCTCTATTTAGAAAATCCTATGTATTCACTTGATTATTTTCGTCTGATCCATATCTAGTCCATTATTCTTCTCTTTGAGGAAAGGAACAAAGGCTCATTCAACAACACAGGCTAACACTCCAAAAATAATTGGTATTAGTTCTATTATATTAAGGACAATTCAGGTGAAGAGTTGATGAAGAAAATGTTAGGGAATATAGAATTATTGTTATTAACAATATAGAGTCCAAAAGAATAATACCTCCTTGACGTTTTTCTGAAAATTATATGAGTATATGCTCTGAAACAAGTATGTCTAAGAAATGGTAGTCTCATAAAGAGTATGGTGTAATTATCTCTGAATAATTCTTTTGATGATTTAAACTAATTAACAGTTAATGTTGCTATAAATAAATTATATAGATTCATTAAAATTGTAATTATTATAGTTTTTTATGGATTTAAAAAATATTCTACAACTCTATTTTGGCAGCCTAATTAAGGGAGGGGGGACTTAAAAAGCCACATTGCATATATTTTGAAAGTTAAAAAAGAAAAAAAGTCATGAATGAAGAAAAGTAACTTTGATATTCTGTGTAACATTTATGATTTTTTTGTTTCTTTTTTGCACTGCCCAGAAGATATGTTTGGCATATCTTGAAGAAGCAGAAATATCACTGTGAATATCCATCAGGTAAAGCAATTTTTTATCCTATTAGGAGGTCTATGAAAGACATGAAAAGACAAGAAAAATAATTTTAGGTTGAAGAGAAAATGTACATGGTGTTACCATCTGCTTTGAAAGAATGCCACGTAGATAAGAGTGAAAACCCATCTGATGGTGCTACCCTGTAAGAAACAGGAATAATGAAATTTTATTTCTTAAAGACAAAACTCAGAGATGCTTAAGAAAATTGGAAAATGCCAAGCAGACTGGCAGCGAACAAGACAGACATACTGTCTATGTTAAAAACAGAGTCTTACAGTGATAGACAGAGCTCTTCAACTACATTTGCTTAAAATATGATGCATGGGATCCATAAATTATCCTATATTACTCATTATAAAGAATATAGTTACATATTTTGAATCAATAACTATTTTAATGAATGTTCTTTATAGTTAAAGAAAAATGAGATTTCTGCTTTAGGCAAATAATACTTCATTGAAGGTAGTTTCTATCATATTTGTAGTAGAGTCTGAATCCATTTTGGATGTTTGTTGACAGACTTCAAGCCCCACCCCCTCTCCTTCTCCTTCTTTCCTAATGCTAGGCCTGATAAGAGAGATCTGGTTCTCCCTCCTATGGCACCAATGTGAAGTTAAAAATACGCAAGCCCCTGCCTACTGGAACCCTCCTCAGCTCCACCCGCCAACTACAATAAAAGCCAAAGCAGTTGTCCTTCCTTATTCTCTCAGATCATTTTCAGACCAGTTTAAGAATCTGCCCTACTCTCCCAAGGGAACCTCATATATGAATAATAAATCTCTTTATACCTTCTTGAGGCACCTGTGGCATCATCAGCTCTAACATTTGAACCTAGTTCTGTGTGGTGCTGCCTCATCCCACCATTGAAGGGTGCCTATAACACACTTCAATATATGAATATATACATAAGATAATTCATATAAAATACATATGATAGAAGTTACAGATCACAGAGAACATCCTAATGCAACCTAGCTCACAATTGTTAACCAAATAAAACATTTTAGCTTAGTCTTAAATATACAGTTAGGTTAGTAACCACCTAGATTAAATAGCTAAAAGTATCATTCTCCAATTACAGTTTTATTTTCAATATTTGTATATAGGTACTAAAACAGAAATTAAAGTTTAATGTTTAAATGAAATCCTTGACTAGGAGAGTCTGCAGTCACAATGATTTGTAGAATATAAATTATGAATGCTTCCTGAAGACACAAAATCTGCATATTAATAAGTGCATTTAGAGAAGAGAAAAATATAATCATTAATTTTGTGCCTTGATTATTCTATTCAATCTTAACCTTGACAAATATTTACAGAATACAGGGTTAATAAGTTGTGGTACAAAAGAAAAAAAAAACATTATTTTTGTTTTTCACCGAGTTAATTCATATGTTTCTACCTGTATATCTAGCTGTAGACATGTAGCTGACTGGGATAGGAATTAGTATATTGAATTAATATTTATTCACTACTACCTCTAAATTCAAGTTGATTCCAACCATTGGAGTTTAAATTGGTTATGCTCACACAGACATACATAGACACACACATATACACACATGACATTGGTACATACACATATGTATATATATAGATTATATCTATCCATATATCTATATATACATAAGTCTATATATACATAAAATACAAGATAGAACTATATATATACATGTATTTATATAGCATATAAAATTGAGGTGGTCAGGGATATACAATATATACACACACACTTAAATAATACATACAATATAATTTATTGCTTGATCATTCTTACTTCCAACTACAGACATTTCAAATAAAAATAAATAAATATTTAAAAGGATCAATAATACCCTAAAATGCCTTCCAAAATATATGAACTCCTAACATAGTCTATCCCTGTTAGTGAAAATCTAAAAATATAAAAACCGAGTCTTCATAGCGGCAGCAATGAATCAAACCTATTACTGAGACTTTAAGCCACTCCAGCTGTATATGAAGGAGGTGTGAAAAAATGAAAGTTCAATAATCTAAAAAAACATAGTGCCTTTCCGCACTTTGTAGGATGGTGGTGATTGTGGAGCACAGAGAGTAGTATTCACTCAGTGGGTGATTTTTGCAATAGCAGTCTGATCTAAGACTAAATCCTAATCCAAAATTAAAACTCAAAATGTGTTTCATTGCATCGGAGCCAACATTTTTCTGACATGTATTCTCTAACTAAGCTCCCCTAAATCTCTGATTGTCTTAAAATTTTACCTTATTTCAATGTATATCTTTAGAACATCTATTTTGCAAAAAAAGATACCATTTCAAAACACATATGTTTGGATGATTGCTTCTTATTCTCATTACCTCATTTGGGAAATTGTAGATATTCTCTTACATATGGCAGAATAATGAAATGGAGTTGAAAATATATCCAGAATTTCATTTGTCCTATTGTGATAATCTGGAAGATACTCAGATATTCAATTAACAGAATATGACTACACAGATTTTCACTTTTTCTAATTTGGGGTGCTAAAAATGATTATAAATTGTGACAAACATTAAAGTAGCTGAAATTTCTTTTGGTGGGAATACAAGTATTGATTAATTGCTGTTTTTCATTTGTTTATAAGATTCTGTCATTTAAAGAAAATAATAAGGTAATAAGATTGATACTTTTAAAAATGAACTCATTAATGAAAAATCAGTTTTAAAAACACTGAAGAAGCTATTAGTAATTGCTAATCTATGAGTACATGGGGAAATTAACAATGTGAGCTAAGTCCTTTGAACTTAAATTACATCTAATAGAGCTTTGCTTCAAGAAGACAATATGAGATATATAAGTTTATGAGGGACATTTTCCTAGTGTGCAACACTTAACACAAGGATGAAATCATGTGGTGAAAAATTGGGTTGCAAATACATGTGACCACTTAGATGACAATAAATGCCAGATAAAATTTCAAAAGTGTAAAACCAACATTTGTTATATACCAGTCATGTTTATTGCAGCAGTATTCACAATAGCCAAGATTTGGAAACAACTTAAGTGTCCATCAACAGATGAATGAAGAAGATGATACACACACACACACACGTTTATGTGTGTGTATATATGTGTTTATATATGTGTGTGCGTATATATGCTATTTGTATATATGTGTTTATATATGTGTGTATATATACACACACGGAGTGTTATTCAGCTGTGAGAAAGAAGGAAATCCTGCTATGTATGACAATGTGGATGAATCTCGAGGGCATTATGTTAAAGAGATAAGTCAGACAGACAAAGACAAATACGGTATGAGAGCACTTATATGTGGAATTTTATATGTGAATCTTATATGTGAAAAAGCCAAACAAAAAATAAACGTAAAAAAATTAAAAAAGCAAACTCATAAAAACAGAGTAGAATGGTGATTACCAGGGCATATGGGGTGGGGGAATTAGGGAGATGTTTAAGGATACAGATTTGAAACTGGCAGATAAACAAGTTCTAGAGACCTCATATATAGCATAGTGATTACAGTCAACAATATAATACAATAAACGTCAAAGTTGCTAAGAGATTAGGTCTTCATTATCCTTACTACACACAAAAGGATAATGACATGATAGAGGTGTTATTTAGTACTATGGTGGTAATCATATTGCAGTATATAAATATATCAAATAAACTTGTTATACACCTTAAACTTATACAATACTGTATGTCAATTATAGCTCAATTAAAAATCCTATCAGAAGCACCCTTTTGTTTTGTGCTACTTGTCTGTCCACCAATTTCCAATAGCACTAATAATTTTATCTAAGGAAGTAATACAACTTACTTATTAAATGCTGTGACAACATACCAAAAGATTTTTTCTTTTAATATATAGATGAAAACAAACCATGTAACAGAGAAAATCTTGATAGAGTGGCAAGAACCTATGGGATTTTTGGCATTGAGAATATGTGATATTTTAGTCTGTCTACTTGCAAAGTGATCTATTAACCATAATTCTACAGACGCACTAACATTACATTCCTTAAATACTGGAATGAGATCTAGGAAGATAATGTATGCATGGCATCTGGCACAAAATAGGCACAAGATAAGATTTCAAAAAGACTGGAAATTTGGGCAAAGTAAATCAGTAAGATTGGAAGGATTGTTTTTTGTTTGTTTGTTTGTTTGTTTTAGGTTGGAAAGGTTTTTTGATTCTATGGATAAGAACATGTTCAGAAATCAAAGGTTGGGACAAAATAGACTAAATAATATGATTTTCTCAATAGACACAGAGACAGAGAATATGATAAAATTTAATACCCTTTCATGATAAAAATATTTGACACACTCAGAAAAGAAGGGAATTTCTCAACCTCTTAAGGGCATCTATGTAAAATCCAAGGCTAGTATCAAACTTAATTGGTGAAAGTCTGAAATTGCTCCTAAAATCAGAAACAAGACAAGGATGTCTGCCTTGAATATTATTAGGATGATAATACTATCCAAATTGACTTATAGATTCAAAACAAGATCTAACAAAATACAAGCTGTCTTTTTTGCAGAAATTGGTAACTGGATCTTAAAATTCCTCTGGAAATTCAAATGACACAGAATGTACAAAACAAGATTAAGATAGAAGTACATAATTAGAGGACTTACACATCCTGATTTCACAACTTATTGCCAAGTAATAGTAATCAAGAACGTGTGGAACTGAGGCGCCTGGGTGGTTCAGTCAGTGAAGCATCTGCCTTTGGCTCAGGTCATGATCTCAGGGTCCTGGGATCTAGCCCCATGTTGGGCTCTTTGCTCATCAGGGAGTCTGCTTCTCCCTCTGCCCCTCACCCCACTCATGCTCTCTTTCTCTTACTCTCCCTCTCTCAAATGAATAAACAAAATCTTTAAAAAAATGTGTGGAACTGCTGTAAGACTAGGTTTATACATCAAGGGTATGAAATGGAGTTAACCTATAGATTTTATATATATAAAATATATGTAATTTGAAACTACTATGAAATCTCAATTCATATCTATTACAATGGTTAAAATTAAAAAACAGAGATGATAGGAAGTATTGGCAAGAATGTGGGAAAACTGGAACTCTCATATACTGCTAGTGGAAAGTAGTTCCTCAAAAAATAAGTAGTCATCATGTCACCTAGAAATTCTATTCCTAGGCATATACCCAAGAGAATTGAAAACGAGTCTACGTGTTGTACTGAAGTACACGTTTTACAGAAGAAACAAGTAAATGTGTTCATAAAAGCACTATGCATATTAGCCAATAAATAGAAAAAAATCCAAGTGGTTGTCAACAGTCTCATGGTTAATGTTGTCTATCCATGTAATGAAATCTTCATCTACAAAAGGAAATGAAATACTCATAAACCCTTCAACATGAATTAACCTTGAAAACATCATGCTAAGTGAAAGAAGACACAAAGGACACATTATATGATTCTATTTACATGGAACGTACAGAATAGGCAAAGCAAAAGACAAAAAAGATTATTATTTCTTGGTGAAGGGGAAAGGAGGGGATGGTAAATAAATGCTAACGGGTACAGTAGGGTTTTTTTGGAGTAATAAAAATGTTCTTGAATTAGATAGCAGTGATGATTGAACAATCTGTGATTCTAATACAAATCACTAAATGGATGCATTTAATAGTATGTGAATTATATCTTGATTTAAAAAGTTTTATCTCATTCTCTGCTCTCCACTACGAGATGCTCTCTTTTCAAAATGAGAACAACAACAACAACAAAAAACCACTAACAACCAAAAACCATATAAAAAAGCAGAAACAGATGTACTGAGGAAAAAGTAATGTCAGGACCAGACTCAGATGTGACATTGATGATGGAATTAACCCAGAATTAAAAATAGCAACATATTAAAAGTTCTGATGGAAAAGGAGATAATACACATGATCAGATGATAAATTACAATGGAGAGATGTAGATTTCAGAAAGACGGGTAATAATTCTGCAAATAACAACAAGACTATAACAGAGATAAAGAGTGTCTTTATAGACTCATCTGTAACTTGATGTGGCTGAGAAAAGAATCAGTGAACTTTAAGATAAGTAAGAATTTTGTAGTCTTAAATACAAATAGAACAAAGTGTGGAAGAAAGAGAAGGATAAAGAGAAAAGAAGAGGAGGAAGGAGGGGGGAAAGTAGGGGTGAAGAGGAGGAAATTGAGGGGAAGGATAAAGAAAAATGTTCTAGCATACATATTTTTATAATCACATAATACCTTGCACAAATTCACATATCTCACAAATGGGAAAGTTGTATTTTACAGTCTTTCAAACCTTTTTAAAAAAGATTTTATTCATTTACTTGAGAGAGACAGAGAGAGAATGAGCACAAGCAGAGGGGAGGGGCAGAGAGAGAGGGAGAAACAGACTCCGCACTGAGCAGGGAACACAACTCAGGGCTAGATTCCAGGACCCTGAGATCAGGGCCTGAGCCGAATGCAAATGCTTAATCTACTGAGCCACCCAGGCACCCCCACTTTCAAGATTCTAACTCAGATCTTATACAAAGTATCATATTGTCTTTCAATCATGTATATATTGTAGTAGATTGGGTAAATTAATGCCAGTTGGGTAACAATCCCAAATCTTTGTGGCTTAACATGACTAAAATATCTATTTTTCCCAAACTCCTGTACTTCTTCAACCCCCTAGCACTTTGTAGCTGAGAATAATTACTGAGAGTCATCTTACAAATGGTAACCCAGGGTTCTGCGGATCTTATTATTTGTTATTCCTCCATAGCAGGAGAGAACTTGGTATATCAAAAGATATTTTACGGCCAGGACTGGATATTGCATATATGACTTCTGCTCTTACTCTATTAAATGCAAAAGACTGGGGAATGCCACTTCTTTGTTTGGCCAGGAGAAGAAAGCACAAATGATGCATATTTAGTCTTTCTCTGCTAATATATACATATCATACACATACATATTTTTGGTGTGTAGATTTATACCACATGATTGCCCTACACATGTATATAATATCTAATTATTAACATCTAGATGTATTATTGTTTTCTTTTTTCTGTATTACTTTTTTATTGTTGCATAATAATTAACCCAAACTTAGCAGCTTAAAATAAAAACAATACAAATTTATTACTTCAGTTTTTTTGAGTGAAGAGTCTGGACACTAATTAGGTGAGTCCTCTGCTCAGGGTCTCACCAAGTTAAAAATCAAGATTTTGGAAAAGACTCCAATCTCATTTGAGGCTTGGAGTTGTCTTCTGAGCTCAAATATTGTTGGCAGTATTTAAATCCTTGTGAATGTAAGAGTAAGGTCCTCAGATCCAAGAGACTGCCTATTATTCTTGCCATGAAGCCCTCTCTAGAACATGATATTTTGCTTTTTCAGATCCAACAGTAAAAGCAGCCACACTGTTTCAAATCTCTTTGATTTCATCCATCATGGATCTCTAAACTCTCTCTTAAAAGGCTCACATGAGCCTCATCTTCTACGGTTAATCAGTTACAGGAATCCAAAGGCAATACTGTAACCTTCTTTCTCACATCATACAGTGGGCTATTAATGCTCTCTTTACTCCTGGATACATGGTCATCAGTGTCTTTAAATCTAATCAGATTAGAAAATCAATTCCAGAAAATCCAGAAATTTTTATTAAGATTTTATTTATGTATTTGACAGAGAGAGAGTGAGAGAGCACAAGCAGGGGGAGCAGCAGAGGGAGAGGGAGAGGCTCCCCGCTGAGCAGGGAGCTTGATGCAGGGCTCCATCCCAGGATCCTGAGATCATGACCTGAGCCGAAGGCAGATGCTTAACTGACTGAGACACCCAGGTGCCCCTGCAGTATATTTTAAATGACACATCCTTAAGATTCTGTTCTTTTGGAATCAGTTTTGGTATCAAAATATTGTTATCAGCTGGGGTTCAACAATAGAACCAGTGGGAGAATTATATTAATTATATTATATTTATTATATTATATTTATTATATTATATACGAATTGGATGCTAAAACAATTGTAAATGTTTGCTCAACAAGTTCAAATGTGGATACCGACTCAGCAGGTTCAAAGTTGGAAAGGTCATGAACAGGTGAGAACCATGAAACATGGGCCAAAGTTGTTAAAAAAGGGTATCTATTTCTTTCTAAGGAGGAACTTACCTCACTTTTAAGAACTTACAACTAATTAAATCATGTACACCCAGGATAATCTTTCTAATTTAAGGTCAACCGACTGGGGATTTTACTTTTCCTTAAAGAAAATCCCTTCCTAGTAGCACCTATGCTAGTGTTTGTTCCAGTAACTGATAGGTTTTTATATACAACAATATGACTACTGATTCTCTTTTGTTCTTAAAATCTCTCATGAGAATATCTTTTATAGTCCATCCAACACAGACATACTAGAAAGGGAAATCTGGGGCACATAGTTCAGCCAAGTAATTTGACACGGCCAAGTCATCTCAGTCCACTCTGTAGATTTAGTACTCTTACACATCTCTTTAAATAGTATTTAATTTCCAAATACAGATAATAACAAATTAATATTTCCACTTACAAGATACTAAGGCTTTCCCCAGAAAAGGATACAGAGTCTTTGGATGATGCTCACTTTCTCCATTGATATCCAAACCCCTGACCTATCCAGTCATACCATTAGCTATAGTCCATGAATAATAAGATTGTATTTCTGACCATCTCTCTTTGCAAGCAAAATAAATAAATAAATACATACATACATACATACTCCTAATTGGGAATATGCTGAATTAATTAATTAACTCCCTAATCAGGAATCTGCCCAATTAGGAATTTAGAATAACATGTTAAAGTGCTTTCAATCATAGAATATTAAACTTGCAGAAAGTTGTAAGGAATATTTCAAGAGATACTTTTCTTGAGCTTAAATTCTAGTTTGGCCCTAAGGAACACTGGTAAAGAGAAATCCTCCTTGATGACAGAGCATGAGCCATGCACGTTAGCTCTGGAATTTGATTTTTCTCTACTTATAAGCAAACTTAGCCTGTTACTATTTCATGGATGNTCTTCCTCTCCCACTCCCCCTGTTTGTGTTCCCTCTCTCACTGGCTGTCTCTATCTCTTGTCAAATAAATAAATAAAATCTTTAAAAAAAAAAAAAAAAGAGAGAAATCCTCCTGGTGACAGAGCATGAGCCATGCACGTTAGCTCTGGAATTTGATTTTTCTCTTCTTACAAGCAAACTTAGCCTGTTACTATTAGCAGGTGACATGAGATTCTCAAGGGAGAAACAATGGTGTCTATTACTCACAACACAGAAAGGAGCATGAGTGTTAGCATATTTGCTTTGGTTCTTCATGCCCCTCACTCTCACTGTGGCAACATGATAAACCCAGATGGAAGCTACACAAGCAATGGGTTTGCATCACAGCTGAGGAACACTGAGTTTGAGAAACCTATTACTTTTACACCAGTTATTTAGCCAGCCTGATCTTTGGTTGAGGGAGAGGAGAAGCACTACCTCATTTCTCAACCTTCAGAAAGAAGCCTGAGAGCCTGGTGGTCTAGGACTTGCTGTCTGGCACACCCAGCAAAATGTATGAAAGTACAAGAGACCCAAAGAATACTGCCTTTCCAGGGGCGCCTGGGTAGTGCAGTCCTTAAGTGTCTGCCTTCAACTCAGGGCGTGATCCTGGCGTTCTGGGATCGAGTCCCACATCAGGCTCCTCGGCTGGGAGGCTGCTTCTTCCTCTCCCTCTCCCCTGCTGTGTACTCTCTCTCACTGGTTGTCTCTGTCACATAAATAANTGGGAGGCTGCTTCTTCCTCTCCCTCTCCCCTGCTGTGTACTCTCTCTCATTGGTTGTCTCTGTCACATAAATAAATAAAATCTTTAAAAAAATAATACTGTCTTTCCAAACACTATATTTTATAAATCATTTTCATTCATTTATTAATTCTCTTGCTCTCCTTTTTAATTTATTTTCTTCATGACACTTTTCATCAATATTTCTTGTCTGTCTCTCCTATCTGAAGAGATCTAAGAAAGCATATTTTGTTTTAGTCACTGTTAGATCCCTAGAAGTATGCCTTGCTATATTTGTTTTATGAAATATTTGTGGTTGAATTTAAATATTTATCAGTTTCCTAAAAGCTGACTGCTTTTCTCGATACCAAGGATATAGCAATTAACACGATGGAGGCCTCAAAATCTTTATCAGTAAAGTGTCTATAATAGTGTCTATCTCATATTAGTATTGAGGTGATTTAATAATACAAGGAAAATGTTTAGTAGAATTGCTGTTACATAGTAAGTACTCAACTATTTGTTAAAATACGCTCCTACTATTGATAATTCTGGCATTGTTCACATTGTTTATAGTCTGAAAATTTTTACTATGATGTTTAATTTTTTTATTTTAAAATAAAATGTTGAAATACACAAACTTGTATAAAAAATAATGCAATGCAAGTTAACTGATGTAAATATTTTACTTTCCCTTCCAGAATACTGTTAAATTAAAAAAGAAAAAGTCAAAAATACAACTAATACACTATCCAATCCTGTTCTCTCTTCTCCCTCTCCAAAGGTAACTACATCATCCATTTCCATTCTTGAACAATCTGAATTTTAAAAATACTTTTACATAAATGTCATCATGCTGGAAGTAGTGTTTTGTAACTTTCAAAAACTTAAATCTGAGAGTATTTCCTTTAAGACATCTTTCAGATCTTCATCCTTCCCAAATCATCCCCATGACATATTTGTGAGTGAAAGAGAATGAAAATTCACAAAAACTGAATTTGTTATAATAAAATTACTTCACCCCCAAAAAATCCTAATTGAAAATTTTGACCCTTCATTTCCTTTAAGTACCCCCAGTTTTTCTCTCCTTAGAAGTGTTGCAAATTTTATTATCCAAATATGAAATCTACAGTTTTTTAACTATCTGGTAGATTCCAACACTAAGCAACGTTCAGGCTGAGCAGATCTCAACACTGGCAAATGACAGTTTGAGTTAATGTTAAGGAAAAACCATTTATAAAGAGAAATAGCTTTTTTCTTTCTATTAATGGGGAGTTATCTTAATCATTGTTATTATAATTTTAACATTATAGCCAGTAAGCAAGATCATCAAGAAAATTTATTTAGTCCCCACAGAATAAAAGAACATTCCAAGAACTTTTCATAGATATGGTTTGACTTCTTGAGAAAAAAACCCAATACATACTTTTCCATCTTACTAGTTTTGACAGCTTGTTGTATTGCCTCAAAAAATACATCTTTTTGTAAAATGTCACAATGTAACTAAACATCAAATTTGTTTATATTCAGCCTGTAGAAAAGCAAGGAAAAATTAGTGGGATTCAAATCAGGCAATAATGATAATTGAAAAAAATACGACTATGACCATACAAGTTCTGGACAAAGTACAATAACTCTTACAGAAATAAATTTTCTACTATATAAAAAAGTCACTTGTCTCTAATATCTTTCCTTTATGTATAAATATGGTTGAGGCAATAATATAACTCTCCTTAACCAATGTGATACAAGCTTATTTTCTAGCAAGATTATCTGTCATTCGTATTTTCTTTGAAATTGTATAGTTTACTTTGCTTTATGTCATATTCAGAAAATAGGAATCAAATATTAGAGGAATGCTAGATGATCATGGTTATAAGTATAAATTTACCATAATATATTTTATTTGGTTGGCATACACTTTTATCTTAGAGTTAGAAATACCAGCCAATATGTTTAAAGGGAGCATAGTTTCAATAATAGATATTACTAGCAGGATAAGTTGGTGAAAATTCCACAAAAAAAATTAACAAAAATTAATAGTCCCAAAGCAGTATAATTTTTTCCTTCCTGTGTGGTAAAATAATAAATCATAACTCAGGATTTGTTTTTAATGTCTAGCCTTCTCACTGTATTTTATATACATATCTCACTTTCATCATGAGGAAATGAATTTTTCAGGTATTATGTAATAATCATATGAGATAGTAGCCTTCTCCTTTCCTTTTTGAATCACTCTTATTTCCATGTCTCATATAACTGGACTTGGTTTCTTTAGCTTTTTTTTTTTT